>NC_134465.1:28529038-29129038 GCF_047948215.1 Lycorma delicatula | reverse complement strand
TGTTCGTTCCCTTTTGTAGTTTAGTCTATGGAAGGAATATGAGAGTGGTAAAAAAGAGATGGTAATTAGTAAAAACTAATTATGTATTTTTTTCTGTGTGCATAGGGATAAGCACCATTGGACTGTAGTGTTTTTAAGCGACATTTTATTAAGTTATCTAATAATACTAAAAATATAATCTGTATTGACATTTTATTATTTATTCGGTTAAACTTAATACAGATGGAGTTTTTAAGCACAATGTGCTTAAAAACCGTGTACCATATTCTTGAATGCGATAAAGTGTAGAATTAGATTATCCTGCCTTCAGCTATTCTCTTTGATTCATTTTTTCAGTTCTTTTATTTTACAGAAAAATTTAACCGTGGTCTTGAGAAGGCCCAGAAAAGAATTTTCTGAAGACCCCCACTAATTTTAGCTACGAGCCGCCAATGAACCTGATTAACTCTTCTTTGAATCATCTTCTTTTTTTTTTTGACTAGTTTGATTCTACTACGTTTTATAAACATATTTACTACGTCCTTTATTAACCATTCTACATTTCTCAAAGTTTAATTTCCACCGTTAAACTTAATTAAATCTTAATGTTAACCTAGATCGGTGTTTATGAGAATTCTACCGCAAACTGTTTCCTTTAATATTCGTCTAAACACCTGTTTGTTTTGAAATTTACAGAAATACATGATTTTAAACATCCTTATATGTTACTGTACATTTCAAACCCCAGTTGTGTTCTCCGGTTGATCGTGTTTCGCTATAAGAAAACACCTTCCGCTCAAATACTTCTGATACTTAGATAAGAATATTTTCCTAATTCTTAGTGTATTATTCCAGTTTTGACATCTTCAACATTCTACATCTTCATTTTTATTTTTTCTCCTTTAGTGAATATTCAATTATTAATTAAATATGGCCTTCAATTCCTGTTCTGCTTGGCCAGTTTTAAAACTTTATTGTCAGCGTTTTTTTTGTTTGCTTGATAATTCACCACCAAAGAAGTTTATAAAAATTGAAAAAAATTTCAGTATAATTTTCCTTAAGAATTTTTTTTCTATTTCAGATATTCTAAGTTATTTTTCAAATCATTAGTACTCTCTTCTTAATCATTAATAAGAAATATATTTAACTGTTTATTACATAATTATATTACTGTGGAAAAAAATACACCTTATTCCATCATATAACATTTTAAACAACCAGGCTAAAAATAATAGTGGGAAATATTTTAAATTGAAGAAATTATTTACCATCTGATTTTATATGGGAAAAAACCTTACCACAAGAATAAAAATTGTTTATTTCACATTACTTCTTATCAACTAATACCCGAAGAATTTTAATTTTAATCAAATAACTGTTTACCTACTCAAAATACAGTAATCTTTCTTGGAATTATACAAACATTTTTACCCAGACATGCACAAAATATAAAAGTAATTATTATTTAAAATAAAAATAATATTTAAAACAACTCAAAATAGTTAAGCAATCTTATTACTGCCTTGTACGAAGTAAAGGAAGTATTGCGATCGCGAAAAATTTCAACGGAAATATCCATTTTGAGCATCCCTGAATCATTTTGACTTGTTTCAAAGTGACGTCTGTACGTACGTACGTATGTATGTATCTCGCATAACTCAAAACGATTGCCGTAGGATGTTAAAATTTTGAATTTAGAACTGTTGTAACATCTAGTCGTGCATCTCCATTTTTCATTGCAATCGACTGAACCAAAAGTGTACAAAAAAGCCCAAAATCCAAAAAAGTGTAGATTTTGGACTTTTTTCAAGTTCAGTAATAAGCCCGCATTAAGAGAATTTCAACGATATATCATAAGTGGTACATACTTTCATCGGTTCCAGAATTATAACCAAATGAAATTTTAATTAATGAAATATTTAGAACTTATAAGGGGAAGGTATATTGGTTCGAATCAGACTTCATCTCCTTTTTTTTTTTTTTATTTATTTATCTTTTTTATTTAAATATATTGATTTATCAATAATTATTAACCTCTGATTGTAAAAAAATTGCAATAAATATAATTCAATAATAACAATAAAAAAAAATATCATAATGAAATAAAATTTTAAGTACTTCTCATTTTAAAAAAAAATGTGTATATGTAATTTAATAGACATACAAGGATGTTGACGCCCACATCAGATTTTTTTATATTTTATTTTATTTTCTTAATTGATATAAGATTTAACCCCATTTACTTAAATATAATATTCAATGTATTAAGTAAAATTAAGAGCCTAACAATCTCAAATACTGTAAATATCTCTAGATTTTTTTTTAATTTGACAGCAATAATTTATCTATGATTATTGGGTCGTTTACTGGTAAAACATAAAAATAAAAACACGGTCTTAAAAGACAGTTTTAGATCAAATTTCAATGGTTTAAATTTTTGAAACACGGAAGACAGGCTACCCAGTCAATACACCATATATAATATTCGAGAAAATATTCGCGTTTAAAGAATTTTCTGATGTCGGGAGATACTATCAGGAGCATGTTTTTGTTCTATATACTCTAAATATTTTACACAACATAAGAAATTCTAGATATTGTCACATTGTATTATCATGGCACCGTCTTCTGCAATGTTCTGGAGATAAAATTTTCTTCGATATAAATTTCTAGGGAACCATAAGAAATTGGGAAATTCATTGCTAATAAGAAATGGATAGAAGATACAAAAAGGATCACAGTATTTCAGGAAATTTCTCCAAGTAGTTAAGTTAGAAAATGTAGAGAAATATTAATAAAAAAAATCAACATGACTGGAGTATTATACTATTTAGTAAATAAAAGACAGAAATGACATAGGAAACATTCTAAAAAAAGGAATAACAAAAGATGATCTTTTTATTACTGATATGATAATTGCTATCAGGATAGAAATGAACCTGACGATTTCCTTTTTATACAACTGTACATTCCGACTATTTAATATGAAGATGAGAAGTATTAAGGAGACTCAGATATAACAGGAAAAAGCTGAACGTGATTGAATATAGGAAAGCGAACTGGCTAGGGCATAATATGAAAAGGTGTGGATGCAATAGAAGGCTTGGTGAATGAAAGAAAAGGAAGATGAAGGTCAAATGATGAATGGGATTATGGAAAAAGGAAAATACTGGCAAACAAAGAGATTAACAAAGGATAGAACAAGGTGAAGAGCAGCAACCGTGACACGATCTGCCCTAATGGCAGAACACTATGAATGAATGATGAGATTGAAGTAATGTATAGACAGACAAATTTTTTCATTCTTTTTGCTTGATTAATTAAGTCACCACAGAAGCTTGAAAAAATATTTACAAAATATGTAATAGTTATGAAAAAGTACTTCTATCAAATTTATCTTAAAATTATTTTTTTCCGTTTGTATGTTAATTATTTAAATCATTAATATTCTTCATAGTTTTTAGTAAGTAATATCTTAACATTATTTTTTCTTAGATAAGAATATTACTGTGAAAAAATGACTCCTTATATCTTCATAAAAAAATTCAAAAAATCAGTCTAATAATAATAATGAAAAATATTTCATTATTACAGCAATATTTTACCAAAGATTTCTCAAGGAATAAAAATGCATGTTTGAAGCATTTTAATAAAAAAGAAAATTACTAATAAGAAATAGATAAATACGGACCGGACACCAAGAATGAAAATGGAGAAAGATTTATTAAGTTTTGTATGGAAAATAAAATTTTAATTAGTTTAAAAAGCGTAAAAGAAGCTTTTACATATGGAAATAATCAGGAGATGAAAATACATATCAAATATAATTTCAGAAAATAAATAAAATTAAATATAATGGAGATTAAAATATGAAAACAAAATTAATTAGAATAGGGAAATAGGAATATCAATAATTATACCAAAAATGGAAAAATTAACCGACTAAAAATGTCTTGATACTAAGATACATAGTTAACAACATAAAAATAAAATAAAAATCAGAATAGTGATGGATAAGGAAACGTTTAAAACGAAAGAAGCAAATATAGTAAGATGGAGTTAAGAGCTGAAGAAGCATCTTATAAAATGTTATATTTTAGGTATACTAGTAGATGTGAAACGCGAGTATATAAAGAAAGGGAAAATAAAAATGTAACAGACTAAGAGAGTTAATAATGAAGAAGTAATGAGTAAAGTGATTAAAAAAGAATTTTAATCAACCCAATACAAAATAGTAAATCTTATTGGATGCTATGTATTACGATAGGAGGGGATTGAACAAAACAATGCTAAAAAGTAGAAAGTACTCAAAAAGGGGGCTGAAAAATATTAAAAATGATAAGAAAAAGTAAGAGTAAATGTTAGATATCAATAACTCAAAGGTTTAACTAGAAATATGAAAGAATGGAGACACATATGATGTAAGGGATCTGTCTCAGATAATCATGGGTAGTGACTTAATAATCTCGTAAACAGTTTTAAAACATTAAGTTTAAAGCAATTCCTTATTTTATATAGACATATTTAGTTTGTTAGTTTATTCAATCTAAAATGTTAAATCTGTTGAGTACAAATTCATCTTCTATTTGCTGTATGAATAGAGATTTGTTTTCCAATCTGTATATAAATAAATTTTATTATCTAAGAAGAGAATAAAAATTGTTAAGATTCGTTGATATCATTTTCTTTTGGCAGAAACCAAAGATGAGTTAAAACAAATACTGAATGGAAAAGAAATTCTAAATGGAAAAGAAACAACACTGAAGTAAAAGTTATGAAACAACAGAATTGGGGTAATGAGAATTAAATATTACAATAGATGAATCATAATACTGTATACCAGAGATTGTAAATTGTTTTCATTAAATCTATTCTTAAATTTATTTGATATTCATTCTACATCAGCAATACACAAGCTTTTATTCTTTCTGAATAATTGCATTTACTTTTTTACCTGGAATACTAATTTATATTTCTAATATCACACTGAAAATTCTTTTGAATAAATTCTAATAACTTAAACTTTTTATTATTACACTATTTTATTATTATCATCATCATATCATTAGGACCAGCAGTAATACTAGTTGTATTACTGCTGCTATTACTAGCTATAGTATTTTATTACTACTGTAATAGTATTTATACTATTACTACTGTTTAGTAATATTGTTACTACTTATAGCACTTTATACTAGCTGTAGTATTTTAGTTTTTTAGTTAAAATGCAATGTAAATTTCAGATATTACAACTTGATTATTAAACTTGAAAATCTTAGCGTTTCAGAAACTTTAACGTTAAACAATCAATGAAAATTACAGAATATTTTGAAAAATCAAAGAAAACCATTAGGCCTAAGTATGAAAATAAAAATATTTTAAGATAAATGAAGAAATTCATAGAAGATTTGTAAACATAAGTGACAATAAAAAAAACAGAATAATATTTTATTATCATTTAAAGAGAATAAATGAAAAAAAAAAGAAGAAAACGTACTTGAGTTTAAAAAATTTAAAGTGACTTAAGATGGAAGAGGAAATAACAACAGGAAAATCATAGAAGAACACTGAGAAAGAATAAGAAAAATGATGACTAAGAGATGACAGAAGATTAAAACTTCAAAGGAAATATAAAGTTTTTTCACGCAGTTCAGAGTTCGCCAATTTGAAAAAAAGTAGAATAATGAAGACCTAAATTATTGATTAGGAGTTCACAGTATATTATAAGAGTTACACTTTTGTTTCTTAATTAATAAAGGTATAAAAGGAAGATGAGGTAATGAAGAAATCAAAAGCACATTGACACAAACAAAGCTCTTTCATGTGATAATTCTACTAGAATAAAATATCTAAGAAACCAGGAAATACTCTTAATGTGTGAATTGTAGCATACTATATTAAAATGAAACATGTAAAATAGAAAAATCAGAAAGAAAAGACTAAAAAACCTCTGAAAAATATTATTATTAAAGGATGTTGAAAATTAGATGGACTAATAAGTATAAAATTTCATCACTTTCATTCCCATTCAATCCAAGTTTCCTCGAGTTAGACCTTCTACAAAATTTCTCCATCTGTCTCATCCCATAAACCACCTCTCTTCCATTACTCACCACATCCCCCTTCTCTTGCGCAGTTCCTCCATCATCATATTTATCCATTTTATTGTTCGTCTACCCTTTGGTCTTCTACGTGTTTCATCTGCATGCATCATCCTATTTGGTAATCTTTCCTCATCCATCCTCTCATATGTCCAAACCGCCTGAACTTTGATCTTTCAATTGAATGACAAGGCTTCCCGATTTCAGTTCCTCTCTAATCATACTATTCCTTGCTCTATCCCTTCTTGTCTTCCCTAGGATGTTTCTCTTGAATTTCATTTCTGCTGCCTGTTCTCAACCCTCCATATTTCTGCCACACGTATACGAAATTTAAAGGTTTTAAATAAAAGGCATGTTTCTGCCAGAATCTTCTAAAATGATGAATTCAATGAACCGTGTATTAAGATATCCATCCAGATTTACTTATATCTAAAGTAGGGTGATATATAGAAGAAAATAATATGGTAGCGGAACACAAAGACAGAGGTATATAAAACAGATAATTTACGTTGTAAATGTTACAAATATCATTTAAGTTTAAAAGATTTGCACAGAACATAAAGTAATTGAAATTAGCATTAAATCAGTCAAGTCAAGAAAATAAATACATTTTAAATTTGTTGTATGAGGAGAGGGATCTGAAAGGTGTCATTATTATATAAAGATGTCTTTAAATATTATCAGTTAATAAATTTGGAAATCTTTGTATTAATTTAGCTCATCTGTCAAGTGACTGACTAGAAATAATGTTTATTTATACCGATAAATATTTGTCTATATTTAAAAATGAGTTAGAAGAAATACTGGATATCAATTTAGAAGAAAAATCCCTGTTTGAAAATAAATTACTGTAAAAAAGTCAATGAAATGTGACATCTGATGAATATTATCATTATTTTATTATTCAGATAGTAAATATGATTTATTAACTAGACAGAAAACACATGAAATAAAAGCTTTTATTTAGAAAAGAAGTATATTGGTATCAAATATAGATCAAAAAAAGGAATAAAACAATTTTTTAATATTTATATGTGTATTGTTGAAAGAGGACTTTGAAAATCAGATGTAAAAAAAATCAAAATGAAAATGAATAGAACTGAGAGAAATCAGCGACATAATCTTGTAAACATCAAACTAGGTTAATTGATCTGCTACTAAGACATCCGGTTCAAATTATTTTGATAATAAAGGGATATGTATAAAGGACAAAAAGTAAAGATTAGAATAAAGATATGGATATGTATAAAGACAAGGGGACCCTAATATATGAAACATATTAACCAGGATATGTAGGATGTAGTAAATATACTGAGATAAAAGATTAGCATGAAACAGAAAGTAGTAGATCAATAACTAGTCAACTGATTATGATAAAAAAAAAAAATTCAAAGTGATCTGACATCTGACAAAGTTCATTCATATATGACAAAAAACATGTCACCTTCAAAAATAATGATAAGCATTTTGAACGAGGTTTATCATACAAAAGGATGGAGTGTATTGATTTCCTGTTGCCTTCTTCAGTAAGTTGTGTATATCTTTTGTATATCAGCATACCAAGCCCGCCGGAATTCAGATTATATTCAGCTCTACAAGGGATGCCTGCAACCTTATGTAAATAAGGGACTGAGTATACAGAAAGCACCATTATACTTAAGGAACACTACTCAAATACTTCAAATACATTAACGTTAAAAAGAATAAAACATAATATAAAAAAACAAATTATACACACATATCTTTTGAGAAAAACTGCGTAAAATATTTAAATAAAACTCCTTTTACTTGCTTAATTTTTCTTAGTAGAAGCCAAAATAGACTTTTGAAGCACGTCTTCTTAACAAACAAAAAATTGTATGTGCACGTGTATGTGTGGATATGTGTGTGTGTGTGTTTGTGTGTTTGTGTGTGTGTGTGTGAGCGCGCAAACAAGCAGGAGAGAGCGCATGTGAAAAGAATGGATTGTTCAATTAATTTGTAATTTTAACAACCATTTTTCTTATTAACCATATTCAAACAATGAATTGGCGTAAGAATGTTAATTTAAATCTCACACCTAATGTTTGAAACGTTGAAAATTAGAAAAAGTGCATAATTTCATAAAGAAAGATTTTATTATATATATAGTGTATACATAAAATGAGTAATTTTTAAATTAAGTTGATTATACGAATTAACAATACAACTTAATGTTTTGAAATGCAACCCAATCGAGAATGATTCAAGCTTATCTGTTACGCTGTCAATATATGCTCCAATTTACTTACTCTGTTACGCTCCAAGTTCTTGAGTACAGCTGATATTATTATTTAGTATTCAGTATTTCAATCAGTAGTGGCTCATAGCTAAAATTAGTGGAGGTGCTGCTCCAGAAAACCTTTTTGGACCTTTTCAAGGCCTTTGGTTAAAGTTTTCTGTAAAACAAAAGAACCGAAAAAAAAGTGAATCAAATAAAGTAGCTGGAAGCAGGATAATAATCTAATTGTACACTTCATCACATTGTAAGCCTGTGGTACATACAAACCATATTGGGTTTAACCGAATAAATAATAAAATGTCATTACACATAATATTTTTTAGTTTTATTAGATTATAACTTAATAAAATATAAGCTTAAAAACACTATAGTTCAATGATGCTTAAATTAAATATCTATGTACACAGAAACAAATATATGATTAGTTTTTACTAATTACCTTCTCTTTCGCCCTTCCAGTGTGTTTTTGGATAGATTTGGCAATCAAAGAGCCCTTGCTTTCCGCCATCTTAACCACTTTCATATTCCTTCCGCCGAATAAAATAAAAAAGGGAACGAACAAGGAAGTTACCATACATATGCAGAGTAAAAAAAATTACCTTCCACCAGCATGCCAGGGCCGGAACTGCGGGAGCGACAGTTCTCTATATCCCTCGCAGCCTCGCGTACAGCTTCCTATGTGGACATGCGTACAACAGCCAAACACCACGCCGCTGGAACTGTGAAGCGCACAGTTCAATACAAAGATTTTTAAATCTTTTTCATAAACTGGGGGATGACTACTGACATTAAGCTTAAGGATATGTCGTACAAGTATAAAGAAAGAATTAAAGAAAAAAGGATTCATTATATTAAATTTTATCGATAATATCAAGTGGAAATAGGGGATGCTGTAGTTCCACAGTGCCTATACGCGAGCCGCCACTGATTTCAATAACACTAATTCTACTTTCAATTCTGCAAATTGCAGGATGATTCGTATTTTTAAAATGTAAAAAAAAAATTAGGCAGCTGAAATTGATCGATATTCGTTGATAATTATGGGAAAAGTGCGATAAACGAGATTCCTAGAAAAAGAAACAAATGCGAATAATGAAATATCAAAATTTGGAAGACCATCTGGCGTGAATAAAATTTATACCTGGATAACCGGATAGCATAGTTTATAACTGGATAGCATTTTCCTGATTAATTATTATCTGTCATGATAGAAACCATCACCATAGAAATTTATAATGAAACCTTAAAAAACTGTTCTAAAAGGGTATGTTTTCTTACGATATCGCGTATCCTCAAGCAGCGCAAAACCTTATAACACAGTTACAA
Source organism: Lycorma delicatula (assembly GCF_047948215.1). Lineage (NCBI taxonomy): Eukaryota > Metazoa > Arthropoda > Insecta > Hemiptera > Fulgoridae > Lycorma > Lycorma delicatula. The sequence goes on along the minus strand of NC_134465.1, from coordinate 29,119,372 downwards.
TAGTTTCGATAAAAGATATTTATACCTTCCGATTCATTTTTTTCATGAAAATAAAGAAATTCTTGATTGGAAAACGCATACATGAATTCCATCAAATTGTTATTAATTGATTCAAGGTATAGGCAACGGAGTACTACAATTAAAGGATATTCAAGCCCGTCTCTCGTTTTCAAAAATGTTTGGTTGTCAGTCGGGATTATGTTGAAAAGTACTTAAATTCATTTTAAAAACAATATTTTTTTTTACCACACCGCCGATCTCCGTGGCGGAGTGGTAGCGTCTTAGGCTTTTATCCGGAGGTCCTGGGTTCGAATCCCGGTCAAGCTTGGCATTTTTCATACGCTACACATTTCCATTCTCATAGGGAAAAATTAACAAAGCAGTCGATTCCCATCATCTCAACAAAAAAATAAATAAATAAAAAAATAAAGAATTTTAATTTCAAATAAATTATTATCATTTTATGACAAAACGAATCTGATTTAAAATATGGCCATCATACACGCGTAATATACTTAAATAATGTTTTACAATTATTGGTTTAATAGAAAAAGATTTATGCTGAATTATTATTACATAAAAATTAGAAACTAGCCATTTATAAAAAACAAATATTTAGTTTTTAAAACGGTAACCATTTCGATTGTTAAATAATCATTATCGAGTAGATCTGAGCTACTAGTTTACGAACGAGATTTGATCAACAAACAATGGGAATATTTTACTTCCTTGTACGAAATAAAGGAAGTATTGCGATCGTGAAAAATTTCGGTTTTCAGATTTCAACAGAAATAACCATTTTGACTAGCTTCGGCGTGACGTCTGTACGTACGTATGCATATATGTTCGTACGTGTACGAATGTACCTCGCATAACTCAAAAACCATAGGATGTTGAAATTTTGGATTTTGGACTGCTGTAACATCTACTTGTGCACCTCCCCTTTTGATTGCAATCGACTGTACCAAACGTGTCCAAAAAAGCTCAAAATCCAAAAAAAAAGTTGGATTACGGACTTTTTCTTAACTGCAGTAATAAGTCCTCATTGAGAGCTTTTCAGTGATATATCATAAACGGTAATTATTTTCATTGGTTCCAGAGTTATAGCCAAATAGAATTTTAATTAATGAAATATTTACATCTTACAAGGGGAAGGAAGACACATCGGTTCGAATCCGACTTCATTCCTTTTTTTTTAACTTTTTTTTAAATTTAAATATATTGATTTATTAATAATTATTAACCTCTGTTGTAGATGGATGGAGGGAGGTAGAGAGAGTGGCTCGTCTCGTACTAACAGAGAAGAGGCAGGAGGAACCCCCTTGACGTGCACACGGCCCTCGATGTCAAAAGAGGCGTCGAAATGTGTTTTATTTTTGTAGTTGTTAATGTACTTTGCTAGGTTAGGAATTTATGATTGTATTATGTATTTGCTCATGTTGTTGTTGGATTATGTTGCCGGATATACCGATGGACATGGAGTGGGGGGGATATTGTGTGCGGTGCTCTACCGCTAACGCCAAGGGAGACATGGCGCAACAAGTAATGAGGGATCATGGGAATGCGTGGGGGATCGAGGACAGATACAAGTCCATCTTGATGCGTGTAGGGGCCATGGAGACAGCCTCTATGCCTAGGATGTTCGGGCCTACTCACGAGCAAGAGTGGGTGGGTCGGAGCTCCCCGATGATGGCATGGGGGACCCTCGAGGTGTGCATGGGAAACGCGTAACTGTGAAGGGCAAATGAAATGTGTGTCTTGATCAGGTACAATAGAGACTGGAAGGGTGCTCTCCTGCGGAGAAAAATTCTGATCACCGGAAGAGATGATTAGTATGTTTTCGAGGAGGCACGGGAAACACCGATGGGATGTCCGAGTTCGGACGAGCTAGGGTAGGCAGACTGCGCTGCCATGAAACCCTGAGGCGACTGTGTTAAGCTTTTTAGCGTGGGCTGGTCGTCTTGGGGGAGTTTAAAAAAAAGTAAAAAAAAAAAACCTCTTGTAAAAAATTTTTTACAATCAATAATAATTCAAGATAACAAAAAAATAAATAAAAGTTTTTAATAAAATAAAATTTTATATTCTTTTCATTGCAAAAAACGTGTATATATAATTTAATAGGCGTACAAAGTAGTCATGTAGCGTCTACATCAGATTTTTAACTGCGCTCTGTTTTTTCAACTGAGTTCGTATTTTTCTCACACGTTGGTAACACTGTCTACGAGTAAAATGTATATTTTCTCCTAATGTATACGTTGCAATCTGTTCAACTAGTGAATAATAAGAAACTCCGATAACGCAATTAGATGAGGATATGTCATGTAAATGAAGTTTAGTCTTGTACAGAATCAGGCCAACCATTCCTGAGACGTGTCTTTGAACCCCCAATCACCACAGTACACCGGTATATATTGTCTAGTACTCAAATCCATATAAAAGTTTTACTTGGAATTGAACCTCAGAACCTTCGACTTAGAAAATCACTGTTAAATAACTGATTTGTAACGAGTTACCCATTAGACTTGCCAGATGAGCTTATAATGTACCAGCGATATTCGATGTGTGGTTCAAATTAGGCAACCACATTAAATAGGACGTATTTCATTATAAGTGGTGATTTATTTTGAAATCGATTTTGTTTGAAAATTACCGAATTTCCATTAAATTTTGCGTTTAAAATTACTTAAAGTGTACTAAAGAGGTGAAGATGTTAGAGAAGGTTTTTGTCGATATCAAAGATTTATGAGTCATATAAACGGTACTAAAAAATCCCTTTCGGAACGCCGGAAGGCGGAGGTAGATTTCACCGGTATAAAAACAGGATATAAAAAAAATGTCCATCTTAAATTTTAGAGAATCTTCAAATTTACTCAATCCGACAATGGTTTCACGTGAAAAAAAGTTTCATATGTTTAGAATACGACAAGCCCCATTTTCTTACAATTCCAGCAACATTTTGGTCAACCCTTACCGTAAGGGTTGGTCATATCAGAAACTGTTTCAGAAAAAAGTTTTAGTTAATGTTTAAAGGACTAACGACCACTTTAAACCGATTCGACGCTTTGTCTATTAAGGGAGGTATGATATGTTTTGATATTTCAAATGCTTATATAGGTTTATGTAATATACAGATATATATATATATATATATATATATATATAGGCCGATGTATAAAATTTGTGGCTGGAAAATCTCCAATACTACTTGATCAATTCCATTGAAATTTATATACTCTGTAGTAGTCTACCTGAAGTTGTGCATGTAAAAGTATGATGAAGATTGATCGAGTCCTTCCTGAGTTACGCTCAATTTAAGATCGACACAGAGGTGAAAATAAATTTTCTTCATATTTTGAGTTGATAATAACGAAAATATCATTCATATATAAACTTTTATGGCTCGAAGATCTCAAAAATAATATTCATGTAAAAACCTTTGTTACTCGAAAAATTCCAAAATTACTCGACATATATAAATTAAATTTATATATGCTGTAATATTGTATCTGAAGTTGTGCATGTGAAAGTTTTATGAAGATTAGTTGATATTTTCTTAAGTTATGCTCAATTTAAGAACTATAAATTTGACCGGGGAAGTGAAAAGCGAGGTTCCTTATGATACTGAAAGATGGAACTTTATTATTTATTGTTCGCAATATTAAACTAAAATAAAAAAGATATTAAAATATTAAACTAAATTTTCCTCATTATCCGTCAATTCACATACCCGTTTTTCTTTGGTTGATATTCCTTATCGCATTAATTGGTAACTTTCAGATTACAGGTAAGTTTTTTAAAAAAAAAAGAAAAAAGACATTAAGCTACTGAAGAAAATATATCGCCCTAAACATTTGAGGGATAGCCAACATTATCAAAGGAAACTAAGTTATTTTTGTGCCGTTTAAAACTTTAGCTCACTTTTCAACTGGAAGTTTGCCATTACTACTACTTCACAACATAATTTACTAGGCCAACTAAAGATTCGTATGTTGAAAGAAAACATGTAGTTACAAATACATTTTATTTTATATTTTACTTTTGTGGAGATGTAGACGATTAAAACTAAAATATAAGTGTTGCTTGAAAATAACAAAAAAGAAGTTTTCTGTGGAGGCGTTTTTTTATTGTCACGTTGTTTTCTTGTATAAAATTTTCACTTCATCTCCTTTAATATCTTATTCTTCTATGTTTGCAAGAAAAGAAACTTAAGGACATAATCTTTTTTTTTATTTTAACGAAAATAAACATATATAAAGATTATTAAATACAAAATATGATACCGACACAAAAAGGAATTAAAGTATCAAAATAATCTAAAAATCTGATGTGGACACCACATGACTTCCTTTTACGCCTAAATTACATATACACATTTTTAAAAGTACATAAAATTTTATTTCACTAATAAAGTCTGATTTTTTTCATATATTTTTTTATTGTTATTATTGAATTATTATTTATTGTAATTTTTTATTTACAATCAGAGGTTAATAATTATTAATAAATCAATATATTTAAATTTAAAAAAAAAGTTAAAAGAAAAGGAAATAAAGTTGCCTTCCCCTTGTAAGATCCAAATATTTCATTAATTACTATTTTATTTGGCTATAACTTTGGAATAAATGAAAATAAATACCACTTATATCATTGAAAAGCTCTCAATGAGGGTTTATTACTGCAGTTAAGAAAAAGTTCAAAATCCAAATTTTTTTGGATTTTGGGCTTTTTTGGACAATTTTGGTCAACTTAATTACAATCAAAAGGAGAGGTGCACAACTAGATGTTAATACAGTCCTAAATCCAAAATTTCAACATCCTACGGATAATCGTTTTTGAGTTATGAGAGATATATATTTACGTACAGACGTCACTTCGAAACTCAAAATGGATTCAGGGATGGTCAAAATGGATACGTCCGTTGAAATCTGAAAACGAAATTTTTGGCGATCACAATTGCTTCCTTTAATTCGTACAAGAAAGTATAAAAAGACAATTATAAAAAACTGTTATTGAGAAATATTAGTTAACAAACAAAAATTGAATAAACCATATGTCTGTTCAGACAACATACCAGAATGGCTAAAATAAAACTTTAGGATTTATCTTCTTAGATAAGATTCAAACAAAAATTGTATAATAATACATTTATATACCAACGAACTCATGGATTTTTCTTCTTTTTTTTTAATAATTTTCTTGCTTTAATATAATTTTAATCAAACGAAAGCACAATACATACTGGGAGGAGAATGTTTAGAAAATGTAGACTGATTTACATGTTAGGGCAGTAAGAAAACGTTACATGGGCAATCAAAAAAGAAAATAGTGAGCCTTATCAACTAATCTAAGAGTGGATCTAAAAAAAATATTTATTATATTAAAATAATATTATATTTTATTATAATGTAATAAATTAATTATATTATTGATTATTATATTTAATAATAATAATAATATTGTTATTAGTAAATATAATATTATTTTTTACTACTAAGTGACTTCAACGAGCAATTAGGGAAAGAGAGAAATACAGGAAAATCCCAAGACAATACACTGTCCACAACAGGACAAATAAGAATGGGGAACGCCTCATAAACATCTGTTATAACTTCAATTTCAATGTTATACCAACACAATTCCTGAAACCGACAAATAAACTAAAGACGTGGAAAATCCCCAATATACCGCTCGGAGAATTCCAGATTGAATACATTGCCATCTTCAGGAAAAATGTTCAATGTAAAAACAAGGAAAGGATTCTTCGAGTCTGACCACCACCTAATCCAAATCAAGGTAAAATTTCAGCCCGATAGAAAACGGACAAGAACCCAGACTTTCCGTACTGACCCCAAATACCTACAACTCAACTTGAAGAAGATCACTGATGAACTCCACAGGGTGGATACCACGAATCGGTCTGAACTTGCAGAGAAACTGAAAGAAACCATAAAATTAGGTGAAACTTTGAGAAAGAGAAAACACAGGTGATGGAACATCACATGTGATCAAGCTTTCGAGAACAGAATTAGAGCTGTAATAATTTCAACAGTCATAACACAACAGGAAAGCGGTAGAATTTGTAGAAATAAGAAAAACGTTCTCCAAAATTATTCGACGAGAAAAACGCAATTACAATAATCGGCCAATAGAACAGGACTTTACCAAGAACAACACCCGGAATTTCTACAAGACGTTCAGAGAAAATCATGCCGGCTACTAACCTGCTAGCCTGTGCTCCTAACGACCAGAATTCATGAAATTTAGAAGCAAGGACGGAAAATCCTCAGAGACGGAACCTGGATCAAACGATCCACAAAGGAATTATATGAAAACACAGACTCCATCACCGACAAGTTTAGGAAAAGACGTCTACAATTCTACGGACAATTATGCAGGATGAGTGAAGATAGAATATTTCAAAATCGTCAAGGCGAGTAAATTAAAGTCCATTTGGATGAAAGAAACACAAGACGATATGGAACGGCTGATCATCTCAGAAGAAGAAATCAAGGACAGAAGAAAATTTACGGATGAAATTAGAAATAAGAAAATTGAACAAGAGCAAAGAAGATAAACGGTAGGATGAAGATGGACGGAGGAGATGAAGAATAATCATAATGAACGGATGAGAGCTTTTAAGAAGAAAAGAAAAGAGAAGAAGGAAGTAAAGCCATGATTGGCTTAAGTTCACGCGCTCTCCTAAAGGGGAATAATCAGAAATAATAATATTATTACAGTATTCGTATATTTATTCTATTAAATAATATTCTTTTTATTTCATAAAAATGTAATTATGAACTCGAAAATTTTAAAACTTTTTGTGAAGTGCGTTTTTGCACAGAAAAGAAATATGGACTTTGGAGTGGAGGGGAAAGGAGAATTAAAGCCGTTGAGATGTGGGTTACCGCAGAATGAAGAAAAAACGATGGGTAGACTAAGTTTCTAACGAGGAAGTATTAAGAATTGTTGGCATTGATCAGCCACTTCTTTAACAAGTAGAAAAACAAAGGGCCATCTGATTCGGTGTTTTATTAAGACATGACGAGTTGGCTAAAACGATATTAGAAAGTGTAGTAGAAGGAAAGAAGGTTAAAGAAGGACCGGAACCCAAATATATGGACCAAGTTATGAATGATATGGGAAGTGATACCAATAGAGCTAAAGCAATTTAATGAAAATAGGGAAACTGGAGATTAACTGCAAACTAATCCTAGGATTGTCAATGAAAGAAGAAAAAAAAATTATTTTAATAAAAAAAAATAACAACTAATTATATAATAACCGTTGTTTTTGTATTCAAACAATTTTATCTAAAACATATTTCAGTAAATCTGAAACTTTTCCAAATTGATCATTAAATTTCTTTCGATACAGTGAACTTCCCGAAACGCTGGTTAGCATTATAATAATTATCTTAAGACACATTAATTATGAAAACCATATGGTTTTCTGATGATGAGGCATCTAGCCCTTTTAATAGTTAATAGAAAAAAGGCGGCCCGATGGCCCGCCGCGAAAATGTTGCACGGTTTATGTTTCATTGTATTATGATTTATTTAAATTTTTTTACCAATTGTAACTAAATAAGTTCATGTATTTAGCGTAATAATTACAAAAACCTTTACAACGAAAGTTTCAAAATCCTGAACATTTTTAGCTGTTTCTACAGTTGTGATTTTTTAAAACACCTCTAACCCCAATGTTTTCCTATTTACTACCTTGTACGAAGTAAAGGAATTACTATGATCGCAAAAAATTCGGTTTTCAGTTTTCAACGCAAATATCCATTTTGACCATCCCTGAATCCATTTTGGCTAGTTTCGGCGTGAGTCTGTACGTACGTACTATGTATCACCATAACTCAAACACGATTAGTCGTAAGATGTTGAAATTTTGTATTTGACATCCCGTAGTGCAATTCCCGTTTTTATTGCAATCGGCTGGACCAAAAGTGATCAAAAACCCAAAATTCAAAAAATTTGGATTTTGGACTTTTTCTTAACTACAGTAATAAGATCTCATTGAGAGCTTTTCAACGATATATCCCATAAGTAGTACTTGTTTATATTGGTTCCAGAGTTATACCCAAATAAAACTTTAATTAATGAAATATTTGGATCTTACAAGGGGAAGGCACATCGGTTCAAATCTGACCTTCATTTTAATATTATTAAAAAAAAGAGACTTCATCTCCTTTTTTTAGCTTTTTTCTGTTTTTTAATAATTATTAAACGTGTTTACAATAAATAATAATTCAATAATAACAATAAAAAAATGAAAAAATATCATAAGTTATTAATGAAACAAAATTTTATGTATTTTTCATTTTACAAAAATGTGTATGTAATTTAATAGGTGTACAAGGAAGTCATGTGGTGTCCAAATCAGAGTTTATCCTCAACACACAAATATAATTTTGGATAAATCGTTCGTATCAAGAAGTATAAATCTTCAAACGAATGAATCATTCGAGAAGTATAAATCGGTCGAACGAATAAATAGTTCGTGCGCTGCGCGCAGCCGCCTGGCGCACCACCATCAGTCCGCTCTGCGCCAACAGCTAAAATAAAAATGTGGAAAAAGGTGGACCAAACATCTCATGTTGTAGTGGGGAGGGGTTTTAGTGGGTAGGCACGCAAGGGAAGACACTACCATGCGCTTCGCGACTACGTGGTGCCTATAACAGGCTTCCCTTCTCAGACAAAAATAAAAATGTTATTAAGCAATAAGGATGAACATTAGTCTAGTCTCATTAGTTTCTGAATCGGTACTCGACTTTCTTCACCTACTACTCTTATCTCACTTCTACTTTATTTTCATTTACATTTAATAAATATATTCCTTTTATTTTTTTATATATTTTTATTTCAAAATGAATTAATTTTATGTTGCTCACGTAAGATTGAATAGAAGAGGTTTTAAAATATTAATCCAAATTGGAACTCCAATCTGTATTCATAAATCGATGTACATTATAACCAAGGCTGTCATACACGTTAAAACGAAATGACATGGATTAATTATTTTTCATGTCAATCGAATTTCGAATTAAAAAAACAAACAAAGAAGGAAGATAACAGAAAGTTTATAAAGAATTAATATGATTAACAGCGTGTGTAACAGACTCGTAAACATGATTCATGTGAGTGAGTGAATAAAAAAAGTATGTATCTTTTAAGCATGAACTTTCTTATACTGCTATTTATTTTCTTCGCAACGGTATATTTTTAATAGTTTTAAATTCGAAATTTTAATTTTTTGGAGCATTATTTTTTTATTCTTTCCCAGAACCCATTTAGATGATTTTCAAAATTAAGATTTACCAAAGAAGTTACTTTGGTATATTACTTTTTAATTTAAAAATTTGCCTTTTGTCAAAATTAAAAGCAACTACTAATCCAAATATCGTCCCAACGTAGAAATTAAAAATTTATTCTCAATTACTTTTATTCTGTTTAAAGTTTATTTTAATGTATGATTTTTATCACAAATTAAAAATCTATAGTCTTACTATATTCCTATGGAAAAAAAATGTTGTTCGCAAAAAAGGCGTAAATGAGAAAATAATGGTTTCATAAAAATTAAAAAAAGGAAGCAAGGAAAAAAATGAACAGGCTGATATTGAGAACGAGCTCAAAATCCGTTACATGCCCACAACGCTTAAACATTTTTCTATAGACTTTTACTGTTAAGGGACAATTACAAAGGTTTTAAATGATTTAAGAAAAAACATTTTTGGTTAGTTTTTGTATTTTTACATTATAAAAATTGTACCAAAAAATATATATACAATATTAGACTATTCAGGTGGCCAATAACCTGCTATATCCTGAAGGATTGTCTCAAGCGGGTTTGCTCTTGCTGGAAGTTGTTTACGCCATATAAATTTACACAGACTTGGTGTACTTACGTTTATCAAATACAGATTCATCAATCTTATCAGTTAGACCAGGACCACCTGTAACTAGCGACGCGCTATTAATTTTAATAACAGAGCACAACGGCATTAAACACAACTGTGTTGCGGTTAATATCAAGTTCGAGTTCGCAGAACTCTTGAGACGTAAGGTTGTGGCTCCAACAATAGATAATCATAAAAATTTGATCATACCTCAACCTTGAACGATCCAGCCAAGTTTTAGAACGCAGTTGAATATCCTGTCGGCACAAATATTTTGCACAACGTCACCTTTCACGACCGTCAGTTATACTAAGAGTCATTTCATGACTATTGTCACACCGTTTTTCGTTAGGTAAAATATTTATTCTTTGGAAAACTCAACATACCTTTATTTAGATCTTTCACAACTCGTACTGCTCAAAAATGCTGGTAGGCAAATCCACGGTTAACATAACAAACACTAAGACACTGAATCGTTAATAGGCTTAAAACTGAATCGTTATCATTACTAAAGTTGACCGGTAACGATGCATAGACCTACTGTTATCAATGAATGACTAAGGTAGATAAGAACAACCCCCGACTGAAACAACTTGAAATCTTTACTCTAAACTTAATCATTAGAACAGTAACAAAAAAACATTTTTTAACAAAGTAGTCTATAGATGTTAAGCGTTGACGGCATATAACGGGTTTTGACCAGAATGAACTTTCTGAAATTCGAAAATACATACTAGTTCTTTACGTAAAACTTAGCTTATAATAGTGATGAAGAAAGTAAAAGGAACTATTGTCAATTAAGAAATGCTATAAACAGGAAGTGCAAACTGGCGAAAGAAGAGTGGATTAAAGAAAAGTGTTCAGAAGTGGAAAGAGAAATGAACATTGGTAAAATAGACGGAAAGTTAAGGAAAATTTTGGGGTACGTAAATTAAAATCTAATAATGTGTTAAATAAAGATGGTACACCAATATATAATACGAAAGGTAAAGTCGATAGATGGGTGGAATATATTGAAGAGTTATACGGAGGAAATGAATTAGAAAATGGTGTTATAGAGGAAGAAGAGGAAGTTGAGGAGGATGAAATGGGAGAAACAATACTGAGATCTGAATTTAAGAGAGCATTAAAAGATTTAAATGGCAGAAAGGCTCCTGGAATAGACGGAATGCCTGTAGAATTACTGCGCAGTGCAGGTGAGGAAGCGATTGATAGATTATACAAACTGGTGTGTAATATTTATGAAAAAGGGGAATTTCCGTCAGACTTCAAAAAAAGTGTTGTAGTAATGATACCAAAGAAAGCAGGGGCAGATAAATGTGAAGAATACAGAACAATTAGTTTAACTAATCATGCATCAAAAATCTTAACTAGAATTCTATACAGAAGAATTGAGAGGAGAGTGGAGGAATTGTTAGAGAAGACCGATTTGGTTTCAGGAAAAGTATAGGGACAAGGGAAGCAATTTTAGGCCTCAGATTAATAGTAGAAGGAAGATTAAAGAAAAACAAACCGACATACTTGGCATTTATAGACCTAGAAAAGGCATCGATAACGTAGACTGGAATAAAATGTTCAGCATTTTAAAAAAATTAGGGTTCAAATACAGAGATAGAAGAACAATTGCTAACATGTACAGGAACCAAACAGCAACAGTAACAATTGAAGAACATAAGAAAGAAGCCGTAATAAGAGAGGGAGTCCGACAAGGATGTTTTCCCTATCTCCGTTACTTTTTAATCTTTACATGGAACTAGCAGTTAATGATGTTAAAGAACAATTTAGATTCGGAGTAACAGTACAAGGTGAAAAGATGAAGATGCTACGATTTGCCGATGATATAGTAATTCTAGCCGAGAGTAAAAAGGATTTAGAAGAAACAATGAACGGCATAGATGAAGTCCTACGCAAGAAATATCGCGTGAAAATAAACAAGAACAAAACAAAAGTAATGAAATGTAGTAGAAATAACAAAGATGGACCACTGAATGTGAAAATAGGAGGAGAAAAGATTATGGAGGTAGAAGAATTTTGTTATTTGGGAAGTAGAATTACTAAAGATGGAGAAAGCAGGAGCGATATAAAATGCCGAATAGCACAAGCTAAACGAGCCTTCAGTAAGAAATTTGTTTACATCAAAAATTAATTTAAATGTCAGGAAAAGATTTTTGAAAGTGTATGTTTGGTGTGTCGCTTTATATGGAAGTGAAACTTGGACGATCGGAGTATCTGAGAAGAAAAGATTAGAAGCTTTTGAAATGCGGTGCTATAGGAGAATGTTAAAAATCAGATGGGTGGATAAAGTGACAAATGAAGAGGTATTGCGGCAAATAGATGAAGAAAGAAGCATTTGGAAAAATATAGTTAAAAGAAGAGACAGACCTACAGGCCACATACTAAGGCATCCTGGAATAGTCGCTTTAATATTGGAAGTACAGGTAGAAGGGAAAAATTGTGTAGGCAGGCCACGTTTGGAATATGTAAAACAAATTGTTAGGGATGTAGCATGTTAGAGGGTATACTGAAATGAAACGACTAGCACTAGATAGGGAATCTTGGAGAGCTGCATCAAACCAGTCAAATGACTGAAGACAAAAAAAAAAACAAAAAAAAACGTAAAACTTATTTTTAATCGACTTCAAAAAAGTAGTTATGTATTCGACCCCTATATTTTATTTTATGTTTTTTCGGTCATAACTTTCTTCCTATTAATTTGATTGAAATAGCTTTTACTGCAATCGATACAGCTGCTTTTCGCGGTGGTACCATGATGTTGAAAAAACTTTTTAGACACAAAAAAATTTGTGTCAATTTTTGGTTTAAAAATTGAAAAACGTTTTTGCCATCCGGCGGGTAAGTAGGGACAATGGAAATCCTGATATTTTATATGTATGCGTCACGTTAGATGATGTTACATGGTCTTCTGTACGACAGGTAATATAGGTTTCTGCACAATATATGTAGCACAGTTAATAAAATCATAAAAAATTGAGATATATCGTTTTAAACTTTTTAGACTCAATATGCATTATATATAATATACAGCAACGGTAGGAGCAGTGGGAGCCGGTAGGAGCAATCCTATAATTCTATATTCCTACATCACATTACATAGTATTGATATCGGTCCCAATTTTAAAAAAAAATAATTTTAATTATATATTTTTAAATTTTTATGTGAAAGTACTTTGAATTTCAAAATATCTGCTAAGATTCTATATCAGTGCGCTGTGACCATCTAATACTATATAATTTTGGTAACAAAATATAGCTTCAAATCGTTTCCGTGAGTCTAAAAAATTACTGTATAACCTAGTCTATAAAGTAAGTACAGAGATGATATCTGAATGGTGGTAATAATTCTCTTCCTATGTAACGTAAAAACGGATCACCGAATAAGTTCATTCTGAAATAAGTAAATACGTCAATATACATTTGTACTTCCTTGTACGAAGTAAAGAAATTATTGCGCTCGCGAAACATTTCCGTTTTCATATTTCAACGGAAACATCCATTTAGACAGTCCCTGAATCTATTTTGGCTATTTTCGGCGTGACGTCTGTACGTATGTATGTAGGTATCTCGCGTAACTCAAAACCGATCAGCCGTAGTATGTTGAAATTGTGGATTTAACATCTGTGTGTGAAAAATGTCATGCCTGACCGGGATTCGAACTCAGGACCTCCGGGTGAAAGGCCGAGACGCTACCACTCGCGCCACGGAGGCCGGCATCTTTCTTTTTCCTGTATGATTGTTTCTTTTTTATTTTTGATTATTCACCGAATAATCCGATAATAAAAATTGAATATTTTACACCGTAAGGTCAAAATTAACATTTTTAACTAGTATACAGCAGTTCACTAAACACAACAGTTTAATTATTATTAACTTTTATTTATACGACCCACCCGAAATCTAAAACTTTTATTAAACAGCAACTCACGAAGATACGAATAATAGTGATCTAGTAATACGAGTAATAAAGGGACTTTTATTCTATCATAATATTTCATGTAAGATTATTGAATTAATAATTAATTATATAAACATTTGATTAGTTTTATTAGGTTAAATATTTATTAGTTTTTATTAACTAATATTTCACCAATTGTGTAAATGTCCACTTTATTAAAGAATTGGAGGATCGTATCTCACTTTCAAATGAAATAAGTTCAATGAAGTGCAGAAAAAAGTGTGTATACGTAATTTAATAGGCGCACAAGGAAGTCATGTAGTGTCCACATCACATTTTTTTAAAATAAAACCAAGAACTGAAAAAAAGAGAGAGAGAGAACCTTTAATTCAGGTCAATTAAAATAAAAATAATTATTATTAAATTAAAAAAATAAAACGCACTACTAATAGTCTTTAACGCCTGCGATTGACGTACCGGTAACTTTATGAACACGATTGTAAGTACAGTATGTATAAACAAGTTGAACAAGCACTATTTTATAGTCGACTATGCCTGTAATTTATAGACCTCGTTATGAAATGCTTTGGTGAAACAAAATACTCTTCTATGAAGGATCGAGCAGAAGGAGAGGTGGTATTTACCCTATTTAAATTCCATGTTTAATTTAAACAGCTTGAATAAATCGACTACGTTTTTACATGTGGACGCGTATAAAGTTCAAATTAGATTACCGCAAGTCAAATAAATAATAAATTTAAGTTATAATAAATGTAAAAAGAGCAAAATAAAATTGTACGGAAAATAAAATATTAGTTATATAAATGGAGAAATGAACACAACCATTTAAACGGATGTGTTAGTAAAGTAATAAAACAAACTCTCTAATTATCCACTAGAAAATATTTACTATGAAAACTTCGTACTATAGCTGAAAACGTAAATAACAACTTTAAATTCAATTTAATAGCTTGAATAGTGGTATAAAACACAAAAAAATTCTTCCGTAATAAATTTCTAATTAGTGATTTATTTATTTGTTTATAATAATAAACGCAAACTGACAATCAATTAGTGTTAGTATTCTTTTTTATGAATGAAGTGTGCACTCTGTGAAAAAGACAAGCCTGACCGGGATTCGAATCCAGAAACTTCCAGATGAAAGACAAAACGCTATCATTTCGTCACGGTTAGTAAAATAA
This sequence comes from Lycorma delicatula, assembly GCF_047948215.1. Classification (NCBI taxonomy): domain Eukaryota; kingdom Metazoa; phylum Arthropoda; class Insecta; order Hemiptera; family Fulgoridae; genus Lycorma; species Lycorma delicatula. The sequence goes on along the minus strand of NC_134465.1, from coordinate 29,104,356 downwards.
CTTAATAGCTTATTTCTGAATTTTTTTTTTAAATTCTTTATTTACACGGGATAGAATAACCTGACAAAATATATTAATCGATCGAGAGATTTTCATAGAAGGCTTATAATAAAAATTGAAAAACGAAGTGGTTTCCCTCTGCCTTCTTCATTCAGCCAAATGTTTCAGTACATATCAACACGCTAAGCTTAATGAAATTCAAGATAATATTTTGCCTACAAGTCATATTTCGTTCACCATAATAATAATAACAATAAGTGTTCTGCCCAAAGGCAGGTTTTCACATGGCCACCCTCCATTCTGCCCGATTCTGTTCCATCCGTTTCATTTTACAGTAACTTCCTTCCCATTTTATATTGTTTATCATTTTCATTCGTCTCCGACCTCTTGCTTTCCTCCCCGTTAAAAATCCTTCCAATCCCAACACCAACAGGCAGTCACGTCTTAGCCAATGTCCCAACCAAGTGCATTTTCTTCTTTTTATTATTTCAATAATCGCCCTCTCTTCTCCCACTCTATGAAGCACCATCTATGAAGGATCTTTTCCATCCTCCTTCAAACCCACATTTCAAAGGCACACATTTCAAATCTTCTCTCCTCTCCCTTCCTAATAGTCCACGTCTCTGCCCCATAAAGGACCACATAAGCCCCGTTCACCATAAGCACTGTCAATATAATGAACGATATTACTCTCAAAGAAAGTAATTCATATTCTATCGTTTTACTACAGATGTATCACCGATATAAGAATGTTTAGAACAGATAATATAAGGTAAAAAATTTGTAAATTATTTGCTGAAAATAAAACATACATGAAAATGTATTAAAATGTTTAAATTTTAAATGTCTCAAATTAAACTGTCAGATCGATTCATATAATATATAAAATTTTTTTAAAGTTTAAATTAAGTTCCATAATTGTGTTAATATCGCGTGTTAGCTAATTAACTAATAATTAGGTAATTAACTAGTGTAGTCGCTTGGTGGGGGTGGACGCTGAAAATGAGTTTTCTTTACGTTTTAAGAAATGAGGATTACTAAAATACCGTTCACTTCAACTGAGGTTTCTTTATATATATAAATTATTCCTCTATATATATTTATTATTAATTAAGAAATATACTGATTGGTGATCTACATGAGGTGACGGAAGTGAAAAAAATATAGCTATTATCCAGAACAACCATGCTTACTATAGAAAGATGAGATTAGTATATAATAATGAAATTTTTATTGTGAACTGATTGTTCAGTGCTATTTAATACACTAATTCCACGGTAATGCAGATGATACGAAAACCGGTATTATGATAAAATAATTATTATTCTCATTACCTATGACAGAAAAGTAAAATATTCATGAACTCAGAACCTTTTGAAATTTAGTCCTTCAGTTATCATCCGATTTTATTATTAAAATTGCATTAACTACTGATGTCTAATTAGCAATTTGGTGTTGAGTGGTTACAAATAATCCAAATTCTTAACGGGAATCGAACCCGAGACTTTCAGTACTGCAGGCAAGCACGATTCATCTGTTCCATCGAGACGGTTAAAATTTAGTAGAATAAATCCACTTAAACAAGTTTCATTAGTCTGTCATATAAAAGTGAACAGACGTCAACGAACACATATTTCTGATACATAGGATTTTTTTATCACAGGATATTTTTTAGGATATTTTCGTGCTTTTTATAACAAGGAACTTCAAAAAGTTGAATAAAATTGTCATTTGTATTGTTTACGTATTCTAATTATATATTTTTGTTCATTTTTTAAATATCTTCTTTAAGAAAGAGCAATATGAATTTTTTACAGACTTTTAAAAGAATCAGTTGCATGGTGGGGGGGGGGCGGTGAAAATTGATTTTCTTTACGTTTTTAGGAATGAAGAGTACGAAAATACCATTCACTTAAACTGGGGTTTATATATATATATATATATATATATATATATATATATTAGCTCGGGAATACGCAACACACAGTTGCCCATGTGAGAAGCAATCCGCATCTAAATCTAAACCACACAATTCTAAAGACTGACCTTGAGCTTTATTGATGGTGATTGCAAATGCCAATTGAATTGGGAATTGTAATCTTTTAAATTCAAATGGTGTATCGGTCAGGATTATGGGTATTCGAAGAATGAGGACATCGTCACCTTTGAAAGGCCCCTTAATATCGTTGCTTCCACTACGTTATTCATCAATTTCTTAACTGCAAGTCGCGTGCCGTTGCAGAGTTGTGGCTGATTAATATTCCGCAACAGGATAATTGTCATTTTTTGATCGAACCGTTGCTAGAATCAATCTAATGAGGAATGTTTTCCCAGTTCCTACTGGCGCATCCAAGAAGAAGGTCCCCCCAACTCCGTCATTTATCATTTGCATTATGCGATCATAAATGCCTTTCTGTTCACGAGTTAATTTGGAAATGTTTGATCGGACATATGACTGAGGATCACCAATGGTGTAACTTTGTTCACGGCGTAAATCATCATCAAATGAAGCAATCGCAGCTCGGGTGGGTGCTGGCATTCCCAATCGACTAAGAGCTTTATTTGCATTAGCTAAGCACTTGTCTTCAATATTAATCAATGCTTCGTTGTAAATGCCTTCTGTAAATTCAGACAAAAGTGAATATTTAACCTAACAAAGGATTTTTTGGTCATTATGTAGGGATATTATTTTCTGTGTATTTGGTTATTTCGACTTTTTTTGTTTGCATAATCTTAAGTCTATCTGGGCTATAAGAAATTTGTGTGTTTTAATTTATTTACTGTAAGTCATTCTTCATGGTGGCTTTTCTTTTTGTTTTGGTGTTTTTTTTTGTTTTTTTTAATAAAATACAGATGTTTTAGCTGTTCAATATAATTCAAAGAAATTTGTTACTTAATCAGTTGTGATTTTGTTTACATTGGCAACCGCCATACGGGCTCTTTGTGATTGGTCGTTGTGTTTGATATCGGCCATCTTGCATTGATCTGATTGGTTTTCCTTTGTTTACATTTCACTAAAAAACATACATGATCATGATAACGAGCTATAACGCTCCGTTATGCGGTTTTCTTTATATAAAAGCTATTTTCACTATTAGATATTCATTAATTGAAACTATTAATATTCATTATTTGTTTTTACTCTTTCCGCATCACACAAATTAAACCACTATCTTTATCCTTTTCGAACAGAAAGCAAACATTTCCTTTGCGAAACGTACCTACGTTTCGTGTATATTTCGTCATATGGCGCCGGCTACAATCACATATTTTACCCTAATTTAAACGGAAAAATGGCGGTTGCATTTTTCCGTCACGATAATGAATAATTATTAACAAAAATAATAATTGTAATTATATTTTTGTGTAACACTGTGAGGAAGGGTAGACACAGTACAATTACGTCTGAATTTGCGATCACCTGGTTTATTATAGTTAACAGTTAAATGGAAATAATCTGTAAATATTAAATAACAATTATTAATAATAATATATACGTAAATGAAATAAATGTTTTTGCTGGGAAAAACGGACTTTGAAAACAATGGTTTTGTTGTTGATTTTTGGTAAACAACGGTAGTCACTGCTGGGACTGTAAGGAAATCGATAACTACAATACAAACATAATTTTTATGTATTGTATTAATTGTTTTATTAAACTGATCAAATACGTTATTTATTTTATGTCATCATATACATCAGCGACCTACAAACCTTTTTGTTCGCGTACCCCTAAGACGAAAATAATTATAAGTTGCACCCCTAATAAAATCTCTCTCTCTCTCTCTCTCTCTCTCTCTCTCTCTCGCGCGCGCGCGCGCGCGTGTGTGTGTGTGTGTGTGTGTGCGTGTGCGTGCGTGTGTGTCTTGGGGGCAACGAAAATAACTGATATCACAACTACCAAAAAACTATTTCATTGTAAAATTTTTGTAAATCTTATCACAAAAACAGAATGATATAAAAAAAATGGCGAATAATACAAGCCCCCGAAAAACACTTACGGAGTGAAGATATCCCTCAAGAAAACAATTGATTCTCCCGAATCCGAAAAAAATTGATGTGCAAAGAAACTGAATTCTATTTGCTACTATCAAAAATTTTTCTAAATCACAATTCTTTGTTCCAAGCGCTGAGAAAAATATTTAATAAATTAGGTCGTGAAAACCCTTGAAAAATATTACAAAAATTCATTCGCCACGGGGATATTTCAATCATAAAATAATAAATAACAAAATAATGTTTCTCTTAACGATTGACTTAGCTTTTATTTCTTTTTTTAACCTCCGAGACCACCGTTCGGTATTGCTTCAGAGGATGAGATGAATGTTTTATGTAGCATGTGAAAAATCCCATGACTGACCGGGATTCGAACCCGGGACCTCCGCAAGAAAGGCCGAGACGCTACCACTCGCGCCACGGAAGCCGGCGATTGAGTAGCTTGCTTGTTTTTTTCGTATTTTTTCTGTACCAGTTGTTTGCTATACTTTGAAACATATTTTGTAACTAAGTTACAATTAAAAAGCTCGTGAGTAATGTACGCACGTAAGAAGTTATACTTCTTTGGCGTAATAAAAAAATAAACTTTTACGCATTCAAACAAATTTGAACCGAGTCAAACGATCGATAGACGACATTAAATACAATGAATAAAATGTTGAATAAATAACATTTAAATTAAATTAAATAATATTTATTTTATACAGTTTAAAATGTATTGAAGTATTCGTTGTCATATAAAACAAACTTCATGGAATAAATTTCGATTAGTTTAATTCCATTAATTCTTCGGGTGGCGATTGAATAGGCATGAGGGTTCCCAGCGGCTTATGATATGAAAAATATGATGCAAATATTTTTATTTTATAATAGTGTATTTTATTAAAAATTTTATTTTGGGTAAATTTAAAATTATTTATGCAAATCATTTATCTTATATGTTCTAATTTCTGTGTCATTAAAAAATATAATTTTACTCATAAAAAGTAATACTTACATAAATATAACCTCAAATCTTGATACACAATTTAAAAAAAAAAAAATAGATATACGCTGCAATATAAATAATGTTTTCTGAATATGAACATCAATATTCACATTTAAAACACCCATCTTCAGATATCCGTGTATACAAATGTATATTTATTACGTACGACTCAATATCTGTTATTTTACAACACTTAATTGCATTGAACGACTGACTGAATTAGACACTACACTCATGTACGTACAAACTGATCCCTTGGGCCTCCGCAAATCTTCATGGTGTGTTACATCGGCACGCGCAACTTCCGTAACTTGCTGAAAATAACACTCTGATCAGTTTTTCTTAACGCGCCAAAAGAAGTATAAATTCAAAAGTTATATATTTTTTTTTTAAATGGAGGTATGCAAATGAATTTGTTATGGTTTTAATAAATCTCTATTGGGGTCCTACATATGATAAGTTAATATAATTTATTTATCTCGTTTTTGTCAGTTTTATGGACTTTTTTTTCAATTATTAAAAAGTTACTTTTTCATCATTTTGGGGTTTACACTTGATTTTAAAAAGTTATATTTGTGTAATTTATACATTTTAGTAAACCACATATTAGTTGATTTGAACCAACTTGATAAGCCTACACCGTTATTGCGTAATAACTATTAGAAAATTTTAATTTTTGCGGGCATTTTGAGGAGAATCGGAAGGCCGATCACGGCCATTCGTGTATTTTTATAATCCTCTAACGATGCTTAACTCGAATCCGAAATCAAAATCAAAATCTGAAAAAAGAGTTGATACAGTTACATATTGAATTTAATAACTGTTCGTTTGTTAATAAAATAATTATTGATCGGTGTAATCAGGAAAATCTATATTGAGTGAGTAAATACGTAAGCATAGTCGACCTCCGTGACGCGAGTGGTAGCGTCTGAGCCTTTCCCGGTCCCGGGTTCGAATCTCGGTGAGGCACGGCATTTTCACACACGCTACAAATCATTCAGCTCATCCTCTGAAGCAGTACCTAACTGTAGTCCCGGAGATTAAATAAGAAAAAAAATACGTAAGTATAATATTATTAAACGTTAATTTAAAGTATTTCTCAAATTAAATGGAAAAAAATAGATATAGAATTAGAATTTATAAATAATAATATTAGAAGTACTGTTTTGTTATATATTAGATTAACACCGATAAATTCTTTCATTAATTAATGCAAAATTGAGTAACAGATTGATTTTTAATGTATCTTGTAAGTTTCTGTGTATGTGAGCGCGCGCTTCTGTGGTTTGTGTGCGCGCTTGTATGTGTTATATGCTATATGCATTGTTTACACCCAGGAGCATTGAAATTTAATATAATACATGAATCTATTGATTTTAATCAAATTAAACGAGAAGACAGAATGCAATTAACATCATTAGACTGTTATTGAAGTAAATTATGAAAATAAGCAACGTTGGATGTTACTTAATTTAACATTAGTTTTTTTAATTATTTTTGGAAAATATAACAACACAAAACATGAAATTATACAAAAAAAACAATTGTAGACGCAAAAAACAATCAACTCCATTAATCTAATTCTTGGTAAATTAAATTCTAATGATATTACCAATTTTTGGGTTTCTGTAATTGAATTTCGTACGCTTTAATGTCTCCCATTAACAGACATTATTTGTAACGTTATTGCTTAATTTCATACAATTACTTTTCTAGCATCATAGATTTTTTTTTTAAACTCCCTCTGGAACCATCGTGAGGTATTACTACAGAGGATGAGATGAATGACAATTTTTGCAGCCTGTGAAAATGCCATGCCTGACCGGGATTAGAACCCGGGACCTCCGGATGAAAGGCCGAGACGCTACCACTCGCGCCACGGAGGCCGGCACGGCATCATAGATCTAGAGATATGCTGCAAGAAGGAAAATATATCAGTCAAAAAATTGGGTATGAGCTTTTTTACGTTATAGTTATAACTATAACTATTTTTTTATATAACTATTTTTTTAAGCGTGAATGCTCTCTTACAATTTTTTTTTAAATTTGCCCCAAAATTCCCCCTTTTCCAAAAGTCTAAAAAACTATCTTTTTATTTATTGCATATCGTTTAAACCACATTTTTTTTAAATGTCATTTTAGACATGTAGCAGTGCAAACGACCTAAAAAAAAATATTTTTGAGGCAATATTGAAGGTGGGGGAGTCAATCAAAGTTAAAAAAAATATTAATTTTTTTAATTCTTCAAAACTCTTTTGGGTTTATATAAACTTTTAATATTATTAATTATTTAAATAATAAACTTTTACTAGTAATATTACAATAACATTTCATCATAGTTCACCACCAAAAAAGATATCTTAGATAACTTTTTATTAGTTGTACATTTTTCAGTGAAATTTTGGTTATTTTCTTTCATTTAACATAGCAAACGTAAAAAAATAAAAAAACTTTCTTGGAAGATGAATTTGAAAGTGGAAAAGAAGAGAATAAAAAGTTACAGATTTTTTTTATTTCTTTTGGTTTATTAAACATATAATGATAATATTAATTTTAAATTTAATCATAAATTACGCCCACCACAAAAAAAAATCACACAATTTTTTTCATGTATACTTATTTTTGCACTATATAACAATAAATAACCCACGTCATGAAAGTATTATAACTTTATCGTCAAATTTTTTTCTATCAAAAAGATGACCTATTTCAATTTGAAAAAATTTGAATTTTTCATTATATAATAAGGAAAAACGATTATATCAAAAGAACAAAAAATGTATAATCGAACAATAATACGAGTATATTAAAGCTTTGCATCTTATAATAAATATCAAACAGAAATCATAAATAGGGAAAACAGGAATACGCTGAAATAAAGTTTACATTAATTTTACTTTAAATTTTAAACTACGGTATTTCTATTATTAAACAATCATCATCAGTAGTTTCAGTCATATTAAATATTAAAAAATTACTGGATAAATTTTTAAAAATGATGAAAAACGAAGAAATTTTTTATGAGATTACGGAGCATCGACTGTTTTGGTTATTTAGCCTTAAATGGAAATTTTTGGCGCATGAAAAATGCCATGCCTAATCAGGGCTCGAACGCGAATGAAAGGTCGAATCGCCACCACACCGCCAAGGAGATCAGTAGAAGAAATAATAATAAATATAACATGATAAATAGTATTTACAAAACAGAATAAAACTAGTATATTTACCAGAATAAAAAACTATTGTCGTTTTAGGAAATCCCAGTTGAAAGCTTACAGTTAGCGTAAAAGTAACAGATAAATATCTGAAAATAATCTGGATTGCCGCCACGACCTAATGCACTCTCAAATAAGTAGTATAGATGAAAATTTATCTCAAGAAAGATGACATAAACCAACTAAAATTATATTTTTTCCCCACGAATAAAAATCAGAGGATAACAGTTTAATATTATGATTAAAAAATTTCGCGGAAATGTTATTTATAGCAATTAAAATTTTGAAAATCTAGATTTCGATCTAACTATAGATATATTCCAACCATCTAATTCCTTTTTATTAAGCGCATTAATTTAAAACTTGCCACTCAGATAAACTACTTTTAGTTACAAATTTCCAGTCAATGTTATATTACAGCTGATTTTTCAAATCTTTTATATTTATAATGAGCCAAATTACGCTATAATTTAGATTCAATCTTTTTTTTATTCAATCAAAAAAATTGTTAAATATTTTCAACCTAAACATTATTTATTATTTATATTTTTTTCTATTATTTCTCTATATATTTTATAAAAATATATAAAATAATATATATTTATATTAAGTATTTATAAAATATATTTCTTTTATAATTCTCTTTTATTTATATTCTCTAATATATATTTCCTCAGTGTCTCCTGATGATGACTGTATAAAAATAAAAATGACCAACTAATTAAAAATTTTAAGTAAAATTTTTTTTTAAAGTTTTGAGCATTTTCATTTTCTCTAATTTATTTCAATAAACCGTTAAACATTGCCCTTTCCTTTTACACACCACGGAACGGAGACGGTGTATGCGTTTGGGGTAAGAAGTGTTTTTTGTGTTTTTGTGTGTGTCGTACCATTTTCCTCAAAAACTACTGGACCGATCTCGATGCGGTATTTGGATTATATAGGTATAATTTCAGAGCAGGTTCATACATTAGTTTTACCAGCTGTCAGGGGACGCTGCAGTAGATATGTTTCTAAAAACGGCTTCATGGGTTTTTAACATTTTTAATTTTATCAGTTGTGTTAAGAGAGATTATTATCATTTAAAATTATTTATTTTATTTAATATTTTTAAAACATTTGAGAACGAATTTAGTACGATGTTAATTCTAAAAACATACGACGGAATAGAAAAGAATAGAAAATAGCATGAAACCAGTCATGTGACTGGGGAAAACAAACATTATTAAAAACAGATCGTTATTTGCTATTTAATTAAGAATTTCTGGAGAGGAAAATGTAAACAATTACCGTATTATTTATTGTTATTATTTTAATTATAATTTTAAATAAACAAAATTAAAACATAACTGGCTGCTACAAATTTTGATAAAAATAATTAGGGTGGAAAACAGTAATGTTTAAAGTCTTGTAGCTAGTTAATATAGCCATTACGTGCATAAAATTAAACCCTTTATTACACATAAACTAAGATATATTACTGGAAATTAAATGAACAGTAAATTTATACAAAACCTCAACCCAACAATAAACTCTTGCGTATTGACTTAGGTACAGTAATAAAATTTAACTGTTAGTTCAACTTTTTGTAAAGAAAATTAAGTTCTTTTTTATTTATTATTAAAGAATATTACGCAGAGCATCTGATGAAGAGTTTTACGACATTGGTTGTTTTTCGATTTACAGACAGATTTATCTGAATTTTTCCCCTACCACCGACCGCCAAAATAGGTAAAGAAAAAATCACAAAAAATATTAGTCAATAATAATAACCATAAATTCTGTCTTACATATATTACATATACACTACATATATCTATATATATATACGCGCGCGCACACATAATGAAGTCGGATTTGAACAGATGTGCCTTCCCCTTGTATGATGCAAATATTTCATTAATTAAAATTTTATTGGGCTATAACTCTGGAACAATGAAAATAAGTACCACTTATGATATACCGTTGAAAAGCTCTCATTCAGGGCTTATTACTGCAGTTAGTTAAAAAGTCCATCATTAAAATAGTTTGGATTTTGGGTTTTTTTTAACACTTTTGTTCCAGTCGATTGCAGTCAAAAGAAGAGGTATACAACTAGATGTTACAATATTATACGTTTCAATAATCCTCATTTTGTATTCCTAAATCCAAAATTTCAACATTCTTCGACTAATCGTTTTTGAGTTACGCGAGATACACACGTACGTACGTACGTACAGACGTCACACCGAAACTAGTCAAAATGGATTCAGGTATGGTCAAAATGGATATTTCCGTTGAAATCTGAAAACCGAAATTATTCGCGATTGCAATACTTCCTTTACTTCGTACAAGGAAGTAAAAATCAACTACTAAAGAGACTAGGACATAAGATCAGATTGATTTAAAGACGACCTGGCAGCACAAATAAGATGGCGTTCACCTTGATTTAGTCAAGCGGTTGAATTTAATGGAGTTAAACAAATGGCGATGGATAGGCTGTATTAAAAAGTTTTTTCTTCAAAGCCCAATTGGTAAAAGAGGATTCGAATTATAAATTACCAGACCCCCGTATTAAGTAACAATATTTAAGTAAGTCCTACATATTTTTTAATATAATTTTAAATAATCTCCGTAGCACAGTATAGTATCTCGGCCTTTCATCCGGAGGTCCCGGGTTCGAATCCCGGTCAGGCAAGTCATTTTTCATACACTACAAATTTCCATTCAGGCTAAATGACCACAGCAGTTGATTCACTTACATTTAAAAAAAAATGAAAAAAAAATATATATATATGCATATTTTAGCAGATATTATGCGTGTTAATTTTATCGATCTGCTTCGTGACAATAAAATGTATACCTATTTAAGTGTGGCAGCTAATAAAACAGTGCATTCGAAAAGTCATTATACACCAATATAAACACTATTATTTGTTGAGGGATTGTGTTCTAGCACTGCGAGTAATATTTTCTGTAAAGGTTGGTTATCCTGCGTTCTGTGCAGTTTACTTCTGCGAACAATCAGGTTAGTGAGCTTCAAACGAGATGTGATTGGTTCTTTGTTGTTTATTGTGTGTTTGTCCCCTTTGAACGATTGAGACTTTCTTTCCGTGAAAGTTCAGAACGGTGTTAACTATAGAACAGCGAATATTTCTCGTATAATACATCTTCCATGAGCACGATGAGTACACGCAGATAGTGAAAAACTACTTTTCCGTTAGATTTTCATTCCTAATCGATTTGTAAATACGAAGTGGTAAAACCATTAGATTCTATGAAGATAAACTTCAAGACATATCAACAACTACGCAACGTAATCCCAAAAAGTTCATGCGAAATTCGGCCCGACAAAAAAAATCGATGTTGCAGCTACACACAAGGCAGTTCGTAAGAGACTCAGTCTCATCCCATATAAAATGAAAGCGCTTCAAAAGCTATTGGACACAGACTATGGAAAGCGAATTTTATACTGTGAATGATTTCAACAGTTTCTAACGGACAATTCTGACAATATTTTGGATTATCTTTTCCATACCGGTGAGGCATGGCTTCATTTATCCACGCACAGAACTCACATTTTTGGTATACCGTATATAAAATTCTTCTACATGACTATAAAATTGGAGAGTGGATTGCAGAATCTAATATAAGAATACTGAGCTCAATATTCTTTGCAGACAGAATATATTTTTCGAGAAGAACAGTAAATTCGATTCGTTATTGTGAAATCATCGGTGATGATTTCATCAATAATCTCAGCAACGGTGAGATCTTGACCGATGGTCCTTGAAAGATCTAATCGAGAATGAAATTAATAATACATATTTGGAGACAAGTCAGTGCGACCGCGTATACAGTCAAAAAACCATGAAATTACTGCATCAAATCGCTTATAAGATCTTTAGCCACCTCGTTCTCCAGCCTTAGGCCCACCATTTTATTTTTTCTGGGGATATGCAAAAATAAATTTTTATCCAGGAAACCTTCATAGCCTCCAGAAATTTCAAACTACTATTCATACAAGAACATTTCACATTAACAACTTGTGGGAGTCCGAGAATAAGAATAAACGCGTAAATATGTCTGTATATTCATAGGAACCATTCAAACAAATATTGTTGTATAAGTACATGACAGGTATGTGTTACTTTCCTCTGAAGTAATACCTAATGGTGGTCCACCACCATATAAATAAAAGTATATGGGTTACTTCCTGATCGCACTGAATTAGAAAAACGCTGAAATACAACGAACGATTGGATGTATAGTTGGTTCATATATCCTTCTGATGGAAATTAATTGGCAACTACCAAAAACTCTTGACAAAGTAGTCTCTCATTATTAGTAGAGTTATCTAACTTTTATCTATCAATCGGTGTAGTGCAATAAATGGCACTACACCGAGCTGTGTGCCTCCACCTCGTCGCTGCATTTGTACCCTCCTTCCTGCAGCACACCTACTCCCAGCTCGTTGTCCGGCAATTGAGTTTCTTGTTCTTCTTCTGAACTTGATAAAATGTGTGCCCGTTCTTCTGGTGTTGTAATATAGTTCTCTTCGTCTCTAAAAGTGGTTGCCGGATCCCCAAGTCGTGGTGCTCTGAAGCGTTTGTTCTTTCTAGCTTTTAATAGATCGTCGACTGATTGCATATTTAAAATATTAGATTTGGTTAAAATCAATTTGTTGTCGCTAAGACGTACTGCAATGTGTAGTTGTTTCATATATGTGATATAAGCGGCGTACCGCGCTCGCTATTTATATACAAAAACGGTCCGAGAGAGAGAAGAGATAATATGAAGAGGGAAGGGGCAGGATAGGCAATCGTGTATCGTAGACTGCAACGATGATATAGAAACGTTGGCTATGTGTGTGTGTATTAATATTACTGTACCATAGCTAAATAGATTGCTATACCGCACACAGCTCGTCCCTCCCCACCGCCGCATGATCGCGTACTGGATACTTGTCCGGATCTGGGAACCAGATCCCGCCTCACACCTCACAGACGAACAGCATGTCTGAATGTATCGGAGGTTCCGGAGCGCAAAGTTCAAAAAGATAGACGATTGTGATTTGGTAAAATTTGATGTGTTTTTATTTAATTCAGTGATTCCAAATATACAACTAATCGAACAATACTACGCGAATAATTCTTTTATTATTATTAAAATAGTTATTTTATACACTAAAACGAATTTTTTTTCATTATTATAAAGAAATAATTTCGATAAATATAAAGATGGAACACCAACGAAAATTATCCGTCCAAGCCTCTTCATTAAAGTACTACCTAACGAAAAGTTATTCCGTTGGTTTAACGATTGTAATATTATTTTCCTATATACCGTACGCTTATCAATAGATACTAGTTTCAATTCATAGCACGAGCAATACATATTTCCCCTACTATAATTCAATCTATTTCATTTTGCACTTTAAAATACGTTTCCGCATATAAACTGAACAAATAATAATTAAAATTAAAACCCGCTGCAACTTTCCAATTGTTATTCTAGTGTTAACCTACCACGAAACACGTTGAAACTGAAAATCTAATTTATGAAATTACTATTCGTTATTCTGCAAATGTTTGACACACATACTCTACTATAAACTTATGTATAAATTCACATAATAAAAAATACGTATACATTTCTCTACATTACACAAAGCGGTAGTACTGGATTATTCATTGGAGAAGTTCAAATTCCGTAAATAAATAAAAAAAATACAGTATCAATAATAATTAACTAATTCTATATTTACTTTTATGAACAAATAAGTAATATTGACAGTTTTAATACGGAATGGAATTTTTCAGAAGAATTTAATTATGCGGATAAATAAAAATTTATAAAGAAATATAGAAAAAAAATTAATTAAATATAAAAAATCACTTCAAAAAAAATAATAAAAGTTATTAAATTCTTGCTAAAATTTCGAATTTTCATAAGTCTACTCAAAATATTTTAAAAGTCTACCAAAAATTTAATTTAATTTGAGGGTAGACACATAAATTGAAATGTTAAAAATCTGATGTAAACACCACATACATGACTTCCTTGTACGCCTGTTAAATTAAATATACACATTTTTAAAAGTACATAAAATTTTATTTCACTTTCTGATTTTTTTAATATTCAATTATTATTTATTGTAAACATTTTTTTTTTTACAATCAGAGGTTAATAAATCAATATATTTAAATTAAAAAAAAAGTTAAAAAAAAGGAGATTAAGTCTGATTCGAATCGATATGCCTTCCCCTTGTAAGATCCAAATATTTCATTAATTAAAACTTTATTTGGCTATAACTCTGGAACCAATGAAAATACGTACCACTTATGATACATCGTTGAAAACCTCCCAATGAGGACTTATTAATGCAGCTAAGAAAAAGTCCATAATTCAAATGTTTTTGAATTTTGGGCTTTTTTGGACACTTTTGGTCCAGTCGATTGCAATTAAAAGGAACACAATTAGATGTTACAACAGTCCTAAATTCAAAATTTTCAACTTCCTACGGTTAATCGTTTTCGAGTTATGCGAGATAAATACGTACGTACCGTACAGACGTCACGCCGAAACTAGTCAATATGAATTCAGGGATGGTGAAAATGAATATTTCCGTCTGAAAACCGAAATTTTTCACGATTACAATACTTATACAAGGAAGTAAAAAAGCCATCCACAAGAGACCGCAAGGCGGGAAAATTTATATTAATATAAAAATAAGAAAACAAATCACAAGAAATGATTCTGTAATGAAACTGTTGCCGAGGCGAATGACTTCTAAAATATACCAAATAGTTACCTTGAAGTTTTGAAATAATTAATATGATATTATTATCATAGGTTACAAAAAGAGAACATCGGGGTTTTAATTTTTTATACCATATCTCTTGGATGTAGTATACCGTGTTCTGAAACTAGAATAAAAGATCAAAATAACATCCCAACCCCATACGGGAAGACACACGCCTTGTGACGCTTTCGGTCGCCACACCACCTCCCCCTGTTGCTAGCCCTGATGGGCTTTAACGTGAGATCAAAAAGAAACATCCCAATCCCGTAGGGAAGACACACCCGCCTAGTGACGTTCCGGTCGTCATCCCTCTCCCGTTCCTTGTACTGATGGGCTTTAAAGGGAGTCGTCTATCGCCCTCTGACTTTTACATCTCATAGTAATAAGCCTGGCCTCGTTGGGGGTATCACCGATGTAAATGCCTCGGTAGACATTTACATCGGTGCTTAACTCCGATGACATTAACTCTGCTTTTGCCTTCGCTGTAGGCCTCGACCGGATATCTTGAATGTCGTATATAGTATCCCTCTGAACTAGCTAACCGAGTTCACGAAAGCACGAATCCCGAGCCTAGTTCTACTTTGTTGATCCAATTTCTGTAATTTCTCGAAATTCGAGGCAAATTTAACACAAAATACCACCAGAAATGTTCCTAGCAACAATGAAATTCAGTTCTAATTCCCTTACAGAACCGAAAATTGGTTCGAACCCCAGACTTAGGTTATGGACTCCGGTCTGGTCTACAAGGAAGAGGCGTCTAGACCTCCTACTCCCACTCAGCACCAACCCAGAGCCGTATGGCATTCATCTCATCAAAAGAACAGTTTTAGTTTGCCGAATGGTTGTAAATTGATTTCTTAACCTTCTGTTTGACAGCGCCACTAGCAAAGACGGTAACTTATGAACAAGCCATTTAATAAATTGTTTGCAGTTAATCTGCAAATATAAATAAATAAATATAATATATATAAATATATATAATATATATAAATAAATGTTAATCTGTAGTTATAATTCAACGTTCATTCGGCAGAGAGTTTAATTGTGATTTTTCAAGTGACAATAACATTCGTTGATGTTATCGATTGAAAAGACCTGACGTCTGTGTAAAGAGAAGAGTACGGGATGACGGAGAGAGCCTGAAGTAAAATTTGAACGTGCCATAGTCTTTCCTAGGTAGTCCTAGAAAATCTGTTAGGAAGGCCGGTTGCAAATTAGTAATGCCAGCGACGACAGTGTGGAATGTTTTAAGGAAATCCTTACATATGCGTCCATACCGTTTGCAGCTGTACTTTGCCTCTACTTTGAAGCCCCGACTAATTTGTTCTTCCACTCTTCGCAATCGAAATATCGCAGTATAAATATAACGAATTTCTTGATCGTATTGTGTTAAATGACGAGTCAACATTTTAGCATAGTGGAAAAGCTAACACACATAATCTGTCTGTATCTCGGGGCCATAAAATCACCATGAATTCTTACAATATGAGATACATAGTCCACAAGTACGTGGTGTACTGTCAGTTAACAGTAGCAGCGAACACAAACGGATGCATCGGTCTTGAGTCATCAGATTATCCATGATATCTCAGTGAGATATCTCCTCAGTGGCAAAGGTCTGTACCAGATCAGTTTCAATAACGTTTTCTCCGACCACTGGATCGGTCGGAAAGGATTAATTGATGACCACGTATGCGGAAGCCTGGAAGGGTTTTTTAAAAGATCTTGTGTATGAGTCTCCGCTAGCCATTAATCTACCCAGTTTAGGCACAAGATTCAGCCGGCTTCCCTTCTATTACTCCAGACATGCTGATTAAAATATGAAAACAACTCTCCTATCGGTTGGATGTGTCCCGCGTGATGAAAGGTGTTCACATTGATACTGAGGTATGAACTAAAGTTGAGCTCATTAAGGGAATTAGGACTAAATTTTGTTGTTGCAAAAAAACTTTTGATGGTATGTTGTTCAATTTGCCTCGAATCTCGAGAAATTTACTAGAAATTGGCTTGATAAAAGTAGAACTAGGCGCGGGGTTCGTGCTTCCGCGAATTCGGTTAGCTAGGTCAGAGGGAAAATGTAAGACATTCAAGATGTCCGGACGAGGCCTACACCGAAGGCAAAAGCTGAGTTCATAAATCACCGATGTAAATGTCTACTGAAGCATTTACATCGGTGGCATCCCAACGAGGCCTGGCTTATTACTATGAGATGTAAAAAGTCAGAGGCGAAAGACGACCCCGTTAAACCCATCAGTGCTTTGAACGTGGGGGGGAGGGGGGGGGGGGGGGTGGCGACCGGAAACGTCACAAGGCGGGTGTCTTCCTCTACGGGGTTGGGATGTTCACAATGAAAAATTATACAGAAAAACTCTTCATTTTAATTTGTGATTCATTAGTGTAAGTCAAAAATAAGAGATATTAAACCGGTTGAAAACACTGATATTCTTTCTGGTATATTCTGTACTATAACTTTTCAATAACAAAAGATGACAAAAAAAGAAAATTATCTTCAAATTGTGTACGCAGACAATTTTTCCGTTGAAAAAGATCTTATATTTCTTTACCTGGTAAAGGGTTACAACCAGGACAGTCAAAGAAATTTCGTTTATAAAATAAAATAAATGTTCAAAACTAGTCTATTTAGTGAATAATACGAATTGAAAAATAAATTGTAAGGATTAATTGAGAATTTCTCTTCTTTAAGTCAATTAAAAATAACGATTATTCATTTGTAAAAAGCTATAATTTTACTGATAAAAAATCAATATCAGACACGTGAAAGAGTTGCAACAATTTTTAAAACATTTAAAAAAAATCCAAATACAAAAACCGTTCAAAGCTACTTTAAATTATAAATTTTTTTTTAAAGTGTTAAAATATGATTCAGTACGGCTGAATACTAAAATTGATGAAGTGTGTAAAAAAAGGTAGGGTAAGTAAATCTATATATTTGATTTTTCATTTAATTTTAAAACGGCTACTAGGTAAATTTTAATTTAAAAATATATCAAAGGGATATGCTTCACAGAGAAGCGTTTTTTATGTATATTACTCATAAAAGAGGTAAAATAAAAGGTAATATCTAATTAAAAGTAAAAAAAAGAAAATAGGTTCAACCATCTGCATTAACGTTTGATATAAGCGTAATATAACATCATTATTTTAATTAAATGCACTTACTTTACTTTAATACTTCCTCATAGCGCAAATACTCGAATGTTAATAAATTCATTTAATTAATTTTATTAAAAAAAGACATAAAAAATAAAAAAAGTATAATTAAATATTTAATCTTATATATGAAAACGAAAGTCTGTTTGTCTGACTGTCTGTTTATTTGTTCCATCATCACGCATCACGCGATAACCAACCGACCGATGGCTTTCAAATTTGCAGGATACAGTGGTGTTACCTCAGGGAAGGTTTTAAGCCGTAAACCGAGGCTCTAGGTTCCTCCTCGGGAATGAAGTTTTGATTTAAAGATATTCATTAAAGGAAAAAAAAAATTAATAATTAAATTAATTTCTGTTACCATGGCAACAAAAATAAGTTTTCGTCTGTATGAATTTTATTCCTTATTTCAAGTTCTAGAATCAATTCCAAGATTATTTCCCTTTCCTCCTGAATCACTTTTTATATATAAAAGAAGAGATATAGAAATTGAAAGAGAAATTTGAATATCGAGTAACTTTTCAAGTAAAGGAAATTAAATCTGTTAGGATTTTCCTATGACATTGTTCTTCTGACGTAAACCAAACACGAATAAAACGAAATATTGAACGATATGAATTTATTGCTACGAGAAAAATCCATGCCGATTGAGTATTTTCTTTATTTATTTTAAAATAAATAAGAGTTGAATTAAGACATTACATGACTGTAATTAGACTTGAAGCCCGTTGCGCAGCAGAATGTTTAATCCTTAGCAGACGTGGTGATCTAAGTAAACTGAAAGTTTATGAAAAAAAAATAACGAAAAAAATATTGGGACCGATCAAAAAAACTTCTCTTTTGTGTTTTTCAGGGCAAAATATATAGTGTTTGATTGGAGATAATACTTTCGTCTTATCACTCGGATACGATATATTTGTTGCGTAAAATAAATGTTAAAAACTGTTCGATTAAAAATTAAACACCCAGAAACGCAAAAAATACATCATTAAAGTAAAAAGCCTGTAACGCATGATAAAAGAGAAATAAAAACACAAAGATGTATCGCATTATAAAACTCAATTAAAACAATAAAATTATCATCTGCTTTACGGGAAATGACGTGAACAGCTCAACACACTGCAATAATTTATATATTTGAATACAAACGGACGGCTCTAAGAAATCGTAAAATAGGAGATAACATTTCCCTAGGATAGTTATCTAACTAAAAACTATCACCTAGGATAGTTTGCATATTAGCCCCTAGTTTAAACCTACGATGCAAAGCCGCATAGCAGATAAAATCCACACGGATGTTGTGCACTGTTATTTCTGCACGAGGAGCTCTATGATGAAACAGTGTTCTTAATTGGACAAAGTTTATTGCTCATGGTAGTATCCCATTAACTTTGCCGTGCTTCATGAACAGACCTTGTCTGTTTCCTCTTAAGGAAACAGACAAGGTCGTTTAGAAGCAATGCAACTGGTAAAAGAAGGCTGAAAACAATCCTCGTTTGTCGCACTATCTGCGTGCTCATTCTCTGAAATCCCAATACGGTTGGGGATCCAGAAAAGCTCATTGTTGTATTACGTCTATTTATTTGCAAAAATAACACTCTAAATCTCACAAACAGGGTATCTAGAGTATACGTAACTAATTGCCTGTAAGGCGCTCAAGGAATCTGAGGAAACAAGAACATGTCGAAATTTTGGGCCGATTACATTCAATTTTGATTATTAATGGCATACAGTTCTTCAAAGAAGATACTGGTGATGCTGGGAAGGGCAAACATGTATGTTCTGTTGCCAACAACAATATCACAACCGACAGAATTAACGTTTCTAGACCGTCCGTATAAACTGCAACATCAGCAATTATGGTATTTATAATATTATAAAATTTCGTTTTTCAGGATAACCGGATTTGTGTTCTTTTTCTAATACTGATAAAGATAAAAGCAGTCGTAATTAACCGCTTAATATCAAAGAAAATGGACAATACCGAAGACGACGTAACAGATTCTTGCTATACACATGTTAAAAAAATTACAAACACCATTAGAAAACGAACAATTGCATTCTACGAACATATAAAAAGAACGGAAACAAAAAGACTCACAAACCTTTTACACACCTCTGTAATAAAAAAAACCAAAATAACTGGTTTCGAGAAACAAGGAAAGATTTAAACCGACTGGGAATAACTGATGCCGACATCAAACAATGATCACCTCCGAGGAACAAATTACAAAAAGTAGCAGATGTTCAGAAGAAAATTAAAAATCGGATCGAAAGAACCTGGACTGAAGAAGGAAAAGAGAAACACCGGAAGTTTATGGTAAAACTGTGGAAGCACAAAAAGCTTTACAAAATCAATTAATTGAATCTCGTGGTCCAAAGAGGCTTATTCGAACCAAAAAAAAAAAAATAATAATAATAAGAATAAAACAAAGGTATTTAAATGTGATAAAAATGAGAATAATGAAGAATCAAATATTAATATAGAAAAGCACAACATTAATATATATATATATATATATATATATATATATATATATTAATATATATATATATATATATATATATATATATATATATATATATATATATATATATATATATATATATATTAGTATGGAAACAGCTTAATATTAGATATCCGAGAGGTATTTGAGTCAAAAAAAATCTGTTATCATGGAGGGTTTTTAATTTTTGTCCGCCATATTGAATTAAGCTTAATTTTTCAAATAATAAGATGATCTTGATTTAAAATTTTACTAGAAAAACAATGGTGAAATCCGTTTCAATGTCTTCGTTATCGAGTTAAAAGCATTTAAAATTTCCAATGACGAAAAAATCGTGTTAACAATAAAACTAGATAAACGTGAAAGGAAAAAATAAGAAATAAAGGATGAACTACCTCATTATTATCTAAGGAAACGACAAATTTTAAATGAACAATGGATAGGTCGTTGAAGAGCCATAGAATGGCCTGCCAAGTAACTAGACCTGTCTCCTCTGGATTACTCTTTTTCAGGGTACCTGAAGAATAATATTTACTAAATAGACCGATCGAAATAACTCATTTAGACGGGGAAAAAAGTGTTACTTGGACTTTTATAAGTGGAAATGGTAAAGGGGCTAATAATAAAGGAAAAAAAATAAATTCATGAGCTAGTGGTGGTGCAGGGTTGATTTGGGGAGTTGAAAAGGGGTGAAAAATGGTATTATTGCGATTTCCGGCGAAGGTTGATGTCAAAAAAATTTGTGGTTATTTAAGACAGAGAAATGTGTACTTTCACAAAGTTTCCTCCAAATTAAATTATTTTTGCGGAAATGAAAAATAAAAAACTAAAAAAAAAGAAGATTTTTCGTATTTTCCTTGGAAATTTTGAGGTTATGTTAAAAAGTAACATGTAAAAAAATTGTAGATTTTTGCATCATCTACAACTTTTGTATTCGCAACTTTTTTTTTCAACCCCCAAATCACCCCCCCACCACCTCCGTTCACGCATCTATTTTTTTTACGTTTAGCCCCTTTACCATTTCCACTTATAAAAGTCCAGGTAACAATGTTTTTTCCCTAAGGGTAATTTGGTTGGACTAAAACAAAACCTGCAGACATTGACGAATCGAAAACAAGAATAATTGACGAACCTGCTAGAGTACGACCAGACATGATACAACAAGTTATAAACAGATGTTGATTAAGGTTACCACACTACCTCAAAGCATTTTGAATATTTATTGTAGAACGGTATGATTTATAAATTTATTTCATTAGTAATTTATGATCGTAAACATTTATTTAAAATTTTAAAGAAATATGTTAATATTTGAAGTAAATAATTTCAGTTGATATACCGGTTTAATTTGTCATCGCGTTTTAATTATTATTTATTGATTATTATCATCAATATTACAGGCACAGTTTATAGTTCATTATTTTACGTATTATGAATGTAAAACGCTGTAAAATTGTTCATTCAACGCGTTTCACCTTGTTTTATTGATAACACGATTTTTCCGTCATTGCAACTTTGAATACTTGACAAAAGGGTTTCTCGTTTTTTTTTTTTTTTGTAAACCTTTAAATCTAAATCATATGTCCACCTTCCTGTTTAACAAAATTAAATTTGATTCATTACGGGGGACAAAAATTAAAAACGCACCATAATAGAGATTTGTTTAACTATGTAGAACCCCATTTCTTTTTGCCTCTAAATACCTCTCAGATATGCAGGATAAAGCTGTTTCCACACTTAAATATCATCTTGTATATGTGTGCATATATATATATACTGGCAGACCCGGAAATGCTTCGCAATTGCTAGATTTGAGTATATATATATATATAGATAAACTGAACACAATTGAAAGTTTGAAAAAACATTAACAAAATGAACATTCATAAAACTTTCTTTCACAAAAATTAATCAAATTAATTTTGATTAAAATCAGAACTTAATTTACAACTTCAGAAAACTTCGCAAAATTTAATCTTTCCCTTTTTTTACCCTTTTCCCCTTTCCTTTTTCCGCTTTTCATTTTTCTTTTCCCATGTTTCTTTTTTCATTTTCCTTTTTCCCATTTTCATTTTTACCATATTTTCTTTCCCTTTCCCAATTTTCCTTTCTCTCCCCTTCCCATTCCTTTCCCCATTTATATTTCCCTTTTTTCCATTTCTCTTTCCCCTTTCGATTTTTTTTTCCCCTTTTCCCTTTTCCATTTCATTTTCCCTTTTTATATTTTTCCCGTTTTCCCCTTTTTCTTTTTTTCCATTTTCCCCTTATTCCATTTTTACCTTCTTCCCTTTTACCTTTTCCAATTTTTTCCTGTTCTGAATTTTCCCTTTCTCCCTTTTTTTCCGCGCGTAAATCGGTCCAGTAGTTTTTTAGTCTATAGCGGACACACATATCGGAAACATTGAAATGGAATCGAAAAATATTTAGTATAACGTATGTTGCTTTTACGTCCAACAGATAGCTCTGTTTTTAAAAAAAGCATTTTTTTATTTGTTACAGGTGTGACATCTTAGGTATATAAATAGTAGGTATATACAAATACGCGCGAAATTTCAAAGCAATCGGTAAAGACCTTTCCGAGATTTAAGATTTTGAACAAACTAACATTTACATTTTTATTTATACATATATATGTATGTAATAAGCAAGAGAAGGTTGCTATTTAGGAAGGAAAATCACCAAAGCTGAACGAAGTAATGATAATATCAAAAGCAAACTGGGACAAGAAATTCATGAAGAAGAAAGTTCACTATAAAAAATACATTTATGAATTTAAAATAAATTTTTGAAAATTCTCTCTTTGACCAAATCGTCTGTCCTATTTTTTATTATACTTGTATTTTATAATTAAACTGTGTTTTATCTTAATCTTATTATCGCATCAATTGATTTCATATAATTAATTATAGCTTTTAATTATATGTAAAAAAGCTCCTTTTATAATTATAGCTCCCCAACCGCTCAACATTATTATTCAAATACGAGGCAAATTAGCTTGCGTTTATTGAAATCAGTAACAAAATGTATGTAATTTTTTAATATCTATTATTCATTATGTTAATATGTGTTTTAATTATAACTAAACGTCACATAAATATATTATCATCGCTTTAACTACGTATTCGGCTTATATATTATTTTAATGGATATCATAGAATAATAATTAATTCGAATACTAATTTATTTCTCGTAAAGCAATACGATAGATGTTGTCAACATAATGGTCGATGTAATAAAATATAAAATTAATCGGCAAAATCAGCCGATATTTATTGTACCAATAAATAATCAATCCACCGTTGATAAAGAAATATAAAGATACTGATTCTATTTGGAATCAGAGACACAGCCGGGAACGTTCAGTATTTAATGACGAAGCATTGAAAGATATTAGGATAAGCATTTTAAACTCGCCTAAAAAATCACTACAAAAAGTTGCGAATAAAAAAAGAAATATCTCTGTATAGTGCCATTAAATCTATACGGCTACTTAACTTAAAGCGATATCTAATTCGTGTATCAAATGAATTAACGGAATGAAATTCCACTACGGTCAATAGTTTAATCATTTTATTCGGAAGAGCATTAAAGTGTTGGTTAATGTATTTTTTACAGATGAAATCAGATTTTATTTGAGCGGTTAAGTTATTAGTACGAATGATCGCTACTGAAGCTTCAACAACCCTCACATCATCTATTCACGACCTGTACACTTACAGAAAATTAGTGTGAGGTGGGAAATTTTCAGGCGAAGAATAATTGGCCTCATAATATTAGAAAAACACTCTTAATGCAAACCTCTACCGAGAAATTTTAACGCGATTTATTGCAAATTTACAATTAAATGAGAGAGATTTGTCGTTTCAACATTAAGATGGAATCATTTGTCGCACGGTAAAAGTAACAATGGATCTTTTGAAAAATCTCTTTAGCGAAAGAATAATATCGATTGGCTTATGGCCAGCAGGTTATCTGATCTTTTTCCTGCAGATTTTATTCTCTGGGTATATCTAAAAGGTTGTGTATTCAAAAATAATCCACATACCACTGAAAAACTAAAAGCCAACATAACTCAAGAATTACGAAAAATTAGAAGAGGTATACTTAGAACGGTTACACGGAATATAAAAAAAAAAGGGTAAAAGACTTGCATTGATGATAGTGGCAGTGTACACTTTCAACAATTGTTACAAAAAAATTTTATCTCAATATTGTTTTGCGCAAATAATTTTAATTTTTGTAACTAATCGCATTAACTATAGCGCATTAGTTTTCTATAAATTAGATTGCTTTTAAAAACAAACACTATGTATAAATAAATAGAGATTTGTGGAATATATGAAAACTATACGATAAAGTGAAACAAAAATATCGATTTATTTACGTTTTAAAAATTTTATTTATTTATTATTTTTTTAATCTTTCTTCGTAATTTTCTAAAATTAAATCAGTATTATCAAAAATCTATCCTCTCTGTGATCTCTCAACTCTCCATCTACCCCTCCGATTAATAATATTAAATATATAACCGCACAGGTAAAAAGTTATTCCCTGGTATTATTTTATTCATTTTCGTAGCGTAAGTTATGTTCTACCTGAGTTATTTATATAAGTTATCTCCATGAAAAATCCCTAGTAATTTATCCGTATTCGAAAGTAATCTTTCATACTTAAAAGCGAAATATTGCTTCCATATTTAAAAATTATATAATCATCATTCCACAAAACCTTAATCTTATCTCTTTCCTTCTTGAACAATTTTTTTAAAGGCAACAAGATATTTTTCTCCTGATCAAAAGATAATCCAACTTAAAATATTTGAAATAATTAGCTGTCCATACTGGTTTCCTGCAATATAAGTTTAGAACCGATAAACAATTTTACTTCAAACTTTTTTTATTTCAAAATCCTGGTTAATTAGATAAGGCTGATAAATTCTTTGCTAAACACTTCTAATTTGAATAGTACTTTGTTACTAGCAAAATAAATGGGAGTTTATATGTGTACCGGAATTTTAGATAATTATTTTGCATCAATTATTCTAGAAAATTGTTTTATGTAAAAATAATATAGGCGAAATTGGGCAGCCTTGAACTAAACCCTTATTATTTTTTTTGTTGAGATAACGGGCATCGATTTCTTTGGGCATTTTGCCCTACGAGAATGGAACTTTGTAGCGTATGAAAAACGCCATTCCTGACTGAGATTCAAACCCAGGACCTCCATATGAAATGACGAGGCGCCACCACTCCGCCACGGAGATCGGCACACCCTTTTTGATTAATAGTTTAGAGCTTCCTTATTGATAAATTTGTAATAGCTGCTTTACTACGACTACATTCCGGTGATTCTTTTCAGTTATAATGATTTGAACTTTTTAATTTTCAAATAATACATATTTTCTTGTTTTGATCAATATTACAAAAATCTACGCATCGAAAAAAAGAATATTTAGAGTATCTTGTAAGTCTTTTAAGCCTTATCAAGTCGAAAGCGAAAAATTAGGTTAAAAACGGTATGAAGCAACAGTCTCATGTCTACAATATTTAGAACCAATGGCCATTTAACAGTCGAAATGTGCATCTAGTTTTGAACATTTATTTATTTGTAAATGGTTTTTTGGTTTTTACTTTTATGTATTTATTTTAGTAATTACACTTTTTTGTGCACAATTGAAAGAATAATTTGAGAAAGCGGTTAAAATTAAAAAATGTTAGGGAGAAAATTAATCAAATATGACAATAAAATTATCCAAATGTGTTAAAAATTTCCTTTTTCCTTGGAAAATTTTCACCTATATAAATAAAAATGGAAATGTTCGTTTGTTCAAAATCCTAAATCTGCGAAAGTTCTTTATCGATTACTTTGAAATTTTGAAACAACATTGCATTCGAATACGCGCGTGTGTTTATCTGCCTACTATTTATATACCTAAGATTTTACAACTGAGACAAGTAAAAACATGCTATTAATTAAAAACAGTGCTATCTGTTGGGCGTAAAAGCAACATACCTATACTAAATATTTTACGATTCCATTTCAATGTTTCCGATATGTGCTGGTCCGATTTCTGCTCGCGGAAAAATGGAAGAAAGGAAAGAATGGGAAAAGGGAAAATCGAAAAATGGAAGAAGGGTAAAATTGATAAAAGAAAAAGGGGGGAAACGGGGAAAAGAAAATGGAAAGGGAAAAGGAGAAAAAAGTAAAGGGAAAGGAAGGAAAGAAGAAGGGGAAAAAGGAAATAAGGAAAAGAGAAATGTAGATAGAAAGGGAAAGGGGAAAGGGAATGTGGTAAAAAGGAAAATAAAAAGGGGAAAGGTTAATAGGGAACGGTTAAATTTTGTGAAGTTCTGTAATGTTCATTTTGTTAATGTTTTATCAAACTTTCAATTTTGTTCATTTAATCTGTATATATACTCAAATCTAGCAATAGCGAGGCATTGCCGGGTCTGCTAGTAAGCAATAAAAATATCTTAAACCTGAAAAATTGTGTTTTACAACGTAAATTTTTTTGTTACAATAATTTTCTCAAAAATCATGTACAGTTATATATAATTATATATATAATATATTAATAATTAAATTAATAATATATATTAATAATAATATATATATATATATATATATATATATATATATATATACAGTTCTGGGACCTGTTTAATTCTGTTTTTAAGATCGAAAAACCATATAGAACCAACAAATTTATCCTTAACGTAAACTCCAATAGTTTCAGTATGACTTCATTTTGTTTCACACGACTCCCCAAAAAAGGAGTGTAACGTATTTAGGATGTATTTCTGTATGTATGTTGTTCTACGTAACAGCTCAAAGGTTGAACCGATTTAGATCTATGGTCCCGCGTTGGAATCCTTATATGTTGCCGGGAGTGTCATATATGCTATCTATATATATATATATATATATATATATATATATAAAATGTTTAAATAATTTCAAAAAATTGAAAAAAGGATTATACTATATACAGAATTGTCACCCGTACGCTCTTTAATTACCCTACATTAAAGTGTAATGTTTTTTTTTTCTTTGGCAGTCGTGTTTTCTCATTTTTAATATTTATCTCTAGGAATAGAAATCAGGATAGAAATTTTTCAAGCTGTAACTTGTAAAAGAACCACTTCCTGATACACATTTATGTGAACTTCTTTCTTTATTTTGATTTGTAAAACATGTAGTAAAATTCTTTCAGTTTCTTCTTGAGACATCCTGTGTGAAAATTCTGATTCAGAGAACCTAGAAAGGTCGAAAGCCGACAAATAATGTGTATGTGGTGTGTGTGTGTGTGTGTGTGTGTGTGTGTGTGTGTTGGCCTGTATTCATTTAATATTTCAGGAATGGATAAAAGTAGAAACTTTAAATTTGTAGAATGACTTTTATTTGTGAGGCACTGATTCGATAATTTTTCTTTAATAATTCGTGGTAAGATGTAATGCAGTGGAGGTTAGAGTCTTATACGATATCGTATAAAAAATCCCATTTCAATAAAAAGTCAGTATTTTTATTGCAGTTTTGATATTAGTAATATTTGTAAAAAAACAAGAAAACACCCCTTCCATAAAATATTTCAAATCAATACTGGTTTTTACTGTACTTTACCGGTTATTTATATGAATAAAATATGTTTCGGAGATGCTTAAGTCTAATTTTATCGAATTTTTCAAAGGGAATATGGAAGGTAACAAAATTCAGTTACACTTAATATCTTCAAACTGCGTTAACGTGAACGCTTGAAATTCAGAAGAATGGCTTCAATATATAGGATATTGACGCTATAAATTTTTTGAAAATATCCGTCGAGATGGTGGGAAGAAATAAAGATTGGGATTTCGCATCTCGATAAAAATATCAAAAGAACAAATCTTTTTTCTTACTTATTTATTGTTTCTTCAATAAAAGTAATATTTTAAGGTTATATATATATATATATATATTTTTTTTTAAATAATTTTGTGAATATTAATAAACAACTTTTTTTTAAAAATCTATTCCTAAATTTCACCTCCACCCCTAAAAATAGTGATAATTTTGAAACGGTTTAGAATACATGTACAGTGGGTCTTTTTCGTTGTAGTTTTTTCTATTAGCATCTTGTTGGACCCACAAATTTGTTCCTCATCAAAGTGGGGTTTTAAACCAGCCACCCCCCCTTACAAACCGCACATCCCACTTAGCGGCCGGACTAATGCTGTAGTCGTCTGCCATGTTTTGACGGCATAGGTGAGCGGTAGAATTAAATAAATTAATATTTAGAGTGTAAAAATTTATTTAAAGTGGCCGCTAGTATCGCCACATCCGCGCGATTGAAATACGGTATGCGCGCGCGCTTTCGTTAGAATCATTGAATAAAATAAACAAAAAATATTGTATTTATATAAATTGCTAAATATTTGAAAATTAAGTTGTGTGTGTAAACCGTGCATCAGAAAAAAGCCGCGTGACGGGAAAGTCCTGCAATTGTGTTGTCAGTTTTTTCTGTGCTTGCTCAAAAGCATATACAACTTTCTCCGGTAAATGTTTATTAAAAAAAAAAAAAAATTACTTTATAATGTGGTGAGACAATCAAATCAAATATGGACATTTATGCAATTCGTTACTGCTTATTTATGTTTTGTTACGAAAAGGAAAAATCAAGGAAACATTTTACCTGTTACAGATTAATTACGTAATATTATTTTATCAGAATTTTTAATAATAATGCTTAATTTTCCTCTTTTTCTGTTTAGCTTCCACAACCACCGTAAGGTATTACTTCAGAGGATGAATGAGGATGAGGATGTATGGATGTATATGTAGTGTATAGTCTCAGTTCAACCATTCCTGAGGTATGTGGTTAATTGAAACCCAACCGCCAAAGAACACCGGTATCCACGATCTAGTATTCAAATCCATATAAAAGTTACTAATAGGATCCATATAAAGTTACCTTTACTAGGATCTGAACCTTAGAACTTTGGACTTTGAAATCAGCTGATTTGCGATGACGAGTTCACCACTAGACCAAACCGGTGGGTTAACAAATATAGATCTCGAAACGCTCTGTCTTTGTGTTACGGCTAGCGAAAGATTTCGCCCCGGTTTCAGCTCTTCTAATAAAAAAAAAACCCTAATGTAATTTTTACGACCCAAATTAAGGAATAAAGTTGGTGGTTTCTTATATAATTTGAGCTGGGAAATAAGATAAAAACAGGTACTGTAGCTCCAGTAGTTTTTAAAATACCCAAAATACGAATTAGTTGTCAAAAAACAATTTTTTTTTAGATTTGTAGTACAATATCTTTCTTAAATGAGAAACAAAATAGGGAAGATGAAACAAAACTTATAGAGAATTTAGTTCTGAGAAAATTAATGTAAATACAGCCAATAAAATGTAAATGAAACTTTTAAAAATCGGTTTTTTATTGAAGCAAAACAGACAAAAAGTTGACAGAAATCATATTATTTCGAATACATCACAATACCGTTAAATTTTGTTATTTTTGTTTCTACTAATATTCAGTTATTCGTAAATCTCGAGCCCCTCAATACCCCGGATAATCGGAAGTCAGTTATATAATGAAATAAATTAATCCTATAATTAAAGTCACTCATATTAGACAAATTATTATCATTCATATCTATTGTAATGAACAAATTAAAATTGCATAATAATATTGTAAATTTGTAGCCTAGAATTCCCTAGTTAGATTTCTGTCGGCACAGTGATAAACAATTAGAAATGAATTAATAATAACCGTATTACAACCAAAATTACGAACTGTTCTACCGGCAAATACATAACATCTCTTTTACTTATCCAAGCCAAAATCGGTATTTATATACGTACATTTTACACGCGCGCGCGCATACACACATACATATTCGCATGTGCTCACACGTATAAACAATATTCTTCCATCATTTATTTAAATTTTCAATTGATTTTAAATTTTATTAAACTAAATTTTCCGATGAAGCTTTATTTAAGGATAAGGTCATACAAATGAAAATATTTCTTGGAATGAAAATATTGGTACTTGTAATTGATATAACTTATGTATTTAATTCAACAAAACTCTCTTTTTACTTTCCCGTCTAGATATATATATTGCATGGTTTTACAACTACACGAATGTATCCACAATCAGATGGAAATGTCCAAATTTGACAACCAGTCCAAAACACTTGGAGTCACTTGACGGAGAGTCCCCGGATCACCGTCAAACGCTCGAAGTGGGCACTCCGTAACAATATGTTCTATTGTCTACTCCTCCGCTCTGATTCGCAGTCACAGACGGGCGGAAACCCCACCTCTTCAAGGTGTAACAACACTTCCTTTGACCCGTCCAAATGCGGCTCAGCCTCGACCAGGTTTGGCTCTGTAGGTGGAATCCCTCAACCTTCTTTGGTAGATCTTGAAATAGGTGGGTTGATGTTCATTTCAGCGTTGTCGCCACTTGGAGGCCACGTCAAAAGAATTGATACTTTCTAAATCAGCCCAGGGCGGTTTGCTTGACCTCAGCCGAGATGTTGGTACATCTTGTAGGGCACTGTACAAGGGAGAGTTCTTATGAGAAGTGATTCTGTTGAGCAAGTCTACCTTAGCTGCTTTCCTCCTCAAATCGGAACGTTCCTGGATCTTTATCGTTGTACACAAGCTGGAGATTGTACATACCCATCCATTCATTTAGAATAGCTCAATTGCTCTCCTCTTCCTGATATCTCCAGGCATTTCTATGGCTGTTGAAATCACCAACATACACAACCGGGTGCTTGAAGGATCTTACATGTTCATTTGGCCAACGACTTGTGGAGGTTTGCAAATATTTACAGCAGTGGTGCCGGCAATCTCCACAGCCAAAACAAAGACATCCGCTGTTCTGTTTTGATAAACTACTTTGTAAACGGTGAGATGGAACCTGATGTATGTCGCAATGCCATATTGTTCATCATTTATGGTCCCAACTAGAACATATCAATATAATCTTCCCCTTCTGTAAAGACCTGTGAAGGTCAGGAGGTAATTCTGTAGAGAAAGGTCACCCACAGTACCTTAAAATTTCGCGTAACTTAGGTCATATTTTTTACATCCTGGGTGTGAGTCTCCAGTATTGCCAGTATTGCATCTACAGCATTCTGCAGCATCAGACGGCAGAGATATTGACTCTTAGCAGATGGAAGTCGATTTAATGTTCAAGTGACATATCCGTTGTTAACATATCCGTTGAATCCAAGTTGTTAACAATCGGAATTGATGAGTGCTCCGTACTTGGTTGGTCCTGAAAAGGACTGTTCATGGATAAATTCTCTTGCATACTTCACGCTGTGTAGCAGCACCTTCGTAGAATAATCAACTGGTACTAGACCGTTGCCCAGGGATCGCCCGATTGCAGTAACCACAATCTTCGGGGAAGCTTCTTCCTTGATCTTCGCCATCTATATAGCGCTATAGCTGTAGAAGGAAAAGTACTGTAATCGCTCCAATTTGGGGATATGCGGTTTTCACAGGATCTTGACCTTTTGACACCTAAGAAACCCGAAAAACCAAAAAAACCGGATGGAAATTTTTCGCATGTTTGTATGTACGTGTGTATGTTTGGTGTCGCATTATAAATCACCTTATATTTCCAGAACTGGTCATAATTTGACCAAACTTGATCAAATTGCTTCTATAAACGGGGCACTGATGCCATTAAATTTTCAACTTAAAAGGTTAAGGGGTCAAGGTCAGGGGGTAATTCTGTAGAGAAAGATCACCCACAGTACCTAGAAATTTCGCGTAACTTAGGTCATATTTTTCTTAAGCACAATTGTAAACAATAAAAAAAATAGCAATATTTGAAAAAAATGTTTTGCAAAATCGCTCTGAACTAGTGGTTAAGTGGGCATACTAGGTCAATAGTACCCCCGTCACCACAAGGAACGCTAGTGTTGCAGTCCACCATCTTCAAATTTCCCTTTTTCCCTGTGAGAAATTCATTTTTCTTTTGGACCGGGAAATTTGAAATTCCACAGGATTACCAACTAAACTATTTTTTGCACTCTAAATATTAGTTATTTGTTTTATTTTATTTAGTCAATATTTCAAAGGATGGTAGCACGGGCGAACAGTGGTTGTAGTCATCTCACTCTCTCTCTCTCTCTT
The DNA here is from genome assembly GCF_047948215.1 of Lycorma delicatula. Classification (NCBI taxonomy): domain Eukaryota; kingdom Metazoa; phylum Arthropoda; class Insecta; order Hemiptera; family Fulgoridae; genus Lycorma; species Lycorma delicatula. Next base: position 29,071,550 of record NC_134465.1, on the reverse strand, counting down.
TTTTCTGTTTAGCCTTCGGAATCATCGTAAGGTATTACTTCAGAGGATGAATGAGGAAAATATGTATGAATGTAAATGAAATATAGTCTTTTACAGTCTGAGGTCGACCATTACTGGGATGTACGGTTAATTGAAACCCAACCACCAAAGAACACCGATATCCACCATGTAGTATTCAAATCCGCATAAAAACCTTTACTAGGATTTGAACCTTAGAACCCTTGACTTCGAAATCAGCTGGTTTACGGTGCGAATTCACCACTAGACCTGGCCAGTGAGTTTCGCTGTAGTCGTTTACTACGTTGTAACGTCACTGATGAGCGGTAGAATTAAATAAATGAATAGTATTTAAATTATAAAAAAGTAACGTGGTCTGGATGGGTCTCAAACAAGACCGATCGGTCGACTCCGTACCTGGTGCGTTAAGCCTCGCGTCCACACCAGTCTGCCGACCGTGCAAATGAAATTTGTTCTATGTAAGTTGTGAAATTACATTAGTGCCGACCGTCGCCTGTAGTATCGCCACAGCCGCGAGAATTAAATATGGTATGCGCGCACGCTTTACTTAAAATCATCGAATTAAATAAACGAAAAAGTATTATACATAACTAAAATGATAAATTTTAAATTAAGTTGTATTTGAATGTGCGTGTAAGCAGTGCATCAGAAACAACACACAGATGTCAGCTTTTTAATACTGTTACAGAAAACACCTCAAAGGTAGATGAAGTAAAAATCCAAATGCGTCTTCTGAATTTCCTGAATTACGGATAAAGAAATTATGAAAACAATTTTTAAATCTTTTAACTCGATTGGAAAAATTAATTGTAATAAAAATGTTTTAATATTTTTTTAGATAGTAAAAAAAAAAAGAAGAAACAGTCTTGTACTTACCTAATATTAAGAGTGAAAGATCCGATATCGCCAAGCTGAATAAATAATAATTTGTTGCAGTATGCATCGACGGTGTACGCGCAATAACAACACAGACCGCTAAATTTCCAGTTATTCCAGTAAAAAATATTAAAGTATAAATAACAGTTAACGGTGCTAAAAGACGCATCTCAAGTCTTTTTGGACCCATCATTTGTTCTAAAAATTCAGATTGTGTGATATTAGTTAACAGTACGTGATCATCGCATTGTTGATCCATATTTAAATCGTCCATCTTGGTTTTTTTTATTTTTTATACGTATATAAAATCACAATAAACTACTATAGACTTAAATTAGCGACATTACGAACACATATACACTCACATAAAACACAGCCGAAGTTAACACTAATACCATACATTTTTATTTATTGCACTATATTTCACTTCAACGTAGAATGAAAAAGAATAACATTACAAAACAAGCAGAATGGAACAAAACGCACCTGAAAGAAGGAAAAAGGAAAAACATTAGTAGAATAAAATTATAAAATAAAACTACACTGCCATAAAACAGGTTTAATATACTTTTATAGCAAATAACAATAAATATTGGATTATACAAAATCTTTACATATAAATAAAAATCAAATTAATTTATAATTTTAATGAATACCGGTTAATAGGACCACCGTCTATTTGAGGCAGCCGTTTGATTGGAGCAGTTTTATAAAACAAAAACATATTGTTATAATTCAATGGCGTAAAAAATTACGCCAGTTTAACAGCCCAAACGCCGCTTATAAAAGTTCATATATATCTTTATTTCTACTAGTAAAATAACACATATTTCTTAGTTATGCCAGTCGTATAACAGTTGTTTAAGCCCTATAGGGAGAGAGGTAACTGTTTCTCCTTAACCAAAAATCAGTTGAAAGAAATACGTTTACTTCTGCTACTACGATTAATGATGTCAGCGCAGTTGTCATCTGTTATAGATAACTCAGTTCATAGCCGATAATAGGAAAGAAATAAAAAGTAACAAAGATTTTTGCCAAATTTGGTTTAGAAGTCCATGCCGATTATGATACTGAAATAGTCGTTACTGGAGATAGCAACAGCTTTTTGCAGCAGCAGAATCAAAATTTTGAAGAATTTTCAAAAACAATAAACAGATAGAATGCTACGATGAACATTAAGCCGGCGATGATGAATAAATCACTAACATTATTCAACCAGACATAAATATTAAAAATTAAAAACAAGACTGCCAAAAAAAAGCATTGCTCTTTAGTGCGGCTGACAATTTTTTACATAGTAATTTTTTTTCAAATTCTTTTAATTTATTTAAAAATACACACACACACACACACACACACATATATACATACATATATACACACATATATATATATATAAACTCGTATTTATGTAGTCTAAGACACTCCCGGTAACGAAATGATTCCAACGCGGCGTCATACATAAAAATCGGTTCAGCCGATGTCCTGCTACGGAAAACATACATACATACACCCTAAAAAATTAGACTACTTTTTGGGCCGTCGTATAATAAGAGCAAGAAGAAATAACATGTTAACATGATCGAAAATACTGTCCGTCATTAGGAAATACATGTTCAACAAAATCAATTGAAAAATCACATAATTTTTTAATTTCGAGTATATACGCGTATCTTCTATATAAATAAAAATGTAAATATTTGTTTGTTAAAAATCTTAAATCACCGAAAGTTCTTCACCGATTTATATGAAATTTTGACACAACGTTGCATTCGAATACACGCGTATTTTTATATACATAAGATGTCACACCTGTGACAGGTAAAGACATGCTTTTTTTGAAAAACAGCGCTATCTGTTGAACGTAAAAACAACACACGCTATACTAATGCCACTTCATATTTCCGATATTTGTGTCTGCTACAGACTAAAAAATTACTAGATCCATTTACGCGTGAAGTAAAAGAAAGAAAAGGAAAAAATCTGAAAAGAGAAAGAGGGGAAAATCGGAAAAGAGAAAAATCGAAAAATTTAAAAGGGAAAAAGTTAAAAAGGGATGAAGGTGAAAATGTAAAAATAAAAAGGGGAAAACTATTTGAAAAGTAGGGGAAAAAAGAAGAAAAGAGGAAAGGAAATAAGGAATAGAGAATGGGAGAAGCAAATGGGAAGGGAGAATGGGGAAAAGGGAAAGGATATATGGTAAATTGAAAATGGGGGAAAAGAAAATGGGAAAAGGGTAAAAGGATAAGGTTAAATTTTGTGAAGTTCCGTAATGGTCATTTTGTTAATGTTTTATCAAACTTTCAATTGCGTTCATTTAATCTACATAAATATATATATATAATAAAATCTAGCAATAGCGAAGCATTTTCGGGTGTGCGGGTATACACATATTTATATAGCTTATGACACTCCTGGTAACGTAAGGATTCCAACACGGAATCATACACTGAGATCGGCTCATCAGCTGTTGAGCTGCTGCGGTGGAACAAACACACACACACATAAATCCCAAATTCATTATACTCCTTTTTGGGCAGTTGTGTAAAAACTGGTCAAAGTTGAAAATGATGAAGACGAACCGGAAATCAAACGCGTATCTACACAAGATGCAATAAAGTTATTGACGGACTTCAGCAGTATTTTACGTATAAAAAATACCCTGAAGCTCACTAGTAAAACTACGAGTCTGTTCCGATTTTATAGGACGCTATTTAATGAAAGGGAATCGATAGAGCAAAATACAAGAATTATGTCAAGAAGTTTAACCAAGGAAGAGACAATAAAGTACAAATTTTTGTACCGCCAGAATACGACCGACATTGCCGAGCTCTGAGGGTCACCACTGCCACGCTGTATTGGGGACCCAACTCCCGCTGAGAGGAAGCTTTCGGTCCTATTCCAACAGTCGAACTGCGATTCCCCGATCACAACGAATATTGCTTCCATACCCAACAACCCCATCTCAGGGCTACCTCGCAAAATACATAAACGTTTTTGGAATGAACAAATGTTGGAGGTTTTTTGAATGATGACCTTTTTAGGGCTATCACTCTAAAAACCTCAAACAGCACTTTTCAGGGGTACCATAAAGTTCTAAAGTGCCACGTGCTGTCGAAGGCATTCAGCGACCATATATATATATATCCTTATTTTTCGTTATATCACTTAATAGAGCCCGAAGTGTTTCGGTTATCCGGAATCCAACTTGAACTAGCCTGTATTCCTCAGGGTATCAAACCTTTTTTTACGTGGATTTGAATACTAGATCGTGGATACCGGTGTTCTTTGGTGGTTGGGTTTCAATTAACCACACATCTCAGGAATGGTCGAACTGAGAATGTACAAGACTACACTTCATTTACACTCATACATATCATCCTCATTCATCCTCTGAAGTATTATCTAAACGGTAGTTACCAGAGGCTAAACAGGAAAAAGAAAGAAAGAAAGAAAAGGGTATCAAACCTTATTTATCGCCTAAAGACTTAGAACTCGCTCAAAGAATATATATTACGAAAAATATCCCCCGGAAGATAGGAGTAAGGAACATTTCCTTCGTATGAAATTTAAAAAAATATTTTCTTTAAAATTTGCTAAGATTCATCCTGAACGTATAAAAAGAGAAGAGTTTAATTTTTTTAACATATTGTAATGGATTTTTGAAAGAGTAAATCGAAAATATTTATTTATATGACAGCCGAATAATAAATATTTTAAATCAAAGATTTAAAAATATCAAAGATTTTAATAATTTAAGTTGTATAATTCATTTCCCAAGTTTGATTAAAATAATATGTCGTTTAAGCGGAATTCCATACAATGAACATGAACCAACCGAGAGAATGGATATATATATATATATTAAATAAATCATTAAATCCAGCGAATCAAAAGTCCTTTTCTATGTAACACAAAAAAACATATGAAAATAAATTATGTATGATTGCAATTTAAATAGATAACTGATTATATTGAACGTACATAGAAATCACTATGAAAAATTACTCACTGTTTACAAGAGTCGTTTTGCAACAAACTTAAGTCACTAGATATCTTGAAAACAGTTAACCCGGTTTTCATTAATGAAATACTAAAATATAACTTAGTCTATTTTCTATATTTCATTTACAGGAACCAATTAGCTTATTACAGAATACGACTTAGCGACTCAAAATGTCATACACATTTACGCTTTTCCATTTACACTTGCTATTCATTTAATATTGGAATTATCTAGATAAATTAACATCTAAAATCAACTTAAAAGTTTAACAAAAACAGAAATATAAATAAATCATTAATATCAGACCAACAGTTTTTTTTTTAATTTTCTTAAGAAAAATTTGATAAAAACAAACACACGAACAATAAAATTAATCTGTAAAGATACAAGCGACATTCAATAATTAATTATACAGATTGCTCTGGAACTGGAGCTAAAACAATTTATTTTATTAATGTAATATACTCGTAATTACACTGATTAATTAAATTATAAATATATCACATTCATTATTTAATCAATGGAAATCATAACCTCCAGCAATATACTATATATACTTGTCCCTTCTCTGAATCAGTTTATTTATGCCTACTTTCTTTCTTTTTCAGTTTATGCTTCGAAACCACCGTAAGGTGGGATAAAATTTTTCTGTTTATCCTTCAGAGGGAATGAATGAGGAATGAATATATGAATGTAAATGAAGCGTAGTCTTGTACAGTCTCAGTTCGACCATTCCTGAGATGAGTGGTTAATTGAAATCCAACCACCAAAAAACACCGGTATCCACGATCTAGTATTTCTTTTACCCCTACTTCCCTGGGCCGGACATACAATTAAGTAAATCTCAGCCCAGAGGAGCGTTCTTTAACGCTAAGAGGGCCTCCCCACCTACTGGCAATAAATCAGGTATGGCAGATCAGCCCTCCCGGTTAAATCTTCTGTTTTTATTTTTATTTGTGCCTTTTGCCTCTAACCACAGGGGAGGGAGAGCTTGACTATGTCGCCCCCGGATCCTCATCCTGTGGCCGGGACTTGGTTTTTTTATTTTATTTTATTTTTAATTTCCCAACCTAAGGCCCCTGGAATTCCCAGCTGTTCATTGGAACCGGTACACTTCGACATGACGGCCCTTGCGACTGGGGCTGTCCGTCCTTCCATAATCTAACACTAAAAACCACGTCTGCGAGCCTCTTCGTTCTTTGTGTGCAGAACTAACGTCGCAAATTTGTCAAAAGCCCTCCAATTATTTACAGGTAACAAGATATGTAGCACCAGTTCAAGTGGTCATACGCCCTCTATACCCGCCTGTATTCGCAACTCTTTCCACTCGTTACATTCAAAGATGATATGTTTTGCATCCCTGCTGCAAAACATACAGCAGGGAGAATCGCGCCTGCCCACCCTATGTAAATAATATTCAAAGGCACCGTACCCTGTAAACATCTAGGATAGTTCATAATTCACCTCATCATGGCCATGTTTGATCCATACCTCTAGATCTGATATGAAACATTTATTCCACAACGATCTGTCACCTGTTGTCCATCTTTCACTCCAAATATTGAGCGTTATACGTTCTAGTACTATGGACTATTCGATCAGTAGTACGACCATCCTAGTTCTACGGTCTAGTATTCAAATCCGTATAAAAGTAACTGCCTTTAATAGAATTAAAATCCTTGAACTCTCGACTTCGATATAAGATGATTTGCGATGACGAGTTAACTATATGTATGCCTACTGCAAAGAAATGTTTGTCTTGATGTCAAAGCCAACTTAGCAAATCTCTTTTTAACGTTATTATTTCCATTTAACTTCTTACCACGTAGCCCCTCCTTGAGTGGACTAAACAACTGGAAATCCAAGTCAGGAATGCACGTAGTACTTCTCGATTCAATTTTTCGATGGTTTCTCGAGTAACCTGAACTGTGTGACATCGTTATCGTGAAACAGAATTATATCTTTGCGCTAAGATCCAGGGAGTTTTTTTCAAGACTACTGCCCTCACTTTGTTGATAAGCGTGTCACAGTAGTATTCGCGCTGTTAATTGTTAGCTGATCATCTAGAAAATCTACACAAACCGGCCATTTTGAATCCAAAAGATTGTCAGTATGGGTTTTCCAGCTCATGGTTCGGAATTTTTTCTTGACAGGTAAACTCATATACTTCTAGTCTACGCTCTATTATTTTTTATTACGATTCATTCTATGATGACTCCATGACCTATTACAAGTTAAAATACTGTGTAGAAAAGCGTAATCTCCCTGTTGATACCGTTTAGATAGAATAAAAACCCAGATGGCAAGGGGCCCGCCTGGATGCTTACTTCGCCAAGACAGGCGTTTCGGAATCAAACCCCGGTTAGCTGAGATATTCGCTGTTAAGATAAGAATGGATGTGTGGAGTACTTGTTGATGGAGCTACGGTGTGGGAGGTGTATGCATTGACTTCACTCTTGAAAGCGGACCAGAGCAGCGAGAGATAGGGTATGTTTTCATTAGAGGCTTATTAAATTTGTGAATTTGTTTCTTGGTTTTAAAGTACATCAAGAGGACTTTGAGAAAATTGAATTATAGAACAAAACTGTCGTTGTTGCGATCAACACTTGTTTTGTTGGTATGAGGATAGTCTAATGAAGTTAGATACAGGAAGAGTTTTGGTGTGAAACCTTCGGTGTTACAGGAAAGCGCGGGGATCTCACTTTCGCGAATCAGTTAATTTCATAGTTGAGGGTTGTAAGTTATGATACGTGATCGTGGCTGGAAGAGGACATATGAAGACGAAAATAGGTTATTCCAGAATGTCTGCCGACATTCTGGAAATGTCTGCTGAGGTATTTGCTTCGGTGGCATCCCGACAGAGGCCGAACTGATGACTGTGTTGTGTTATCAAGATTTAGAGGGTCTAAAAGATGACCTCCGATAAAGCCCATTCAGACTAGAAACGAGGGAGTAGTGTGGTGACCGAGATCGTCACAAGGTCTTTCTCTACAGGGGTCAGGTTGATACCGTTTTTTCAGCTGTGTGCATATGAGTAGTCTTATCTCGTTAACATGATCTGTAAACACTTTTGGAAACCACTTTGCGCTTTTTTTACGGTATTTTAGCTTGTCGGAGGTAATGTTTGGAACTGTACCGACTTGTAATTTTTCAACTCAACTTCTTGGATGAGAGAGTTTTAAGCGCTGCAGTTGAAACTTCAACTGATAGTCCAGAACTATCACTGATGATCGACAATCTTTAATTTTTTCTACCCGCTAATAAAATTTCCTTTTTCATATAACTTTTTCTGTAATGTTTTGTCATACGAGAGTAAATGTTAACCAGTTTTTTAACTTCGGAAAACAAAAAACGGATCAGTGCATTCTGTTCAACTAATCTGCAAACTTCAAGAGGACTCCCCAACGCAAAATGAGATTTTAAGGTAATGAAAAAAACAAATTTACTCAAACAGCTGATTAAAAAGCATCACAGGGTTACCAATTTAATGTTCTGAAAGTATCGTAATCCTCCCAGCCTCTACAGCTATTTGTATTTTTAATCTTTCAAAGACCCTAAAAATAACACTAATAAATTCAGATTATTACAATAAAATTTTCAATAACTTCGGAGACTAAATTCTGGAAAAAAATTAAGTATAAATTACATAAAATTGCATAAAGATATAACAGTTCATTAGAAAGCACAGTTTCAGTAATCCTAAAATAAAAATCCGGATAAAATCTTATAACAGAGAAAAACAAAAAATAAAATTTAATATCTGTAGCTGAAAATAATAAAAAAGTGTAAGGATTTGGGTACTTTTTTTACAACTTTTTTCCGTAATTATAAACAATATTATTATACTCATTTTAAACAATATTATTTTTCTATCTGTTAAAAACAAGCTTGAATAAAATTTTCACAAGTTATGTTTCCAAGTTAAGTTATGTTTCTATAGAAACATAACATATTCACATTTTCACATATTTTTTATCCTATAATCCAGTTATTCCAAAAGTGTGCGCCGCGGCGTCCCGGTGAGACGCGGCCTCTTCACAGAGGCGCTGCGTGATATTGTAAGAGCTTCATAATTAATTGAACCATGACATTTATAATTATTCATTTAATGTTAAAAAAGTAAAAAAAGTAATGAAGATACACGAGTTTTATTTATTTTTATCTCTTATGAGTAGTAGTACTTTTAGTTAGGGAAGAGCACCATGGAAAAATTTTAATTGAAAAAGGGCGCCGCGACTCGGAAACGTTTGGGAACCACTGCTATAATCCGTTTTTTTTTCAAACTTTAATAAAATGGATCTCTAAATGTTCAACATAAGATATCAATTAACCATTACCACTTCCATGAAATTAAGCCAAATAAATTAGTAACCGATACATGAATACCGAAAATATAATAAATATTGTAAATTTTATGTGAACGGAAAAATAATTTAAAAAATTAAAAAATACAAAAAACCAGATATTTTTTATTAAATATTTTTTATAATAACCGAATAAAAAAAATGGAATTGACGATAAAAATTATAAAACCAAAAAAATTGTATTATTTTACTACAGTTAACTAATTCACCTTTATTATTTTTTTTCTTTAGCAGATAAAGGATTTCCAAACAAAAATAAATAATTACAGTTAAATATAAATACACAACTAGCGAAGATAAGAGATAATAAACCAATGAATTTCTACTCAAAGCAGAAATCCTACTTTAAAGCAAATTAACCATATAGCGAGGTGGATGGAGGTAATCTACAAGTATTATAAGGGAGGCAAATTTCCATAACGTATAAATTTTCATAAGAGAAAAGAGAAACTATTGAAAATCTGGTCATATGTAAAATGAAAGTTTTTATAAGAGTAAAACAAAAGACATCGCAGGTATTTTCACGTTTTCTCTTATTAAAACTAGTTGATTTTCCTTTTTCCTTCAGAAATTCGCCAGGCAAACTTCCTTTTTTATCATTTTATCAATAATACATACAATCACGTTTTTTGCTTTTATACATATTATATATATATATATATATATAATTTTTTTCATTCTAATTTTAGATGATTAAATCAGATGTTAGATTTGAGGAAAAAAGGCACAATATATGTAATAGTAAAAGACCATTACTTACAAATTAAAAAAAAATGTAAAAGTCGTCATCCCTCCACGGTAAATTTTTTGCGGCATCTTAACACATGTCAGTAATTTTGTAACATCCAGTAAAACCGTTTACTAAATATTAAATTTTCAGGATGTATTTAGTACATCACATTGCAAAATTAAAAGAAGGGCTTTCAAACCTTTTTTATAAATATAATTTTTTTCTGTTACTTATCAAATTTAATATATATATATATATATATATATATATATATATGTGTACAGAGTGTCCTACGAAGAAACGGAGAAACACTTTCAGGACATGTTCTACTGATGAAAATAAAGAAAAAAGTTCATATAAATATAGGTCTGGAAACGCTTTGTGTCCGAGTTACGGTTAGCGAAAAATTTCGCCCGAATTTCAGTTCTTCTAATAAAAAGAAGCCCTACTGTAATTTTTGGGAGCCAAATTAAGAAGTAAAGTTGGTGGTCTCTTATGTCATTTGAGCTTTGAAATAGGATAAAACAGGTTTCAGAACTATAACTCCAGTAGTTTTTAAGATATCAGACAAAATGCAAAATTCGGTGTCGACAAACAAGTTTTTTTAGGTTTATAGTATAATAGCTTTGTTAAATTACTAATAAATGCGATAGATTTATAGAGAATTTAATTCTTAGAAAATTAATGTAAACATAGCCAATAAAAAGTAAATAAAAACGTTTAAAAATTGGTTTTTTATTGAAGTAAAATAGGACAAAAATAGACAGAAAATCTTATTAATTTTTCTGTACCTAATAAACAATCTTTTTAAAATAAAAATGCTAATTACTGAAAATAATTTTTAAAAATAACAAAATTTATAAAAAAATAATTTATTTGTGTATATTTATATTATATTTAAAAATTCACACAAATCGAAATAATTATGTAAAAAAACTGTTCAAAATCCGTTATATGCTCACAACGCTTAAAACCTTTTCTATAGACTAGATACTTTCTTAGACAATGTTTTTTTTAGTTACCGTTCTAATAATTGAGTTTAGAGTAAACATTTCAAGCTATTTCGGTTGGGGTTGTTAACCTACGCTCGCTTTGCTCGCTAACCTCGAATGATTAACAATAATGTTTAGATTATTTAAATGAATAAATAATTGCAATAATTACTGAATTTATTATTAAAATACTCAAAACATTACTGTGTTAATTAATCGAGATTAGCGAGCGTAGGTTAAGTTTGGTTAAATTATAATAATAAAATAAATAAACGGTTATAAAAATGGGGTTCAAAATCCGTTTAAAAAAGTATCTAGTCTATAGAAAAATGTTTAAATGTTGTAGGAATATAATGGATTTTGACCAAAAAAACTAAATTGAAATGTATGTTAGTTTAGAAATATTTTTTAAAAATTTATTTTATTGGACGGCAATACATATGATTAAATAATTATTTTAATTTGGATCCCAAAAATTACAGTAGGGCTTTTTTTTATTGATGAAATCCGGGCGAAATCTTTTACTTGCCGTAACTCAAAAACAAAGCATTTCCAGACCTATGTTTATGTGAACTTTTTTCGTTATTTTCATCAGTATAACATGTCCTGAAAGTTTCTCAGTTTCTTCGAGAGATCCTCTGTATATCTTTATGAAATATAACTGAAATACATTCATACATAAAAAAGCTACGAAACAATTTTTACTTCCTTGTACGAAGTAAACGAAGAATTGTGATCGCCAAAAATTTCGGTTTTCAGATTTCAACGGAAATATCTCCTCTTTGACCATCCTGACTCCATTTTGACTAGTTTCAGCGTGACGTCTCTATGTATGTACATATGTATCTCGCATAACTCAAAAACGATTAGCCGTAGGATATTGAAATTTTGATTTAGGACTGTTGTAACATCTAGTTGTGCACCTCCCCTTTTGACTGCAATCGACTGGAGTAAAAGTGTCCAAAAAAGCCCAATATATAAAAAAAATGTAGATTTTTTACTTTTTCTTGACAGCTTCATTGACAGCTTTTCAACGATATTATTATAAGTGGTACTTAATCTCATCGGTTCCAGAGTTATAGCCAAATAACATTTTATTTAATGAAATATTATATACTCATCGATTCTAATCACACTTCATCTTCTTTTTTTTAAAATTAAATATATTGATTTATTAATAATTATTAACCTCAGATTGTAAAATAATTTTACGATAAATAATAATTCAATAATAACAATAAGAAAAAATATCATAAGTTATTAATGAAATAAAATTTTATGTACTTTTAATTTTTTTTTTAATGTATATATATATATATAGTTTAATAGGAGAACAAAGAAGTCATGTAGTGTCCACATCAGATTTTTTTAAAAAATAGATTCTCATTTCGATTTTTAAAGAATCTTCATCAGTAGACAAAATACATTTAATAAAAAAAACTTAATAACTCCAACTGAAAACTACATAGCACCCTTTTAGATAGCTGAAGTACAAAAACTTAAAGTTACTTAAGTTTTTTAGACTTCCCATTCGAGCTTGCTATCCTATGACACGTCAGGTATACAGGATTGGATAAAATAAGAATTTATCTCAAAAGAAAATAAATAAATAAAGATAGCATGATCTCCAAATTTTGCTTCATTCGTTAAATAAAATTTATCAGCTATATGTTTAATGTTATCAAAGAAAACTTTCAATAACAAAATATTTAAATTTTAAAGGATAATAGATAACGGGTAACTATGAAAACTGTGAACAACTGTATATATAATATTTTTCCAAACTATATTAACTGCATTTAAAAACTGTTTTAAATGATAAACTGCATTTAAAAACGTTTAAAAGTCTCTGCCTAACTTATTTCATGACCAGTTTCTAGTCGATGTTATTTCACGATCGATTCTCAAGAATTTTTCACTTTATAAAGAACAGCATTCACTTCTGTCCTAGTTTCAACATTTTTTTTTATTTTAGTTCTCAATAAGTATCCTGAACTGCAGTTTACTGTCCTTGCAAATCAATTTATACGTTCCCGCTGAGCCAGAAGGTTTATTTTTATCTATAGTAATTCCTGTAATAAAGATCAATTTCCTAGTCGTAACCACCACGGTAAGACACTTAAAAGTTACCGTATATACGTATATACTTAAAAATTGTTAAAGTTTTATTTTAATCCTTTGAACGTTATCGATTATTTTTTTAATGTTTCTTATCTCGTGACTGAAATTTCTGTTAATGGTTTATCCGATAAAAATCAGATCAGAAAGTTGACATAACTACCTGTTATTTCAAAGTACGTCAGACTATTTTCATTTTTTAATAAATTTATTTTATAGAATTTTTTCATTTAGTTGTTGGCTTAACAAATAGTCTTTTTTTTCGTTGTTTGTTTATAATCTCATCAACGATGAAAGTCATTAGCAACTTAAATGAAACTAAGTGTTCATGAGTAATTAAGCAATAAACACCAAACATTGAATAGCAAATATCAAAATAGTAACATGACCACTATTTTCACTGCGCACACAATACTTCGAACGGGATCCCTCGTAAACAAAACCGCTAAATTGAGTTTTTCATCATAGCGGAGAGAACATGCAACATGCAATTCTTATTTTGATGGAATTCTTCCGGTTGAGTAAACCCTTCTCATCTGAATCCAGGTTTAATCAACCACGAATTGTTCCAAACATTGGACAACCTAGGAGTAAGTGGTTTACGGATCATCGCGGAATTCGTTACAACTTCGCCGGTAAGAGTCTTTTTTTAACCTTCGGAACCACCGTTAGGTATTGCTTCAGAGGATCAGATGAATGATTTGTAGCGTGTGTAAATGCCATACCAGACTGAGATTCAAACCCGGAACCTCCGGATGAAAGGCCGAGATGCTACCACTAGCGCCATAGAGGCCGGCAAATGGTAAGAGTCTGCAGACGGCGAATTCGGACGAACTACGTTTATAGTTATAAACATGTCATTTTATAACCTAACAGTGAAATGAAAATGGGGAAAAGTAAGCGTGAAAACATTCTATTTCAATTCAATTACATTTGTAATAAAGAATACTTACAAAAAAACCTCGAATTTTGTTACACAACGTTTTTTTCCATTTAATGAACCGCAGGACTCTAATACATCATTTTATACATTTTTTTTAAAGTGACTTTACGAATCATGCCGCTAGATAGCAGTACTTGATAATACTAGGTAGCGTACAAAAACTTGATAATGTACTTGAAATAATGAAATTTAAAGGAAAATATACTACAGCTTGTTTTGATAGAAAATTCTCTTATGTAAATGAAAGTACTGAAGATGATACAATTTTTTTAGTTCCCATCACTTCTTTAAAAAAAAATAAATTATTAGTTTACAACAGATTATAATCTGTTGTAAATTATGTAGTATACTACATAATTTTATTAAAAAATGAATAAATAAAACGGAAATAAATTCGACTTGTAAAATCGAATTTAACGATAAAAATCGTGGGTTACACTTACAAAGTAATAAGTGTAATACTACATCACGGATCTTCGAGTCGTAAAAGTCATTATACTAGTTTTATTAAAAAAGGAAAAATATGGTATGAAGTGACTATTAACAAAAATAAATTGGCTGTGAAATTCAAAAAAAAAAGTATATTTTTTGTTCTAGAAAGGCAATAAATTTTAATAATAAATCCATAAGATAAGAATCAGTAATTCATAAAAAAATAAAAGAATAATCTATCAAAACACACTGATACCCAAAACGAAATAACAGTAAAATTGTAAACCGTACGGTAAGTGTCTCGCAGATATCATTTCTTCCGCTTAAAAAACAAAAAAATTCTGTAATATAAATAAAACTGACAGACACTACATTTCCATTACCAAAATCTGTTATAAATTTACAATTTTCTTTAAAAAAGTATACATGTTAAATATATGTAATAAGACAATAGATATACAATAACTGGCAATAAAAAATGTTTAAGCGTTCCATATAATAACCAAAAAAAAAGAAAAATTTATTACAAAACTCGATACGTATTAACGCCACCGCAGCTACAGCTTTATTTAAAAACAAAGTAGTCAATCGGATTTCGGTGGAAAATGGGCCGATACAGAGTTTAACATAGATTCAAAAGAGTGTATTAATTTTAATAAATGATTTATATTTATTTATTTTATAAATATAATTTAACCAAACATAACCTACGCTCGCAAACATTGACAAATTAACAGGAGTGTTTTGATTATTTAAATAATAAATAACTGCAATTATTAAATAAATACTCAAAAAATTACGGTGTTAATTAGTCAAGGTTAGCTCGCTTCGGTTAGCTAAGGTTAAGTTTGGTTAAATTATATTTATAAATATAAATAACCATTTATTAAAATTAATAAAGAGACTGTTCATTTTCCACCGAAATCCGATTGACTACTTTGTTTTTAAATAAAGCTGTAGCTGCGGTGGCGTTAATACGTAAGTACCCAATACTCTTACCGGCCCGATTTCATTTATTAAACGACGAATAATTATTAGAATTATATTATGTCTGTAAATGTGATATGTATTACATATAAATGAGATCGGGCCAATAAGAATTTTATTTTATTGCTTATAATACGGAACATAGTATATTTATTGTCTATTACATATATTTAACTTTATTTACTATAAATAAAATTATAAATTAATAACGGATTTTGATAATAGAAATGTAGTGTCTTACCTTTTTTGATACCAGTATCGTTTTTTTAAAAATAGTTTTATTTATACTCCAGAAATTTTTGTTTTTTGAGCGGAAGAAAATATATCTGCGAGACTCTTACCGCACGGTTAACAATTTCATTGTAATTTTTTTTGGTTTTATATTACAGGAGGGCGAAATAGATGGGCATGGGTTTCCAATCCTGAGCCGCGTTAGGATGATTTGGACTCTTCTGTTTGGGGTAAAAGGTTTCTGGAAGATAATCTCCCGGATTCCATATATGATCGTGGAAGGATTCGGTAGCCAGAACTTATTCCACTGAATACGTAGTTTGACACGGACCGCCTTCATGAAGTCGCTCTCACACGTCAATTCCAATCGGAGGCCATTTGTAGCCGCTCTTCTGGCAGCCTCATCGGCTCTTTCGTTCCTGAAGATGTTGCAATGGCCTGGGACCCAATAAAGTCATTTTACTTAGCAGTATCTTAAACAAATTCATTTTTTTTATGATACGATTAATTTTTCTTTTACTTTCGGACGTATGGGTTATTTATTTTTAAAAAATTAATCTTTTCTCAAATTTCCTGTAGCACTTATTTTTTTAAAATTATATTTATGATTTATATCTATAAGTGAATTTTTTTTAAACAATTTTTGGTCGTTTTCTACTTAAAAATTTACTTATAAATAAAAAAACAGTGTTTAATTATTAAAAAGTATTTTTTATTTCAATCTGACTTTGAAAACACCAAATTATTAAAATTTAAAAGATCGTATAACTGTCATAAAAAATAATAATTTATAAAATTTTTGCAACTAACTTAATTGAGACTGCGTAATCAAAGTTTAGATATGATTAATCACATCTAAAGAAAAATTACTAGATCAAGAAAAATAAATATTTTTTATGTTCTTTAAATAAAAATCAAGGAATACGTCAGGCGTGCTATATTTCTAATACATTATAGTTGGTACCACTTTAATTAAAAACTCAGTTCAATCTTTTAATGATTATATAGTATTTCACAAATAAAAAGGGGAATCAAATGACCTAGAATAGTTTGGAAGAGTCCATCGAATAAGAACGTCAGTTCACTGGATTAATCCACTTTGGTAGCGACAGAAGAGGACAGCAACTAAAATACAGTATAAAAAATACTATTTGTTGTTAAAATACTATAATGAGAAGATAGTTATAAAGGTTTATTATATAGATAGAGCCGTATTTCATTCTCAAAAGACACAATGTCTTCTTTTCATAATGTCTCAACCATTTCTTTTAAAATATTTATTGTTCTTAATTCTTGATATTTTTAAAACAGAACGAAGAAAATTATTTAATTTTTTTTTAAAGCTCCCCTCCCATCACAAAAAAAATAAAAAATAAAAAGATGTGAAATTCTTACGGGTTTGAGAAGAAGTTAAAAAATATACGTGAATGATGATTCAAACCGATTCGGGATCATCAATTTTTATTATAATATGAAAACATAATGGAAGAAACAAAACTTGTTTTCAATTCTTTTCAGAACCGACCCATATTCTCGCTATGCTAGTTAAATAACCTTGAAATCCTGTTCAAAGGAGAAATCGATGGTTGGTTGTATTCAAAAAGTTTCTCGAAAAAACAGAAATTTACGCATTTAGATACCGCATGAATATAAAATTTAAAATTACCAAGAAAATAAGGAGGAACGTCTAGCCAAATATAATGTTGTATAAAAACGCAGCTGAGGACATCGATTTTTATTGACAAAGCTTTCAGCCCGAACGATACTCTGCGTTCCCTCAAATAAAAATCACAGATATTTGTTGTTTTTTTTTTACGAAATATAGCTCTCTACCTTAACTTGTAATATTGAATAGCTTCTACAGAGTGGCCACAAATTTTCTTTCTATATTAAGAAATAAATACGAATTGTTTGTAATTATTTTATTTAATATTTACACGTAGAACTTACTTTAATTTACTACTGTATGTACTCCTCCAGTTTCCTCACACAGTTTTATCACTTGCCAAATGAATTTAACGATTTAAAAATTTATTCCAATAATAATTTTTACAAATAGATATGCAAAGTTCCATTCACTGGAGTACCAAGAGCAACGTAAAAGCTCCAGCGTCAAAGGTAATAATATATAAAAGAGTCTTAAAATATAGCCTAATCTAAATATAATTAATCTAAAGTTTGTCACATCGAGTCTAGTTCATATTACTAATCAATACGTATAAGGCGTGATTCGATTCACGACAGCAACAAAAAATCTGGATCATATTTTTAATTTTGAGTAGTATTTTCATTTTATTCGTTCTATGCTAATTTTGTTCATTCTAAGTTGGAAAACAAACACTAGGGTCCTGGATACCGGCAACTCATTTCTTTACCTCTTTAACGAGGTTATTTTCAATAGTTAAACGCTTTATACTGTTGTCTAACATGTTATAAATTTTAGGTTCTAAATAGACAAATAATTTTTGAAACTGTTCTTTAAATACCGTCTGGAACTGTGTATTTTCTCCGTACTTCTTGTGTTGTACATATTATTTATTTTATGATCTTTACAACTATCGAAAAACATTCTAATACTTTGTATATGTTAGATTCTTTACGGGTAAAATATTCAGTTTTTGAAAACCTCAAGAGATAGATTGAAATTGCTTTTGAAATTCATAATTCTAATTATTCTTTTATGTGCTATTTTCACACTTGTTAAATGAGATTAAAAGTGCCTGCTCAACATTTTTTTCAAGTTGAAGGATCAAAATTCATTAGTAACGAATGGGATATTTTTCTTTTGGTTATGCCTTAAAGAAAGTTGTTACAAATTGGTAATTCTGGAACTTCTAGGTGGTCACTGAATTTTTTAAGCTCCTATCAACCCAAAACTCTTCAAAATACTCATTTCAAAAGTCCTTTAATTAATGACCAAAATAAGCTCTTGGAAAATCTCAAGAGATGAGCTGAAACTCGCTTTTTAAATTCATAACTCTAATTATTCTTTTATGTGATATTTTCACACTTGTTAAATGAGACTAAAAGTGCATGCTCAACATTTTTTCAAGTTGAAGGATCAAAATTTATTAGTAACGGATGAGAAATTTTTTTTGTTATGCCTTAAAGAAAGTTGTTACAAATTGGTAATTCTGGAACTTCTAGGTGGTCACTGAATTCTGAAGCTCCTACCAACCCAAAACTCTTCATTTACAAATTCCTTTAATTATTGACCAAACTAAGCTGGTGGAAAACCTCAAGAGATAATTTGAAACTCCTTTTGAAATTCATAAATCTAATTTTTTTTGCGCTATTTCCACTATTTTATTCTGTTCATTTGGTCCTTCTCTTTTTTCTTAAGTATTAAATAATAAGTTGGAGTTTTACAGTTGATAAATGAGATTTAAAAGTGCCTGCCCAACATTATTTTCAAGTTGAAGGATCAAAATTCATTAGTAACGAATGGGAGATTTTTCTTTTGAT
The DNA here is from genome assembly GCF_047948215.1 of Lycorma delicatula. Classification (NCBI taxonomy): domain Eukaryota; kingdom Metazoa; phylum Arthropoda; class Insecta; order Hemiptera; family Fulgoridae; genus Lycorma; species Lycorma delicatula. Next base: position 29,052,388 of record NC_134465.1, on the reverse strand, counting down.
TATGCCCTAAAGAAAGTTATCACAAATTGGTAATTCTGAATTTGTAGGCGATCACTGAATTTTTGAACGCCTACCACCCCAAAACCCTTCAATATACTCATTTAAAAAGTCTCTTAATGAATGACCATAAAAATATGGAGCCCCATTTTCCATAAAATGGCAGTTTTCTCCATGCTAATCAATCTAAAAATCAAATAATTTTCTTGCATGTACGAAATTCTATTCCTTCAAAAAAAATATGATTCTATTACATGAATTTCGATTATCGCTATTCATATCACATATCGTGATAACATGTGATTTCCACATAAAAATGAGGATTTTCTTTCCACATTTTAAGATCTATTATTCAGGTAAATGACACACTTATCGGAGAAGAAAACTTATTTTCTTGATCCGTGATTGAACGCTGGGAAAACACCTTAAAAATTGTTAAAATAAATTTAACTTAAAACCGTGTCACTTTATGACATATATTATAACATAAAAACGACCTTTGTGGCCAATTTGTAGATCAGTGAACCGTAATCAAGCAAGGATGGAGAAATACCTTTTTAGAAAAATATCAGCGTAATTCTTAAACACCGAATAAATCCTCAAAAGACAACCCGATAATCAACTTGTTTACAAACTTCATGTTCAAAATGCTAATAAAACTTTAGTTAATAAATCAACTAATACATTTATGAAATTACTTTATTACGTAAAATATTTTTTAGATAAATTATATATAGAATTGATTCATAACGCGTAACTTATATAAAAATATATATATTTTTTTAAATAAGCCTATATTTATACATATAAAATGAATATAATACACTTTTCAAGTATAATGGAACGGTTTAGGCTATAAAATGTGTAACGATGTTAGTTTAAAATATTTACGCGGTCGATTTATATTCAACTTAAGTAGCTTATATATATATATATTATGATAACAAAATACGTAAGCCTATTTATATTTAAATTACAAATTTATATGAGTAAAAATCTTCTAACATGAACTGTAGCAATGCTATTTAATTTAATAACGTCATACGTAGAACTTATTTGATATGAGTAGCGTAAATTAAAAAACATTCAAAATACACACACAAAAAAATTTAATGAAAATAAAGACTCATTCGAGATATCGTTACGCATGATATCATCCATAAAGCATAAAAAATTCGCTAAAGTTACAGGAGAATGATAGTTGAAAATAAGTAATTAAATAATAAATTTAAAAAACCATGTTTATGAAGCTTTTAAAGTTGAAAAAGTATATATTAATAATTCACTTTTTAGAACCATCTTATTTTTCAGTCGTCAAATATTTTGTTAAAATATGAACTGTCCCTTAAATATTATAATAAGAATCATCTTCTTAAACAAAATTATAAATTTTAGCAACTTCAAATACATAGAATGTATTTATAACATATACTGAAAGCATTAATAAAGTTGAGTTTTACTTGATAAGCATTTCAATCATCTTTATGTTTACATCTAAATATCCAAATAAATTCATTAATAGAATATCCCTCACCAAAAAAATAAATAAATAATGAATTAAAATAACATAAACAGTAATAGAAGCACGTACCGAAAAAAAATCTGTACGAATCCAGTAGATGTCTAATAACAATCCATCAAATACCCTGGGAAGTAAGATACAAAAAATAAAGGAAAAGATATTGAAATACTGATAACTTCTGATAGATTATATCAAATCTATCCTAAGAAGGATGACGCAAATCATAGCCGAAAGAGATTTCCAGGCAGTGGACATCATACCCACCCGTAATTCCACGGATGATTAAGTTAGCTTTATCCAGTATTTCAGCATTTTGTAAAATCTCAGGTCGATCATTTCTGAGATGTATGGTTAATTGAAACCCAACCACCAAAGAACACTGGTATCCACGATCTAGTATTCAAATCCGTATAAAAGTAACTGCCTTTATTAGGATTTGAACGTTGGAACTCTCGACTTCGAAATCAGCTGATTTGCGAAGACGTCTTCACCAGTAGAACAACCGGTGGGTGTTCTTTGGTGGTTGGGTTTCAATTAACCCCACATCTCAGGAACGGTCGACCTAAGACTGTACAAGACTACACTTCAGTTACGCTCATTCCCTTTGGGTGAGTGTAAATGATATGTAAACGAAATTTATACTTCATTTACATATCAATGTTCATTCATCCTCTGAAGTATTATCTGAAAGGTAATTACCGCAGGCTAAACAAGAGAAAGAAAGAAAGTACTTCAGCATTTGAGTCAATCCCCAATTTTCTGCTGACCACCACATAATATACGCTGCAAAAGATTGCTCTTTTTTTCAAAAAATACACTGATATTTTCCTTAAGGAAAAATCTTTACCCATTCTCGGGAATAGTGTATTATTCTAAACTAAATTAAACCAATCAACATAAGTAAACACAAATAAAAAAAAATTACAATGAAATGCTTTTTTGAAAAAAAACAGCGCTAACTGTTGGACGTAAAAGCAACAAACACTGTACTAAATATTTTACGATTCCATTTCAGTGTTTACGATATGTGTCCGCTATAGACTAAAAAACTACTGGACCGATTTACGCGCGGGAAAAAAGGGAGAAAGGGAAAAATCGGAAAAGGGAAAACTCGAAAAAGATAAGGGGAAACTCGGAAAAAAGGGAGAAATGGAAAAAAGGAAAAAGGAAAAACGGAAGAAGGATATGGAAAGGAGGAAGGAGAAAAAATAAAACGGGAAAGGGGGAAAGGGGGAAAGAGGAAAAGAAAAGGGAAATTTCTCTGTATTTTTTTCTGTATATATATATATATATATACACAGAGTGTATCACGAAGTTTTCCCAGGACTTTCATAACCTCTTTTACTCGTAAAAATAATGGAAAAAGTACATATAAATATATGCCCTAAAATGATTCGTTTTCGAGTTTCGGCTAGTGAAAGAGGTCGCTCGGATTTCAGCTACCCCGTTGAAATGTGGTCGTAATAAAATTTTTAGAAGGTTAATTAAGAGGCAGAATTAGTGATTTCATATCGCTTTCAACCTAAAAAAATCGAATATGACAGGTATCAAAACCGTATCTTAGTATGTTTTGAGAAATCTGGGATGAACTAATAAATATAAAATTAAAATATCAAATTAAACTACTAAAACTTTGTCCCAAGAATTACAAACTGGCTTAATTCCAACGAAGGTTAAGAAATCAGAGAGAAATATTTTGCCAGCCAACATATGCTAATGAAGCGAGTGTCGTCCAAGTGCAACATGTCCTGAAAGTTTTGTATATTTTTCATGAATCATTCTATATAATGGGAAATAACTTTACGTGAATTTAGAATATATTTATAACAGAAACTTAGTTTTATTTTGAATAAATTTATTAAAAAAAAAATTTTTCTTAATTAAAATCATTCTAATTACAGATAATTTGATAAAAATAACAATTAATATTTATTTTTTTTATATTATAGATAATTTCAAAATTTAGATAGCATTTTATAAAAAAAAAATTTGTCTGATTTACTGATTTGGGCAAAAAAAAAGTAGTAATCTAAAACGTGACCTAGTCATAGATATACATATTACGCACGATTTGTCAAAGTCAAATCTAAAAGAAAAAAAGAAGGACATGTTCTTACCAATCACAGTTTTTTTTTTTGTTTCTTTTTTTTTGTATTCCTTCTTCACGTATGCCCTACTTATACATATATATATAACATGCATACAAACACACATATAAATTACTTTTTCATTATGAAATTATTTGAAGGAGTCTTAAAAATTCTAACATTTTTTATTATTCTCAAATAATGTTATGTCGTAATCTGTTCCAACTAGTAAATAATAGCCAACCCTCTCCCAATCACAGACAATGAGATGAGGATGATATGAATGTCATGTAAATGAGATATAGTCTTGTAAATATGAGTCTTTACCGACCATTTCTTCGACGTTTGGTTAACTGAATCGCAACCACCAAAGTATATTGATATCCGCTGTTAAGTATACAAATCCGTATAAAAACATTTAACTTTTACTAAGATTCGAACCACAGCTTCAAGTTCGAAATCAGCTGTAAAAAAATTGATTCGCGACGACTAATTAACCACTCTACAGAAGCCCGGTGGGCTAATTTTAACAATTAAAGCGTAATTTTGTTTTAATAAACTGCTTAAACTTTTACCGATTAAAATAACTTTAATAAAATAATATTAATTGAACCCCTGCTTTGAAATTTTAAAACCTAAATTTGTTATAATTATTTATTTCAAAGAAAATTTCGATTTAAACATGTAATTCAAATTTTAAATACTTCAAAAGATTTCTATTAAGTTATTAATTTCTATTCAAAAAAAGAATGAAATTATTTAAGCGTTTGCGAATCTTTTTTTCTACCCGTACTCTCATCTATTTAATTTTATTTATGAGAACATGTCACTATAATATTGAACAACTTTTCTTTATACATATAATTTTAAGTAAGCCATTCAGACCAGCGTACAAAAATAATTTTAATTAAATCAAGAACACATTCAATGCTAAACGATTTTCTACGCCAATTTATTTCAGGTGCCAACAGCAGTACACAAACAGCTTTGTTCAACTGCTTATAATTTACCATAACTATTATTATTTCCTATTATATATAATTGAATCCTTTATCTTATCGTACTGGAATAAAGAATTTCGAGAATATTTAAAAAAGTATGTAACTTATATTCCAAAGATAAATAAATCTTTTACTCTGATCGACGCGTAACAATAGATTTTATAGCTCGAAACAGGAATGGGTAGATATTCTACTCAATAGATAAATAAAAACTTCTTTTTTTATCATTTAAAAGACTACAAAAAGTTGAAAAAAAGTTGAAATACTTTCCTGCCACTAGTTATTATGTAGTGGATATAGTGATAAACGAAAAAATATTTAAATAATTTTAAAAAATCGATATATTTTGTTCACTTTCACTAGTATTATACCTAAGACGTAAAAAATATCGGTTAAAAGATATGTAATAAATAAAAAGATTCCTTTTTGATTTTTTGTGAAGGAGGAATTGTTAATTTTTTTTAATTGTAAGATAATCATGCATGCATGTACTGATCTAAATATAAATAAAAAATGGGGTTATGTTTGCAAAATTTTGAGGTAAGTGAACCCAAAAAACAATTTACCCCACCACGCTGAAGATATTGACTTCAAGGTTTTACCATTCTGACCACCATACCGGAAGACACCTGCCTTTTGAGAATCCCGGTCGCCACACCACGCCCTCCGTTCCTAACCCTGATAGGCTTTACCGGAGGTCATCTTTATCCTCTGTCAGGATGTCACCGATGCAAATGCCTCGACAGACATTTCCATCAGTGTGTTCAGACAACCTACTATCGCCTTCGTATGGCCTCTTCCCACCACTACCACCTACTCTCAACTATCACATTAATCGATTCGCGGAAGCGAGATCCCCACGCCTTCTTCTAACACCGAAGGTTTCACACAAAAATTCCTACATCTAACTTCAATTAGACTATGCACTAAGATCATTACTTGACTGTGTGTTTAAACACCAAAAATACTGTCATCGTGCCATCTACACAAGTGTTGATCGCAACAACGACAATTTTGTCCTACAATTCAATTTATTCAAAGTCCTCTTGATTTTCGTAAAAATCAAGTAACAGATTCATGAATTTAATAAGCCTCTAACGAAAATATACCCTATTTCTCTGTGCTCTGGTTCGCTTTCGGGAGCGAGGAGAATACCTACACCCTCCCGCACTGCAGCTCCGTCACAGAGTTTTCCACACATTAATTCTCAACTTAACAGCGAATATCTCAGCTAACCGGGGCTTCAGGCCAAAACGCATGTCTTGGTGAAGTAAGCACCCAGGAAGGTCCATAGCCTCCCGGGTTTCTATTCTATCTATACATCCATAACAGCATGAGGTACCCTCTACCATCCGCAGGATTAAAATGTAAGGGATTCAGCAACTATATTCCATTCCCTTTCGGTTTTCCAGTTAACTTTCAGATCAAAACGAGAATCGATCCTCGTAATCTCTCTAGCTACTTTGTTACGTTCAGCTTTGTACCTGGGCAGACATAAAAGAAATGGCACAAATCATCAGCAGCCCTACATTCTGGATACAAGTCTGAATTAATCAAATTAAATTTGACCAAGCAATCTCGAAAATCACCATGTTTAGAAAGAAATTGTGTAATATACCGATTGGAAAAAATCCACATAACTACTTGCATACTTCTCACAAGAAAAAATACCACGCGTGTAACGACCATCGGACATTTCCGTCCACCTTACCTGCCATAAACGGAAATCATGGTCGTCTATTTCTTTTATTCAACTCCCAAAAGTTTACCGACACATTGTCTCATATACGCGTGTTTCGGTACAAAATTTCATCAAAATCGGTTAATCTAGTCGAAAGTTATTAAGCTTCAAAACACGCCAACACACGTACATACCCTACCTACAAATATTACCTTCACTTTTATTTTGTTTTCTTGGGGGGTCCCTTGGTCATGAAACGACGAGAAATCAAAAAAAAGGGGGCCATACCCCAAGCTTTGACTGATTACCATACCTTCCTTCTTGCAGCATGGCTCTTCACCTATGATGCCAGGAAAGCAAAAATTGTAAATCTTTTTTTTCACCGACCTTTCGAAGAAAAGTACGGTATTATTTTCGGTCGCTAGATGGGACTGCGTTGGTGAAAATGAATTTCTTATCATTCACTTAAATTGGGGTATATATATACCCCAATGTATGTATATATATATATATATAAATATATAAATATATATATTAATATTAATATGTGTATTAATGAGTGTTGTCACCTGACGAAGCTTAGAGAATTCTAAGTGAAACTTAATGAATTTATAAGTTTGTGTAGTTGATTGGTTAACCCAAGAGATTAATAACGATAAGATTTTTAAGTAAAATATGTCTTGTTATTATAAACTTTCAATCGTGTTCATTTAATATATATATATATATATATATATATACAACTAGCAGACCCGGCAATCCTTCGCTATTGCAGGATTTGAGTGTGTGTGTGTGTATATATATATATAATAAATGAACACAATTGAAAGTTTAGCAAAACATTAAAAAACTAAACTTTACGGAACTTCACTTTATAAAACTCAGACTGTAAGTAAATCCATTGTCAAACAGCACTACCTATCGGATTTAATTCAAACTAGTCTCTAAACACAGCAGTCGGTTCAAAATAACCTTAACTTTCTTTCTACTGGACAGATCGAGGATTTCAATAGCTTTAAACCTTCTCCGAACAATGCCGCCCATTTTGTAAAACTTCCACGCGTAAATAATTGATCCAGTGGTCGTTTAGTCTATAGCGGACAAATATACGAACATTGCCTTTTATATATATATATATATATATATAGAAGACGAATTCTGTTTGTATACGTTTTTGTAAATATCTCGACACCGGCGCCACCTATCGGGTATAGTTTTTGCAAAAATCTTTCTTTAAGTTAACTAATATATATTTTGAATATGATCCAAATCGGTCCATAAATACAATTTTTCTAAATATCCCAAACCCAACGCCATCTAGCGGGTATTATTTGCAGAGGTATTTCTTTCCACGTAAGTAACACACATTCTGAATATGCGCCAAATCAGATCATAAATACAATTTTTCGAAATATCTCGACTGCAGCGCCAACTCGCGGATCCAAACTAATTCAGATACCTTCGCAGGCGTGCGCCCAATTCACCAAAGTTTCATCGCAATCGGATGACTTGTATAGGAATGCATACGGGACAAACAAACAAACATTCATTTACATATATACTTGCAGACAGGCCTGTGTATAACATTTTACGGCTCGAAAATGTCAAAAAATATTAGATCAAATTCACTGAAATTTAGGTATGCAAACCGTGTATTTTAAGTTGGGCTTGTGAAATTTCGATAAAGATTAGGTGTCAGTCTTTTTTTTTCCCCAACTAAGGACCACAGTAGGCCACTTTCAATCATTGAAGGTAGAACGCCGGACCATCCCACCCCTCCTGAACGGGGTTGTCCTCCCTGCCCTAACGCTAACACCCCTCACAAATCTTCTTTCGGGTGATGTTCCCTATTATCTTACTGACTATTGACCAGTTCCGCTCACCATGAAGCATTACCTCCACTATATTTTCTGCGGTAACCTCTCCCAATCGCACCCGCATCATCATCCTGTCTTCCTCCCACCTTGGGCACTGGAAGAGAGTATGTTCCGCGGTATCCCGCTCACCACAATACTGGCAGCCTTCAAACGACCGTCTCATCCTGCCGCATAGAATGGTCGAACTGAGAGTGTACAAGCCTACACTTCATTTACACTCATACATATCATCCTCATTCATTCAATATCTTAACGATAATTCCCGGAGGCTAAACAGAAAAAAAAGGGCATGTTAGAAGCATCATTCTTTATCACGCTGCAAGTTGCAACACTGATGTTTTATCAGCGGTATCTATTGTTAGTAATATTCTTATTTCTATTTAAATCTTTTTTTTATTGTAGTGCTTTTTTGACGAGTAACTATTTTTTTTAGATCAAAGGTTTTTTTTTATAAAATTTTAGATTAGAATAAATTATACTTTTTTCTAAAGGAAACCAAATAAAATAACGAAAAGTCGGTCTTTTTGCGCAGTGTTGCGCAAGAACGTTTTTGTATTGGACTTGTTTTGTGTTAGAAATTTGAAATTAGTTATTTTTTTTTAAATATCTAATTTATTTAATTATATATTAATTTTAATTTATACATATTGCTGAATTGCTCATTTTAAAAAAAATCCTGTTATTTAAAAATAAATCGAAATAAAGTTTAGTTTTAATAAACAGTAATTACGTGTTTTATCTTGAATCAGGCTACTAGTTCAAGTAATACTTAAAGGGAAACTATTTTAATATTTTATAACAAGAAATTGATGAAATATTCATTATCGATAACTAAAAATAAATAATAAAGAAAACTTCTTGTATTTTAAATTAATTTACAAATAGTATAAAAGATGTGAAAATTCAAATACGGTAGTTTCAATAATGAATTCTGCCACATTAAAGCTGCAGGCAGCATCATGTTCATCTAGAATGGGAAACCATTGTACCGTAATTCGGTGTCGAGAAATTTATCACCTACTATAATTTTCTGACCGCTTCTCTCCCGTATATTTATTTTCTCTCTCTTTCTATCTACCCTTTTCCCACAAGAATGAACCGAAGATATTATCTAGAAGGATTTATTCATAGAAGTTAGTAGATCCTGTGAATTTTAATATTAATTATTATTATTACAGCACATTTTCACGAATATGTAAAACATAAAACATTTTAGAAAGAAGATACGGCTGAATGGAAAAAAAGTAATTCATCATTCGTAATCATAAATCATTTCTTTTTTTTTAATTTGTTCATTACAGAAATGAAAGAATTAAAAAAAAAGAATTGTTTCTCCTTAACCCAATAACAAATGTGTTTAAACTAAACGTCTTTTTAATTTTTACTTTTTGTTTTATTATTTTCTTGGCATCATAACTTTACAGCTGTGCTGCAAAAGAAGGAAATGGTAATCAATCAAAAAATGGGGTAAGGGATTATTTCATTTCTCGACATTTCATGAACCAGGGACCCCAAAAACAAAAAAAAAGTTGATATAATGTTCACACTTGTCTGTGAGATAAACTGATTTTGAAGAAATTTTGTACAGAGACTCGTGACAAATTTGTTGATAAAATTCTTTAGTCAGTATCTTCAGAGGAGAGAGGGGGTTGATAGTTTTATGGAATTAATTTTCTCAAAAATTTTGCAATCTAAACCCCACTTTATGGTAAGTTCAATATATGTATGAATACATGTCTTAACTTATCTTTTTTTTTTTTAATTTTGCCCGAAAATTCTCCACTTCTCCAAAAATCGAAAAAGTGATATTTTTATTTATTGCGCATTTTTTAACCAAATATTTTTTATGTTTTTTTTTTTAAGGATAGTAGTAGCGTTAGTGGCAAAAAAATGAAAAATACTCTGGGGCATACTGTGGGGGGGAGACGATAAAATTTTCTAAATATTCAATTTTCTGAATTTTTTTAAAACTGTTTATTTTTAGTTTATTACACTTTTAATAATATTAAGTTTTAATAACAGACTTTTATTTATAATACTACAATAAAATTTCAACATAATTCAACTGCACCCCCAAAAAAGAAATCTTATATAATTTTTTATTGGCTGTATATTTTTCAGTGGAATTCTTTTTAGTTAATTTTCTTCTTTTTTTTTAATGGAATTTATTTCCATTTAACCATAGTAAACGTAGAACGTTTTCTTGGAAAGTAATGTAGAAGATAAGGGAGCAAATAAATATAAAATACTGATTTTTTTTTATCTTTTTTAGTCTAACACATAATGATGAAACTTCATTATAAATTACCCCCTCCCTGCCCACCACAAAAGATAAACCTTAGCTAACTTTTTCCATGTATATCCACAATATAAGAATAAATAACCAATGCCAGGAGAGAACCACATTTATCAATTATTTCCTTCTTCCCCGCACTACAGCTCATTCTGTATGTCCGTCCGTCCGGCTGCCTGCCTGGCTGCCTAGCTGCCTCTGCCTGCCTGCTACTTTTTATAATAAGGTAGTGTGTGGGAAAAAATATGGAATGGAAATTTTTTTTATGAAAGATTCTCATAGGTGACTGAGATTCGAACCCGAAACAATCCTAATGAAAACACGTTATACAGAGTTCCAACCAATTGAGCTAATTACTTGTTAATCACGACAAAGGGTATGCTAAAAAATGAAGGACACTACAGCATCAAATCGAAAAATGCAGTAGACACAATCAGTTAGCTACAGTACAGGTAGCGACTGCTAACGATGAAGTATTGACTTAGAAAAGCGCTACAGTTGTAAATGTCTTTTACTTTTTAATGAATTTATATGGTGGTTTTAATTTTTTTAATTTTATAACTGATTAAATTTTAATATATATATGAGGGCCTTTGTTATACTAGAGTGTAAAACGTACTTACCGGGTTGGTCTAGTAGTGAAATCGTCTTCGCAAATCAGCTGATTTCGAAGAAGAAAGTTCTAAGGTTCAAATCCTACTTTTATACGGATTTTAATACTAGATCGTGGATACCGGCATTCTTTGGTGATTTTTTCCTGTCTAGTCTCCGGGAAACACCGTCAGTGGATGAATCAGAATGATATGTACGAATGTAAGTGAAATGTAGTCTTGTAAAATCTCAGGTCGATCATTTCTGAGATGTATGGTTAATTGAAACCCAACCACCAAAGAACACCGGTATCCACGATCTAGTATTCAAATCCGTATAAAAGTAACTGCCTTTATTAGGATTTGAACGTTGGAACTCTCGACTTCGAAATCAGCTGATTTGCGAAGACGTCTTCACCAGTAGAACAACCGGTGGGTATTCTTTGGTGGTTGGGCTTCAATTAACCACACATCTCAGGAACGGTCGACCTGAGACTGCAAGACTACACTTCATTTACATTCATACATATCATCCTCTGAAGTAATACCTTACCATGGTTCCGGAGGCATCAACATCAATTATATCATTATATTAAAAAACCAATAATAAGCAATGAATCTTAACAAAAAAAGTAATAATATTAAAAATACCTTTAAATCATAAATACAAAAAGTATAATCTTTCCTTAAAAAAAGTTCTTTTAGTTATTTTATCTATTTTTAAAAAAAAATTTTCAAAAACAGATGTAAAAGAATCTACGAAATCGTATTTTTAAAAAGTAAGATTAAAATATATATATATATATATATATATATATATATATATATATAAAGCTGAAAACGTCCAACTTCCTTCTTTTTATGGTCTGTGAATATTATAGAACAAAAATAATATGAAGTATAAAATGTTTTTCTTATAAATAACATTTATAGCTTATTGTAAAGACGTAGACTTTGTCCTGATTTACATTAATGAAAAAAAAGAAGAACATTATTTTCCTCTTTTTGCCCCAATAATACCGTATCTCCACAAATTTTCTTTAATATTCCAATGCAGTCAAAAATTTCATTGTCAATATTCTATTGAGCTTTGAAATACGATTCTATTTTGAAGTCAACCACACTACTTTCTGTCCTTTTTCTGTCCGAGACGGGATTTTTCACCAGATTTATTTCCCTACTATCCCTCCTCTTATACGGATTTTTATTATTCTTTTTTTATGAGCTATACTTCAACAACAATTCCTCCTTTACTTACTCCTTTTGTAAGAATTACAACAGTAAAACAAGCAAAAAAAAAAAAAAAAACTGCGCATGGAAATTCACCTAATTTTCAACTTAGAATTAACAATTACTGCATTTTCAGTTGTTTTTTTTCACCTCTTCTTCCCCGGGCCGGATCCTGCAGTTAAGTATTACAGAGCCCAGGGGAGTGTCCTTTACTCGAACGGGCCTCCACGTCTCGGCCCGCCGGTCGGATCTCACTCTGCGCCCGCCTCAAACCCACAGATTAGGATCCACCAGACCCGGCGGATCGAGCCGTCTCTGGGTCCCCACTCCGGGAACCGGGACTCGGTCTTTATGCCAATGCCTCTAACGGAGACATTGGCATAAAGACATTGGCGGGGGATTGGGGCATCCCCGCCTAGACTCAGTGTTTATCGCTCGGGGGGCGAGAGTCCCCCGAACAAAAGTTTGGACAATTTCAGACAAGTTTTCAGGTTGGACAATTTATATATTACGTTTTATAATATAGCTACCAACTGAAACTAGTTTTCTTTAAAAAAAAAATAATAATAATAATAATAAACAATTATACCATTTTTAACATTCTTCCAATTTTTTTAAAAATCATGTAGATGGGACCGACATTAAAAATAAAATATTTACGTAATTATATTCATTTAAATCTGTTAGATTTTTATATTAATCCAAATTTATAAGGATTCAAAAAAGCAACAAAAAAAATACTTTAAATTATTTTATAACGTAAAAAAAAACCAAATAGATAGGACCAGAAAAACATGAATATCAGGATCAGGATGGTGTTTTATCTATCTGGTCAGCTGTATTTTTGATCCTCGTAAATCCTATAAAAATCTGAAAATACTGAAATTTTTTTAATTCTATTTTCCTAGTTTATATTTTGCAACCTGTTTAACTAGTAAACAATAAGCAACGTCGCTACGGCCCAATGAGATGAAGATGATATGTGTTACATATAAATGACGTGTAGTCTTCTACAGACTCAGGCCAACCATTCCCGAGACGTTTAGTTAATTGAACATCAACCACCAAGGTACACTGGTTTCCACTGCCCAGTATTAAAATCCGTATAAAGCCTATTAACTTTTAACAGGATTTTTACCTCAGAACATTCGACTTCGACATCAGCTGTTAAAAAGTTGATTTGCGACGACGGGTTAACCATTAGACCGGCCCGGTAGGCTATACTGAAATTAACGAAATATTTAAAATAAATAATAAACAAAAAACTAATTAATTTTAATAAAAAAGCGAAACTTATTTATTTTGATTAAAATTTGTATTAATTAAATGATAAAATTATTAGTCTCTTTTTAACAGTTTACAGCAATTGGTATCGTTGTTTCCTACTAAACAGTCAATTGTAGTTACTGGCAGTATTTGACTGGGACTTTATGAGTTGATCGAAAAGTGTTAGTTGTGAATTGTGTCGTTTATTTAACGTACTGCTGTTTTATGTTTTTTTACAGATTTACAAAAGGTATTCAATCTTTTTTAATTACATTCAAGCGTTTATTTATTTTTATTCTTTTTATGAGTAATTCACTAAATGATTTCGAAGCTTGAAGTAGAAATTAAATATCATATGAAAAATTTCATCCTGATCAGGATATGAACCCGAGATCTTCCGGATGAAATCCTAAAATAGTAAAGCTTCGCTATGAAAATCGGAATTTTTTATAGGAAAATTTATTTTTTGGTTTTAAGATTCTTCTGGATAACTGAAATTAGTCTCGGCGCTTCATCCGGAGATCTCGGGTTCGAATCCCGGTCAGGCATGGCATTTACACACGCAACAAAAATTCTCATTCTCTGAAACAATACCTAACGGTGGTCCCGAAGGTTAAAAAAAAGAAAGGAAAAAAGCCTCTCTCTCTTCAAAGACGGTTTATTACCGATTTTCTTTGTCGTATTTACTTAATATTGACTTCACGGCTAACTTAGAAGCATTAGTGGACAGGCGTAGAGGGATACTATCGGTGTACTTTAGGGGAGAGGATAACGCTCCAGCCGCCCCGGCATTTGCGTCTCTGTAGTCAGACCAAGAGTTTTCATCGACGGTTGAACAACATATTATATATATCAAAGTTTCTCAAGAATGAGGGCGGAACACTCCGAAATTTTGACTAGATTGGGCGAGTTGTATAGATATATGACGTTGTCACATATCAAAGTATACAATTGGACCAACAAATTTAAATGAGAGAGGGAGCTGTAGAAAATGAGAGAAATAAAAAACCTTCACGGACAGAATAAGGATCGATCCAAGACCTTACTGAAGACGATCGGCACCTTACGGTTGATTAAATTGCTTCGTGAGTGGATATGAGTCACGGAAGTGCCTATTTCATTATCACATAGCACTTCGGATTCCGCAAAGTCTGTACGAGATGGATTCCAATACTTTTGATTCAAAATCACAAATAGGCTCGACAGTAAATTTGCCGAAGTTTCTAAATCAATTTCGGCGAGAGAAAAATAAGTTTTTTGTATCAAATGATAACATGTGATGAGATGTGTGTCCATCATTACATTCGTGAGTCGAAATCGGCGAATATGGAGTGTCGTAGGTGGTGAGAGTCTTGCCCTGTAAAGGTGAAAATCCGTCTGCCAGCTGAAAAAGGGCTAACAGCCGCCTTTTGAAACGAGAAAGGTATACTGCTCATCGAGTTTCTCCATAACATCGCACACTGAATGGCGAGTACTATTGCCAAGTCTTGGACAAAGTGAAAACCGCCTATAAGAATAAAAGGTGCCACGGAAAAATGTCAGGCCTCACACAATCGGGATAAAATAAACTAAATTTATAGGGAAACCTTAGGATATCCCTCGTACAGTCAGATATATCCCCCTTGCAATTTCTTTTTGTTTCGGCATTGAAAAAGGCACTCCGAGGAAGATGATTCCACAACGATAGCAAAGAACAGTTGGTGCACAATCGACTTGTGACACGTCCTCAACTTTTTATAAAGAAGGGAACCAAAAATAAAAACGAGGCATCGGTGCTTGGACACTTGACGGAAGCGAAGTTTCTAAAGCAATATTATATGAATTATTAATGGTTCAAAATAACGTATACGCAATATAAACAAACGATAGTGTTTTATTAATAAGAAATATGAACTAACAGTGAAATACATTGTATACAATAAATACATTGTAAAATACAAAGAATATATCGGCATTAGAATAAAAATAACAAATATGAGCGTGATCAAGAACCGTTCCCAAAAGAGTAACAGTATCGTTCTTTGAATACAATTCTTGAATGAACTGTGTTATCTGTTAGCGTATGACGCTTTTTCGTGACGCTCGTTTTTCTCAGTTGATTCCCCATCCCCAGGCCTGTGTAAGAAGCTTCGCTTCAAAAAATTCCCACCACCTTGTAAAAAATGTGTATAATTTCAGGAAGACTACGTACAAAAACAATAAATACGTTTTATTCTACTAATAAATGTTAAAAACAAAGTCCAGTTTATATTTAACTGACCTTCGTCTTGATTCTTATATGTTAAAAATTTTTTTGCGAAATTTCAAGAAAATTTATTGGGAAATAAAACGTAAAAACAAAAAAATATAGTATATATTCCCGCATCTCGGAGAGTACTTGGATATAACCAGCGGTAGTGTTTCATATAATTTCTTTGCATTTATCTTTAGAAAAATCGAGTTTTCTCCCCACCACAATCCATAATGAATTACTATTTTTTTCGTATGAGCAGATTTTTTTAGGTCTGCCTAAATTTTATCAGTAAAGAAAAACTAAAAATAAACTTCAAAAAACTTATTTTAAAAAAAAATACAATTTTCATTTTTTTAAAAATATTTTTCAATCGACGTTAAAATTTTAAAACGTATATTTTATCATATTTTCCTTCCGAAAAGTGTGTTGAAGTATATGCAAAGTATGTAAAGTGTACTCTAGTTTCTAGTTAGTATCACGTTAGTACCTTGTTATGGCAAATTTTAATGTTTACATATTATCTTTGTTTAAAACTGCGACCTTTTATTCTATATACAACTCGACTTGGTGCAGATTATATATATGCCAAGAGCATTGTGTTGGTTTTTATGACAGTGTTTTGTACGACTATTTTATTTTGTTTTTTTGTTTTCTTAAGGTAACATTATAACACAACTGTTGAGTCCAATGGTGTTACATAATACTAAGATTAGTACTTTATAAGAGGAGAGAAGTTTGGTCGAAAATTTATACTGAGATTAACGATTAGATATATATATATTTATATATAATATAATATAAATATATTTTGGAAAGATAACAGCTGAAAAATTAAAATTAAATCAAACTGAATTTTGAAAAAAATATACATTATTTTAAGAAAAATTAAAATTTAGTTTTGTAGTTATTACGCTAAACAAAACACATTACATATTACATAATTAACACACACACATATGTGTATATATATATATATATATATATATATATATATATATACATATATATATATATATATGTGTGTGTGTGTGTGTGTGTGTGTGTGTGTGTGTGTGTGTGTGTGTGTGTGTGTGTGTGTGTGTGTGTGTGTGTGTGTGTGTGTGTGTGTTAATTATATATTTATATTGATTACTTATATTGAGGGGCAGTCTCTATGCCTAGGGTGTTTTGGCCAGCCCACCATAAAAATTGGGTGGGGGGGAGTTCGGGGCTCCCCGATGATAGCATAGAGAACCCTAAAGTTATGAGTAGATCGCGAAGCGAAAAATGCGCGAAATGCACATCTAGAGCTGGTAGAGTAGAAACGGGAAAGGTAGCTCCTCAACGGAGGGGATATCGGCTACTCGTAAGAGGGAGTCGGTGTGTCTCGATGAAGCTGAGGAGACCCCTATGGGAAAGCCTCCGAAGGAAACTAGCTAGGTGGACAGAGACTGCTGCCACGACACTCCGAGATGACTGTGTTTTGTTTAACGGCGAGGACCGGGTTGCCTTGGAGATGTTTAAAAAAATAGGATCTCACCGGAGCCATGTGACCTACCCTAGGGCCTCAGAACTCGCTTCGGTCACTATTCCCATATAGCCAGGAAAGTTCTGCTCCCTGGATCGCTCGCAATGTATGTTACTCTTATGGTCCAGAGAATAATACTGATAAATAACTATAAAAGGGTCAAGCGTTACCTGATAAAAAGACTAATCTACAAAAGACCGAATATTAGAAAATATGGTAATTAAAGTTCAATACACCTCTTAAAACGAAAAATGCATAACTTATTTCTGTTGCTATGGTAACAGAAATACAATAATGAAATAAAAGGATTAATCTTTTTTTCCCTCTAATGGATATCTTTCACTCAGAACTTCATTCCAAGGGGGCTACGGTCTCGATCTATAGCTTAAAACCTTCCCTGGAATAACGCAAATATATCCTGCAATTTTGAAAACAACTGGTAGATTGGTTTTCGCATGGTGATAGAACAAACAAATAGGCAAACCTTCGACATTAAATATAAATATATATGTAGGCCTGAGTAAAAATCTTTTTGGTTCAAAAATCTCCAGAACTAACTACTAACTCAATTTCATTGAAATTTAGATTTACTGTAGTAATGTATCTCAAGTTGTGTGAATGAAAATTTGATGAAGATTAGTTTTTTTTGTTTTTCTTCTCCCGCGGGCCAGATCCTGCAGTTAAATATTACACAGCCAGGGGTGTGCCCTTTACTCTAACGGGCCTCCATGTCTCGCCCGCCGGTCTGATCTCAATTTGCGCCCGCCTCAAACCCCCAAAGTAGGATCCACCAGGCCCGGCTATGCCGTTCCTGGGTACCCACACCGGGAACCGGGACTCCCTCTTGCCAATGCCTCTAACGGGGACACCCGATAAAGATTAGTTGAGTCGTTCTTGAGTTACGCTCAATTTAAGGCTTAAATTTTGCGTCTCGAAAATATCCAAAACTACTACATCGATTTCATTGAGATTTAGATATGCTATAGTAGTGATTCTGAAGTTGTTCATGTGAAAATTTGATGAAAATTAGTCGAGTTATTCTTGAGTTACGCTCAATTAAACTCGAAAAAATTTGAGCGTGGTCAAAAAAATATTGAAAATAAATTAAATAACGAAAAATCGGTCTCGAAAAGAGGTTTTCTTTTACACGATAGGATAAATTACTTAAAATACGTACTTTTTAAGGAACTAATAAATGTAACCGGTAAACAGAATTAAACAAAATATACTGAATGTTTTACCGAAGAGGATTTTAAAAAATCTCAAAGTTATAAAATATTCTATTATCAAAATAACAATTAACTGCTTAACGTTAATAACCTCAATTATATTTAAACAACAATATATAAAATAATTAAATCTATAAAGGTTTATTTATGATATAAATATGACTTATGTATTTGGTTAAAGAACCGCCCTACCAATTTATGCAAAATTATAATTAGGTTAAAATCACATTGTAAGTTAGGTTCATACACGTAAACAGTTAAGATATATAATATGTAAATATACTTGTGTGCCACCCAGGCAAGTTTTTGTATGCTGTGTATATATTGCGTATCCAGGATACGCTCACATTCGAACGTATTTGTTGTTCCAAGTTAATAAATCAGTACGTCGACAAAACCCGAGGAAGCGCTGTTAATTAGAGCGCTAACGGCAAATTGATAGCAGTAGTAGAAAACCAGAGAAAAACTAATTTTCTCTCACATTCATGAGAGAAAATCTATTTTAAATCAAAAATTGATACAACAAACTTCTGTATTAAAACATAATAACATAACCCGTTATTGTTTACTCGCTAAATTGACCTATATTGCTGAATTTGTTCATTTTCTTTTGTGTATTTTAATAAAAAATATTACGTAAAAACAGTTTATAAAAAAATTTATAACGAAATAATTTTGAATAATGAATTACAATTTTCGTATTATTATTATTATGAATAATAATAATTTATTTACTGAATATAAACTTAATTACATAATTAAATATGAAATATTATTCTGCTGACAGTACATATAAGTCTAACCGTCTCAGAAGTAAATTGAAATCCATTTTTACAAATTAAAACTGTTCTACTTCTCAAACCTAATAATTTTAATAATGTGCTAGCATCCGCCGTCGCAGATCCACCTGTTCTATTTGTATATAGACCTTTAAAAATTGAAAATAATTTTAAATTAATTACGTGAGCTCTAGGTCTCGGAGAAATCGTATTCGCAATTTATAACATATTCCTCAAAGATTGAACTCGATTTTTAGCCGAGCATATATTCGTATTTTGCTCTTCCAAGTCTTTGATAGCGCTCTGGCGGGAATTCACGTTGTCTACGATCAAAAATTCTAGTAGTCCTAGAAATTTTTCATCCAATCTGTGATCTCACTAACCTAAGTATTATGAAAATGTAGCTGAGAGGCGTACCGTAGGCACGCCCACCGGGCAGGTGCTCTTCCAATTCTTTGAGAGCGCTCTGGCGTGAATTTACGTTCTCTAAAATAAAAAATTCTAGTAGTCCTAGAAGTTTTTCATCCAATCCGTAACTTCACCATTCTAAGTATTATGAAAATATAGCTAAGAGGCGTACTGTAGGCACACCCTCCGGGCGGACGACGTCTCGAAATGGGATTATTAGGTTTCTAAAATTGTTTACCTCTTGTGTATTTTTTTAGTGAAGAAAATTGATATAACCAAAGTTAAATTAGAAATTTAACTCTAGAAATTGATACTAACGAATCTGAATTTCCGCTAGTGATCGGTACATTCCGGCGCCTACTTTGTGGTTATAATTTATTATTTATGAAAAAAAACAATCACATAAATTAAAAAATTTGATGTGGACATCACATGATTTCCTTATACGCCTATTACATTACATTACATACACACATTTTTTTAAAATGAATAATACATAAAATTTTATTTCATTACTTTTCATAACAATTGAGAAACTATTGCAATACGAACGTAGTCACTTAAGACTTAAACTTTAAATTTAGACGAGTAAAAAATAAAATGACGATCAATTATATATATATATATATATAATTCAATTACGGTAGTTTTATAATTTTAATCATAATTATATTCTTGAAGATGACAGAATAGCCGAAACCGCTCGAGGAAATTAAACTGGAATTTGGTAAGCACTTTTTTAAAATTATATATAATGTTATTATTGAATTATTATTTATCGTAAAAATCTTTTACAATCAGAGGTTATTAATTGTTAATAAATCAATATATTTAAATTATAAAAAAAAAGGAGATGAAGTCTGATTCGAACCTATGTGCATTCCCCTTGTACGATCCAAATATTTCATTAATTAAAATTTATTTGGCTATAATTCTAGAACTAACGAAAATAAGTACCACTTATGATATATCGTTGAAAAACTCTCTATGAGGGCTTATTACTGTAGCTAAGAAAAATTCCAAAATCCAGTTTTTTTTGGATTTTGGTAGACTAGCATTTCGTCACGCCGTCAACTAATCAAAATGGATCCAGGGATGGATATTCCATTGAAATCTGGAAACCGAAATTTTTCTCGATCATTATACTTCCTTTATTTTGTACAAGGAAGTAAAAATATTATTATATATTTCGCATATATATAGATATATATGCGATATATCGATATATATAATAACATAACTAGTACCACCCAACCACCACGAGACATTTACTAACGAATCTGGATTTTCCGGTAGTGATCGGTACATTCCGATGCTAAGTTAAGGAGGTTGGACACATACACAGACCCACATTCAAATGTTCTTTAGTACGGAAGGATTAACTGAAAGTCGAATCTATACCGATTATTCTACGACAGCCTCATTGAATTTCTTAGTTTAGGATATAAAAATCTACAGAATGCTACTTTACTCGCGCGGGGATGAGTTCTCGTGAGTCACCGCCAGATTACACAACGACATTAAATTTAATAAAACATATTCGAAGTCGATATTGGCATAGATAATAATCGATAAATTTAGTAATTTTGTTGCGATCAACACTACTTGTTTTGTTGGTATGAGGATAGTACTTTAGGTGTTTAAAGACTCAATCGAGTAATGATCTGAGTGCATAGGCTAATTAAAGTTAGATTAAGGAAGAGTTTTTTTTGCGAAACCTTTGGTGTTGGAGGAATGCGCGGGAATCGCGCTTTCACGATCGATTAATTTGATAGTTGAGTTGTAAGCTATGTTAGGTAGTCGTGGTCGGAAGTGACCATACAAAGGCGACAATAAGTTGTGTAAATAATACATTGATGGTAATGTCTGCCGAGGCATTTACATCGGTTGCATCCTGACAGAGGCAAAACAGATGACTTGTGTTCTGTTATCAAGTTAAGTCAACCTCCGGTAAAGCCCATCAGGCTCCGAACGGAGGCGTTGGTGTGACGACCGAAGGGGATATTTCCCCAATCCCCGTAAGATTCCCCTACGGAGGATCAGGATATAAGGATTAAATTTAGTAAAAGAAGTTCTAGGTTATTTATTTATCCTGGTTTTTTATGATTTACACAGATGTGAGATTGGTGAGGCTTGATCTGTGATAAACATTCTGAGGGTTAATAAAATTACAATTAAAATTTCGTAATGATTGCTTCAGTACTTTTCGCAGTTATCGAGAACAAACAAAAAATACGTTGATACGTTATAAATTACCAAAATAAATACAACAAATTATGCCTATTATATAATTACGGAATCGTATCACTAGACTTGAAATCATTAGCTTTCAAATCTTAATAAATCATTAGAAGAAAAACAATCAAAATCTTGTTTTTAATTTTTTTAAATTATTTTAACAAGAAAAATGAAGTCTCCTAATTACAAAACATAGTAATTATATCTAGTAAAATTGAGTGGTACGTCACAGTAAATAAAAAAAAATCGTCATTAACTTTTATTATTTCTTTATAGAAAATAGTTTTTTAATAATATCCAATAATATAAAAATATACACATTTATTTATTTATCATAGCAAATATAAGTAAAAGTATAGGGACAAGGGAAGCAATTTTAGGCCTCAGATTAATAGTAGAAGGAAAATTAAAGAAAAACAAACCAACATACTTGGCGTTTATAGACCTAGAAAAGGCTTTTGATAACGTAGACTGGAATAAAATGTTCAGCATTTTAAAAAAATTAGGGTTCAAATACAGAGATAGAAGAACAATTGCTAACATGTACAGGAACCAAACAGCAACAATAACAATTGAAGAACATAAGAAAGAAGCCCTAATAAGAAAGGGAGTCCGACAAGGATGTTCCCTATCTCCGTTACTTTTTAATCTTTACATGGAACTAGCAGTTAATGATGTTAAAGAACAATTTAGATTCAAAGTAACAGTACAAGGTGAAAAGATAAAGATGCTACGATTTGCTGATGATATAGTAATTCTAGCCGAGAGTAAAAAGGATTTAGAAGAAACAATGAACGGCATAGATGAAGTCCTACGCAAGAACTATCGCATGAAAATAAACAAGAACAAAACAAAAGTAATGAAATGTAGTAGAAATAACAAAGATGGACCGCTGAATGTGAAAATAGGAGGAGAAAAGATTATGGAGGTAGAAGAATTTTGTTATTTGGGAAGTAAAATTACTAAAGATGGACGAAGCAGGAGCGATATAAAATGCCGAATAGCACAAGCTAAACGAGCCTTCAGTAAGAAATATAATTTGTTTACATCAAAAATTAATTTAAATGTCAGGAAAAGATTTTTGAAAGTGTATGTTTGGAGTGTCGCTTTATATGGAAGTGAAACTTGGACGATCGGAGTATCTGAGAAGAAAAGATTAGAAGCTTTTGAAATGTGGTGCTATAGGAGAATGTTAAAAATCAGATGGGTGGATAAAGTGACAAATGGTATTGCGGCAAATAGATGAAGAAAGAAGCATTTGGAAAAATATAGTTAAAAGAAGAGACAGACTTATAGGCCACATACTAAGGCATCCTGGAATAGTCGCTTTAATATTGGAAGGACAGGTAGAAGGGAAACATTGTGTAGGCAGGCCACGTTTGGAGTATGTAAAACAAATTGTTGGGGATGTAGGATGTAGAGGGTATACTGAAATGAAACGACTAGCACTAGATAGGGAATCTTGGAGAGCTGCATCAAACCAGTCAAATGACTGAAGACAAAAAAAAAAAGCAAATATAAAAAGTAATAGTTACAGGTTAATAAACAATATTCATAAAATATGTCATCTACATTAATAATCGATACAGTTACATTTTCAATCTTGAAAATTAATATTAAATTATAATTTAAGGATCAGTTGTATGAATGGGATCCCCTTCAGCCTGTTGTTTTTTTTTTATATTAAAGCTTTATTTATAACAGTAGTAATTTGCTTCTATAAGTTTGTCAAATCTGGTGAAATGTTATTCAATAAGACTAAAATAATTATAGTTTATTAAAAAAAAAATATATATATATATAGTGTATAACGAAGTGTTATCTTATACCATTTTTTTCAGAATTAAACTCTCTACAAACTTTGTTTACAAATTTTATGGGTTTATTACCCACTTAATAAAGATATTAAAAATAAAAAACAGTGTCTTTTACATCAATTTTTTTCACCCCAGGTTTCTTAAAATCTACTGCAGATACGGTTCTGGGACCTATTTTATTCGATTTTTCAGGTTAAAAACCATAAGAAATCACTAATTCTGCTCCTTAATTAAGTCTTAAAAATCTCAATACGACCTCTTTTTACCGGGGTAGCTGAAATCAGAGCAAAATCTTTCACTAGCCGTAACTCAAAAACGAAGCATTTTAGGACATATATTTAAATGAAATTTTTCCATTATTTTTACGAGTAGAATAGAATATGAAAGTTCCGGGAGAACTTTGTAATACGGTCTGTATATATATATATAACTGCGATATGTTCGACCTCTTTGGTCAACGGGTTTTCCAGATATGAGGTAAAAAACTTGTTAAGAAATAATGTTGAAAATCCGTCACGCCTGAATCCAAATTATTTAAAAACTTTGAAATTTTAGATAACTTAATAAGTACCGTACTTTCTTCGATCCCTTAACGAACGTATAGACGAGGATCGAGCTCATCCTCGTCCTACAACCTTCTGGCTCCAAGGTTGTAGTGGATGCCGCTGGAAAACGAGCGTTGTGAACGATATTTTTTCATTGTTTCCGGAAGATAGCTGCGTGTTATACGTCAGTTACATTTAGTCTCTGGAATCGTTCTCAAGTCGTTCTCAATTTGCTTGACCCATGTTTTCTTTGGTGCAGTTTGTTGGGCCTTCCACTGTACAGGTCGTTGTCTCCACAGGAGACGGTATGGAAGTCGGTATTCATGCATTAGGCATACGTTTTCAAACCACCGCAGCCCGCACTTTTGTATTTCGAGTTCAATTGTAGGTTGTTTATTACATCTGAGCCTGATTTTGTTATTTCGCAGACGATCACACAGTGATACACCTAATACTCGCCGTAGGAATCGTATTTGGAACACTTCTAATTTGTTTAGGTTTTCTTTCAGTAGTGTCCATGTTTCTGATCCATATAGCAAGACTGGTAATATGAGTGCCCGCAACAGTCGGATCTTTGTCTTCAAGGTTACATTTGGTTTTCTCTATAGGCACCAGTCCAATGGTTACAAGGCAGCAGTTGCCTGGCCGATCCTGCCGCGGATGTTGAATTCTTCAGTTCTTGGTTTTGGTATTTGAAATCGTCAACCTGCTCAATTTGTATTCCGGCTAGGTAAATATCAGATGGTGAGCCAACAGTCGTTAGAACCTAGGTTTTTTTTCAGCATTAACTTTGAAACCGTATGGCTGTGCTGCACCGGCAATGTCGTATAAGGTGTCTGTCGGCTCGACATCATCATCCGCAAATATAGCACTATCATCGGCAAACATTAGATCTGCAACATAGCCGTTTTCGCCGTATTGGATACCGCACCGGCCATTGAAGGCTTTCTGCATAATTGCATCAATAACAGTACTGAACAGTAAAAGTGAGACGACACAGTGTTGCCTTACGCCGGTTTGTATTAGAACCTCATCAGACAGTTTATTACGGATGCGTATTCGGCTGCCAGAGCCATTGTACATTCCTGAGTAATTGAATGGTTTTGGCAGGTACAACTTCAGACTTGAGTACCGCCTACAGTGCTGGCCAATGATCGCCCTTTATAGCTATGGTGCTGCAGCAGTAACAGAACTATAGCCGAAAAAACAAAAATAACAATAAAATAACCACTTATATGTTGAGAAGAAACTACATTATTTGAAATTCAGTTCAATTATTGTCAGCGCTAATTTTACAATATAATGCGTAAATGGGGCATATTTTAACAATCTTCTAAAAATTAGAAGATTTAAAAATTATTATTATTATTATTATTAGATTTAAAAATTAAGATTTAAAAACAGAATTTAAAAATCTTCTAAAAATGGTATTTATTTATGTTGGACGAATCTTAAATTTTTGTTTTAACCTTGGAGAGTATCTTTTCTCTAAATCTGTTTTTAATTCCTTTATTATTTCTTTTATAAACAAATTAAAAAAGAAGAAGACAATATTATCTTGTCTCATTTTTCACTGAATCAAACCTGGCAACTACAACTTAATTCTTGAACAGAATATAAATAAACTGTTCTCTCCCTATATTTAACTACGAATTTTTTTCTATTATACAGATTGTATCAATAGTTCTCCTAATTGTTCTCCTCTTCTACTCGGTAAAATAATGGAAAATATTTTTATAAACATATATCCTAAAATGCTTCGTTTGCAAGTTACGGGTAGTGAAAATAATTCAATTAATCAAATAAACCTTTTTAATTACAGAATTAAAAGGAAAAATACCAAGCATAATTTTTACTTTACAAAAGTCAAAATTCATTAATATCATAGGAAAGAATCACAAAGAAATCGCTTTTAATGATTGAAATTTAAAACTATTTTTTCATATTTTATGAAGTACTTTAAATATATAAAGATGTTACTTCTTGTACTACGAATATATTTTTGCATTCTTTCTACTTGTACTATAAATAGTCTGCAAACAAGTCGACCCGATTCTTAGTACAATGAAAAAATTAAGGATTTCCCATATTTTCCACGTATTACGAATGCCTGAGAACCGAATTCTAAAACAACTGGTCACAAGAAATATTAATAAAAAAACTGTGGAAAATATTTTGGAGAAATCCAAAGAGATCTTCAAGAAATTGGCTTCAGGGTTGAGGATATCTGTGAAAAAAATGAAAATTAATAACGCACTTCAAAACAATAGAATCAATGTTAAAAATTTAGAAAGGCATAACAAAGTGGGGTCACAGACGAGATCAGGAAGCAACGATCCGATAGAATGAAGAAATATTAAGAAAATTGAAAGGCCAGACTAATACAGAATTAAAAGAGGAACTGAAGTACGGATGACTAAAGTGGTTCAATGTGGCCTCAAAAGTAAAAAAAAGAAAAGAAAAAAGAATATATTTGTATTTTTTCTATAGTTTGATAAATTATATTTTGGGTTAGTAAACAACCCAAACTCCCAGCATAGACTCACCAAAGAAAACTAATATTATGTATTTTTTACCCCTTAAAAAACACATAGATATTGGAACGCAAAAGTTATTAACGTACAAATTATCTAACATGAAACTAAAAATTTATAAATACTTTCACAATTAAAGCTGTAAAAAATCTTTTAAATAATAATTATTAAAATTATATATAAAATGCTTTTTTTGTGAGTTACGGCTAGTGAAAAACTTCGCTCGAATTTTCAGCTACCTCGGTGAAATGAGGTCTTATTGAAATTTTGACCTGAAAAATCGAATAAAATAGGTCCCAGAATTGTACTTTCAGTGATTTTTTAAAAATCTGGGGAGAAAACAAATAAACTGGGGTAAAAACCATGTTTTTTTATGTTTGATGTACACTAATTTTGTTAAATTGGCAATAAGTCTTACGAACAAAACTTGTAGAGAATTTAATTTTGAACAAAATGGTATAAGATAAACTGAAGAAAAGTAAGACAACTTCGAATTTTTATTTTCCTGGTAAGAAGAGGAACCCATTTATGGACAGAGGACTCGCTAAGAGGTTTCAAAATCTTGTTAACCTGCGCCCTACCAACTAAACCTCAATCTCACCAACCCCCTCTCGGGGCCGGACCCGCAATTAAGCATAACACAACCCTGGGAGGTGCTTTAAGTATGACAGCTCGACCCGCTGTCTTGCAAGCCGACAGGACTTTTTTCTTCATGCTCCGCCTCTAACCGGTAGGACGGAGTAACCAGGCCCGACTAAGTCGTTCCTGTGACCCACCCCGGAAGCCGGGACTCGCTCTTTATGCCACTGCCTCAAACTGGGGCACCACGGGCGGGGATACCACTCTCAGGATTCGGTCATCGTAGCGCGGGGTTCCACAATCAAACAGTCCTGTGGCCCTCCGCACCATTTACAGCACAGTTCCTCGGGTGCTCACAATGCGACCGCTGATATCCGGTCCTTTCACGATTAAAACACAGTCGGGACCGGTCAGTCCTTTGAAGACTGCCGATAAGTGGCCCGCGCCCCAACATCTATAGCATCTTTCCTCCATCTCCCTGAGTTTGACTCGACAGGGCACCCAGCCTACTCGTACGCGTTGCTCGACCACCTTCTTGGCCGCCCGGATCATCATAATGCCTGTGTCAATAACTGTACATTGCCGTAAGCCGGCCGCATCGACGAGACCTTAAACTCCTGAATTTTATTTAGAAACAGTACAATACTACATTTGTCTGAAAAATACTTGTTTTATGAAAACAAAAACAAAATTCTTTTTTGGTGATGTGAAAAATGTTTCAAAACAGAATTTACTGTTAAAGATTGCCGTTAAAAAATGTTAAGATTACACAATTTTATTTTTGTTGTTTTTTATTTTTATGTTTTTGTTTTTTATATTTTTTATTTTTGTTGTACAACAAAAATAAATAAATAAAGATTAGTAGATAACAGTTTTTTTTATTAATGACAAAAATGCAATAAATTATTTGAAAAATTATTATTACATATTTCACAAGAAAAAAAAACAGCTGATCAACAACGTACAATACTGTATTAGTGTTTCAATCATTCTGTAAGGGTACGTACATTAAGTATACTGGCTGCTGCGAATTGTGCTGTCATTAGCGAAGTTTTCAACTACATATATCCTAAGCGGTACTTATTTTCATTGGTTTCAGAGTTATAGCAAAATAAAATTGAATTAATGAAATATTTGGATCTTACAAGGGGAAGGCATATCGGTTCAAATCCTACTTCATTCCTTTTTTTTTTTTTTTGTTAACCTTTTTATTTAATTTAAATATATAGATTTATTAATAATTATTAACCTCTGATTGCAAAAAAAAGTTTTACAATAAATAATAATTCAATAATAACAATTTAAAAAATGACAACATATCAGAAGTTATTAATGAAATAAAATTTTAGGTACTTTTAATTTAAAAAAAAAGTGTGCATGTAATTTAACGGGCGTAAAACAAACTCATTTTTTTTTTGTTTTTTTTTTTTTTTGTTTACCTTCCGGGTCCGCAGTTATGCGGACCCGCATAACTAAGACCCGCATAAGTCCGCATTGTTTCCACATTTTTCGGCAGAGGATGAAATGATGAATGTTTTGTAGCGTGTGTAAAAAATGCCATGCCTGACCGGAATTCGAACTCAGGACCTCCGGGTGAAAGGCGGAGACGCTACCACTCGCGTCACGGAGGCAGGCGTGGAACTCATGGGGTGCCCAAATCAGATTTTTTGTTTAAGTGTTCTCTAAACCATCATCGAGTGCGAAATTCCAATTTGTTTAGAAAAACACCGTATAATTACATCATGATTGCGCTGCATCGATAATAATTTCATCAATAACAGCGTTGTGTTGTACAGATCGTTCGTAGCTGGTACAAATACAATACATAATGAATCTGTTCCCCGAAGATCGCGAATTATCGCACATTGTTTTTGGATCTGCAATCCAGCAATTCGGAAAACATATTTCATATTCTACTGTAGCATTACCTATACACGCCCAAAATGGATACAATATATGCGTATTCCTCTGTTGTAATTAAGTACGTTATTATTTCAACAGTAAACCGTATTTCAACAGTAAACGTTCAAACTAAAATTCACAAAAAAATAGAAAACCTTCGTTAATGACAGCACAGTTCACAGTACCCGATATGCTTAATGTGCGCTACAGAATGATTGAAACACTAATACAGTATTGCGCATTGTTGATCAACTGTTATTTTACTACCAACTTTGAAATAATAATTTTTCGAATAATTTATTGTACTTATATCATTAATAAAAAAAATTATTATCTAATTTTTATTTATTTATACAATCGTTGAGTAATTTCCAGTTTTTTCAACAGCAGTTTTTAAAAGAAAATTTTCTTTTTACAAATTTTTCATATCACCAAAAAATATTTTATTTTTGTTTACATTAAAGAAATACTTCACTGATAAATTTAGTAATGCATTTTTTCTAAATAAAATTCTAATTTTTCTAACTTTTCTTCGTTGTATTTCAACTTATCACCAACTTATACCACTTTGTTCAGAATTAAATTCTCTTCGTGTTTTGTTTAAAATTTTTATGCGTTTATTACACATTTAACAAAGTTATTGTACGTCAAAGACAAAAAACAAAGTTTTTTTACCCCAATTTATTGGTTTTCACTCCAGAGTTCTCAAAAACTGCTGCAGATACGGTTCTTGGATCTATTCTATTCAATTTTTCAGGTCATAAATTATAAGAAATCATTAATCCTGTTCCATAATATTAATGTCCTAAAAATTTCAGTACGATCTCATTTCACCAGGATAACTAAAAACCGAGTCAAATCTTTCACGAGTCATAACTCACAAACGAAGCATTGTAGGACATATGTTTATTATGAACTTTTTCCATTATTTTCATGAGTACAATATGTTATGAAAGTTTCGGGAAAACTTCGTGTGCGTGTGTGTGTGTGTGTGTGTGTGTGTGTGTATATATATATATATATACACACACACACAGCAGTCGACCTTTTAAAAAAGTAAATAATTTATTATTATTAAAAAGAGATCAACATAATATAAAAAAGTAATAAACAACCATAAAAGTAATACTAATAAATTATAACTTAAAAAGACAACCAGTATTAAGTGTATATTTAATTATTTTCGATATTTTAAAACAATTTTTTTTAAAAAAGTTTTGGATATTTTGGCAACAGTGTAAAAATATTTTGGCAAAAATATACAACGGTATAGAAATAGCTAAAGCTAACAGAACAAAAATAAGGTGCAGCAGAATGATAAAAATAATGAAATCTCCACAAATAAACGCATTCATGCTTGCATGCGCGCGCGCACACACGTACACAAACCCGCAAACTGCAGAATGTGAAGACACAAGGCAATACAAATTGGTCAGTTCTAATTTTAAAAAACTAATATTAATTGCATGACATAAAACGTTTTTAAAATAAATTTTTAAATGCATTTTTTGAGGTTTTTTCTGTAGCATCAAACATTTATGTTCAATAGTATATTCAATTGTTTTTTTTCTACTTATGGACTTCAAAAAAAGAGATGAATAACCAGAAAAAACATCAGTTATATTATGAAATTTACTTAAAAATTATTTTTTTATTTTTTGTCTTCAGTCATTTGACTGGTTTGATGCAGCTCTCCAAGATTCCCTATCTAGTGCCAGTCGTTTCATTTCGGTATACCCCTTATATCTTACATCCCTAACAATTTGTTTTACATATTTTAAACGTTGCCTACCTGCACAATGTTTCCCACCTACATGTCCTTCCAA
Organism: Lycorma delicatula; assembly: GCF_047948215.1. Taxonomy (NCBI): domain Eukaryota; kingdom Metazoa; phylum Arthropoda; class Insecta; order Hemiptera; family Fulgoridae; genus Lycorma; species Lycorma delicatula. Next base: position 29,021,247 of record NC_134465.1, on the reverse strand, counting down.
TATTAAAGCGACTATTCCAGGATTCCTTAATATGTGAGCTATAAGTCTGTCTCTTCTTTTAACTATATTATTCCAAATGCTTCTATCTTCATTAATTTGCCGCAACACATCCTCATTGGTCACTTTATCCGTACATTTGATTTATATGATTATACACCTCTGATTTATAATAAAAATTTAATTTTTGTAAAAAACCGATTATAATCACAAAATAATCAACGAATGATAGCGTCTCAACTTTTTATTCCGAAAGTCCTGAGTATGAATACCGATCAAACAGGGCATTTTTTATACGTTACAAAATTTAATCCTGTATTCCTACGCTCAAACATCGAATTTTTATTGTTCCTCTTTTTTAACGAAAATCGCTTTCATCGCCCGGAACAAAACTATAACAAAAAATATTCCCTTCTCGGATATAAGAAATATTAATAAAATTAAAACTAAGAAGAAAGCTAAGTTAAAAACAAGATTAAAACTAAAATAATAAAAGAAATGTAATGATTAGGATGAAACATACAACACGAATAACAAAATAAAATCAAAATTTATGATCGGTTAACATTAAATTTTATGAGGTATACTGATATTTCTTAGAAGTAACAACACCCGGTGTAGTACATTCTTATCATTGCCTAGGATGCGGCGAATGTTCGTTGATATTTTTAATTTAAACCCGCACAATATATGCGATTCACAAGGATATGGTGCACAGTCAAGCGGCAGTTACACCGTACGCATAGTGATGCGTTTTCTGGTGACATCAGGTACCCGTGAGTAGTTCTGGTATGTCCTAATCGCAATCGGTAAAGGACCACTTCCTCTCGGCGAACTGTTGTGCATGAAGAGTCCCATGACAACACCGTATCTTTGATGTGTCGAATTTTATTATCCGCTGTAACATTTCAGTTACTTTGTACCTTCCTCGATGAGTATGTTTAATAGAATTAATAAAATCGGTAGTAGTAATACGAGTTAGACGATTGGCTACATGAATCTTTAACAGGGGAATCCGCACGTTCGCAATCAACCCAGAATTCTTACATAGCTAGGAACCCAACAGAAATTCACTTGTATGTTGCGAAGATTGAAGTCAGCAATAGTATTATGAATTTCGGTGACGTTAAGATGTCTAGATAAAGCTTGGAGTGCACTACCCGAATCGCTATAAATAAGGATGTAACGATGTTTTGACTTAATGAAATTCAAAGTCGTATTGATGACGTACAGTTTAGCGTTTTAGACACTTGTAATACTAGGTAGACCAAACCCATAATTTTTGTCATTTACAACAAAAGCGCATCCAACGGTATGTTTCGATCCATCTGTGTATATTACTGCGTCTGAGTTTGTCTTGCATAGAAAATCGTAAAATATTTGCTGATAGATGAGAGAAGTTGTTAATTTTTGGGTCGAGTCTCCACAAAGGATATGAACAGGGATAGGTTAGGAAAACAGGTGTGTCAAAATTTAAAAGGTACATTAAATGCCGGGTACGAACACCCACTCGTATATATGGATGGGTTTCATATCGTTTTAAATGAGAGTTTGCGACAACTGCTTTAAGAATCAGATGATTAGATTGCCCTTTAAGACGGGTAGAGTAAGATGCTAGCAATTGGTCCCGTCTTCCCAAAGTAATGGTTCACCGAAAGTATGCTTGCGTCAGAGCTTGATCTAAACTCACCTGTGACAAAACGAAGTATAGCGTGGTGTACAGCATCCAGCATCTTAAGCACGGTATGACTCGCTGAAGACTAGGCGATACAACCGTAATTTAAACGGGACTGAAATAAAGAATAATAAAAATGTAACATACATGATCGATCGGCTCCCCACTTGGTGTTTCTAAGGACTCGTAGCATATCTAGAATTTTTAAACATCTCACTTTTAACTGTTTTATGTGTTCGACCCATGTTAGACGACTGTCGAAAAGTAAACCTAGAAATTTAACGTCAGGAGAAATAACAATCGGCTCTCCGTTGAGAAGGGTTCAAGCATCGGCATCGAGCTGAAGCTTCGAGCTTATGTATTGAATCAATTATCAATCAAAAAAAAGGTACGATAAATTTTATTCAGATAATACCGTAATAATTGTAAATTAGCTTTACATCAATAAGAAGGGGAAGTAGATTTTCTATTCTAGGATTACTTCTTAAAAAAAATATTAATATCCAACCAGACAACCTAACTGTCTTTGTATAACTCAACACAATATTTTGGCTTACGAGAAATAGTCGTATTACGCTCGTTTGCCATATTTAACAAATTACCTAACCGTTTGAAAAATCATCCTATCAGTGATTTAAATTGCAGTATCAAATTATTAGTTTTTTTGTATTATTATTATTATTATTATTATCCCGAGGACCTCGGGATTTTATTTGACACGAAGTTGTATTTTCACGAATATGTTGCTCGGATTGTCAATAAAGCACGCCGGGACTTTGGTCTTGTCCTTTGGATTTGTGGACGGTTTAACAACATTTCCACTTGTAACTTGCTGTACAAATCTTTGGTGAGGAGTCGCTTGGAATACTCGACCGTGGTGTGGAATAGTACACGACGTTTTGCCTCTGATCTGGTTGAGGGTGTTCAGAATAGGTTCTTGAACTGGATGCGTTTTAAGTTTGGGGATTGTTTTGTTGGTGCTAGTAGAGAGGATATGTTGAGGCGATTAGGCCTTTCCAGGTTATCTGATAGAAGAACGTACTTTGACTTGGTTTTCTTTTATAAAGCTCTGCACAACAGACTTCCGACGCGTTATCATGTTGTCTTGCGGAACCAGGCCAGGTCAGTGAGGTCTTTTAGGCAATTTGTGACGCCGTTTGGTTCCACCGTGTCTCCGATTGAGCGGTGTACCAGTGTTGCAGTGGAGTTCCAGGATAAGCTAAGCTTTTGGGAAGATGAGGCAACCTTCGTTAAAAATTTGAGAGGGTTACGTGGCGATAGATCATTGTCGTTGGTGTAATGCTCACTTTCATGATTTTAAAATTATTGTTGTTTTTTAAGGATTATTGCTTATAACTTATTTTATTTGGAATGTATTAGTAATGTTGTGTTTTTGTTTTTGTATGTTTTCATCTATGTGTTTTTATTATCACTCCGTAGCTACCGTTTTTAAAGTTCTAATCATTTTTTGTATTTGACTGTATAATTGTTATTATTATTATTGTGTTTTGAATATTGTATTTTTAATTTATATGTGGGTTGTTGACTTGTGGCTGTTCTTTTGTGACTTTATGTGATATTGTGCAGCATACAAAGGTTTTGTAACTGTTCTGTTGCACAAACAAAGCAAATAAAATAAAAAAAATAAAAAATTATTATTATTATTATTACACAATAACAAATAATATTGTTATTATTATTTGTTAAATAATAACATAATATAACACAGTAACATAGTTTTTAGTAACCTATAGTTATTTCATTTTTATTTATTATTGTGAAGAAAGTTATTATTAGGGTTTGGGCCATTAATTGCAAGATTAATTGTTTAAAGTTTGTTATTCGATGTAATTCTGAAGGTAATACGAAATAAAATAATTGTTACTGGGCGTTTTACTTCGTTTTATTACTACCAAGATTTTTGTTTTTCAAATTTGATTGCATATAACTCGAATATGAAGGAATTTATCGAGAAACGGCTTTAGTCATTATTTTTCTAGTAAAATCATGTACCACGTGACAATCTTCCTATTAAAAAAAAAACCATTTGATTCACTGCGGGGTTCCAAGATGGCGACCAAAAATTTCAAACACACCATAAAGTAGTAATTTTGTAAATATGTAGATCCGCACTTATTTCTATCTCCTATTATCCCAGTTTTGAAATAAGAAGCCGTTTCCATAGTTTAATATAACCCTGTTTAACGTATAATTATGTATCGAACAGAATTAAAGATTTTCTTTTTATTAAAAAAAAAAACTGCTCCACCATTTGCTCGGAAGAATCAAGGGAAAAAACCAAAAAATAAATAAAACAGTTGAATCTGTGCAGAAAATTAAATTTTTATATTTACTTTTATTATTTACCGACAATTATCATGTATGTGAAAATACGGTCTATTTGTAATTTATAAATTAGATGAAAATCTTATTAGAATGATAGCATATTTTTCTATTAAAAAAAAAGTTTAAGTCAATAATAAAATTATAACAAGAACTAAAGTATAACACGTTAATCAGTTACAAACCACGCCTACGAGATGTCTAGAAATGACATTGTAATCCAATAACGAAGTAATGAAATAGTAAATAACGAATTTATATTAATCTTATTTATAAATTATGTTAATAATTTAATCTTATAAATACATTTGACCTTTAACGTCGACATTAATAACAGGATATAAAATAGTTGTTGATATGTAAAATAGTTGTCAGCAAATCGTGGCTACAAATTATCATGAGACACCTAGGTATATTGTAATGAATGTTATTTCACTAACATTAATTTAAATATGTCGTGAATCTTTTAACTAATTAGATTAAAATTACAGGGCAATGTAGATATTTTTTTTAATAAATTGCAAAATCATAAGTTATAAAGAAGTTTTAATAATTTTATAGTATATGATAAATCACAACTTTTTTCATATTTACAATGTACGGTACTTTTCAAGCATCTTTTTCAGTCCGTTTTTAGCGCCGATGTAACTTTTTCATAGAAATATTCGTTTTATAACGCGACGTCATATCAGTTGAAATATACATTTCTACTGTTACAATACATTTAATAGAGAAATATGAACACTGAAATACGACCGCTGCTTACTTTAATAACCGGAAAATATTCCACAACATTTCGATGCAATACATGACGATTCTTCAGCCTTATATACCTATACCCCCTTCAGTTCTAACTTGAGAAAACAATAATTTGATTATATAAAATTGTCCACTTCCATCGGGAGCATTCACAAAAAAAAATTATCGAATTAATTTGTTTTTATGCATATGACGATAATTGTACTAATTGATTTTTTTTTGTAGACAATATTATTAAATTTATTAAACACATAACTATCTGAAGAAGTCGATATTGACATAGACAGTGAATGATATAGACATAGATATTTTATTCATTAAAAGAAGTTTTGGGTTATTTATTTATAAGCTTGTTTTTTTAATTACGATAAATAAGATTGTGAGGTTGGAACTGTGGTAAACATTCCATGGGGGGGGGGGGGGGGTTATAAGAATAAGAAAGGTATAGTACATATTTCGTAATGATTAGTTCAGTAGTCTTCGCGGTTTAAAAGTAAACACACACACATAACTGCGCCGACCAAGTTCAATTGGTCAACCACACAACCAACACATGATAAAATATAATAAATATTAACCCCTACTCTATTAACTAAACGCCTCCCAAAATAACAAATTCTATTAGTTTCTTCCCCACCCTTCTAATTTACTTCACTCACACTATTAGCAAACCCCTACCATTCTTGTCTATTCCACCAACCTATGACCACCAAGTATCCGATCAGAACCGTATGGCAAAACACCTTTTATGAACAAAATTTTATAACTAAATATTATAATTCTACACAATAAATTACATTATTACACACTATTTAAATGTTTATATACGGATGTCACAAAAGTAACTGACTAAGAAAAAACATTTTGATTTCAATCAATAAAAAACGATTTAATTTTTTCTTTTGATATTGTCAGCAGTGAAAGAAACAGCTGATTTTGTTCACAGCTGATTACCATTTCATTGTTAACAGTGTAGCAGTTATATTTTTATTTCCCTAACAGTTAAAGCTTTTACATTGTATGATAATGGTTACAAAAAATGAAGCTTATATATATATATATTTATTTTGCTTGAAAATGCGTTCCGTTATAAGTTTCACACAGCATTGAAATGCTGTTAAAACTGATTTCTAAAACAGATTTCTGATAGCATAGCACGAAATCCAAAAATAATTTATCTAAAACTCGGCATAAAAAGCAGAAATCTCAAGTAGTACGTAAACTGAGTAAACATTTAAAACTACACCCGTACGAAATAACTGCAGCACTATTGGTTACAGGATACTAATTTTCCTAAACGTGTTGAATATCACTAGTCGTTTTTTTTATTTTTAAATGAAAAAGAAGAATTCTTGATGTAATATTTTTTCAACTGAAACGTGGTTTCATTTATCAGGACATATCAACAGCCAGAACAGTGGAGTGTGATTTGTGAATAATCATCATCATCATTAGATCTTGGAACAACCATTATTATAAAATGAAAAATCCGAAGTTTGAAAAGAGGATAATCATTTAGTTCTTCCAGAACACAGTAAACTCAGTTCATTATTGCGGTGAAGTCATTTATTCGGTTCAATCACAAACTAAGCGAGAAATAAATTACGGAACTATACTTCCAACAAAATAACGCACGCCGCCAATGTTTCATTAAATTTTCTGCGTGAAGTTTTTCGGGGATAGGCTCATCTCAAAAACCCACCGGGTTGGTCTAGTGGTTAACGCGTCTTCCCAAATCAGCTGATTTGGAAGTCGAGAGTTACAGCGTTCAAGTCCTAGTAAAGCCAGTTATTTTTACACGGATTTGAATACTAGATCATGGATACCGGTGTTCTTTGGTGGTTGGTTTCAATTAACCACACATCTCAGGAACGGTCGAACTGAGAATGTACAAGACTACACTTCATTTACACTCATACATATCATCCTCATTCATCCTCTGAAGAATTATCTAAACGGTAGTTACCGGAGGCTAAACAGGAAAAAGAAAGAAGAAAGGCTCATCTCAAAAACCAACCGGGTTGGTTTAGTGGTGAACTCGTCATCGCAAATCAGCTGATTTTGAAGTTGAGTATTCTAAGGTTTAAATCCTACTAAAGGTGTTACCTTTACACGGATTTGAATACTAAATCGTGAATACCGGTGTTCTTTGGTGGTTGGATTTCAATTAACCACAAAACTCAGGAACGGTAAAACTGAGACTGTACAAGACTATACTTCATTTACATTCATGCATATCATCCTCATTCATTCTCTGAAGTAATACCTTACGGTGGTTCCGAAGATTAAACAGAAAAAGAAAGAAAGAAAGGCTCATTTCAAAGAACCTAGCCATCGAGATTTCCAGATCTTACACCAACATAATTTTATTTACGGGGAGTAATAAAAGGATCTCTTTAAAATAACAATCCTCATAACCAGGATCAACTGAAAAATAACATACCTGAATTTGTAAATGTAAATACTCTTCTAGTGCTTTATAATATATTTTCAAAGCACGTTGAAGCGTCTTCAAGCTTGCATGGAGACAAATTCTGGTCATATTAAGCATTTCATGTAAATAAAAATTCATTATAATAAGTATTATTCCTATTTTTTATTACTATTTTAAAATAATAAACTAAATCTTCATAAAAATTACGGCGGTTTCATTTGGGACACCCGGTTATTAATTATACAGAGTGATACAAGAAGAATGTAACAAACAGGACATGTTTTAGTGGTTTAATAAAGAAGAAATTTTATGTAAACGTAGGTTCGGAAACGCTTCATTAGCCAGTAAGAGCTGCCGAACGATTTCTCCCTGATTTCTACTACTCATTCAGTAAAACTAAACCACACTGTAATTCTTGGGACTTGAATCAAAGGATCAATTTAGTGATTTTATATGAAATCTGACCGGAGAAACTGAAAAAAAAAATAAAAATAGGTCTCAAAACTGTATTTACGTATAGTAGTATTAGAGAAATCTGGAGAGGGGGGGTAAAAGACAACAGATTGGGGTCGAAAAACACACGATTTTATATTTCGCGTAAAATAACTTTATTAAATGGGTAGGTAATAAATACATAAACTTTTTACGTAAAAATTGTAGAGAATTTGATTATGAGTAAAATTATATGAATAAAGTCCCCAAAAACGAAATACAAACGCAGAAATTTCGCAGTTTATTAAAATGTGATAGATTTCAAATAATAAGTATTAATCAAATAAAATCTTCAATATTACAAAAGAATTAATAATTTAGAAAAATAAACAATCAAATTATTTTAAAAATTAAAAATTGTATAAAACAATTTAGCTAATAACAAATTAATTTTCTCTAAATTTGTTTGACAAATTTATTTCATAAATTGGCAATACTAACAGCTGATTCCAACATAAGTTTTTCTTTTTTATTACATTTGAACAGCAATAAACACTTAAGTAAATGAAGTTGTGCCAACATGTCATTATCTAATAACGCCTAATAGATTTTCCATTGAAGAATATTCAGACATCATTTTTTTTTATGGGTTCTGCAATGGAAACGTATTAAGCCAGACTTAATTTTACCGAAGAAATCAGAATGAAATCTTTCGCCAGCCGACATTCGCAAACCTTTTCGAATTTATATTTATATGAATTTTTTTCTTTATTATCACCGGTAGAACATGTCCCCTGAGAAATTATTACAATCTTCGTGAATTACTCTATTTGAAACATATACAGAGTGACGTACGAAATGATCCAACATTTGTTTTGGCAATAATTGTTTAGGTTAATAATTATTAATTTCTCGAAAATTAATAATTATTTCTTTATATAAATATAAAGAAATAATAATTTAATCTAATAATTATTTTCTTGATAACACGGTTCCGTTTGATTTCATTTTAATCCACCAGAGTACATATAATTTCCTTCAGTATACTGTTAGAACTAGACAGTCATGACTAGTTACACATTTTAACTTACGATTTGTAATTTTTGACTTCGATTTGATATTTTAACTCCTGATGATGACTTTCAAGTAAGCTGACAAATCTAGAGGTTATTTCAATGTGCTGGTAAGGTGGATTTTAATAATTATTTACGTGTTTCTATGTTGGCAGAAGTGACAGCAGTTTATGAATATTAGTTTCTTCTTTTTCCGTGTGCGCTGTTTGTGTATCTTCCAAGATAACTGACAAAGGAAGACTGATTGTTGGAACAGCACGTAAAGATTATTGTATATAAATGAAAAGAAAAGAGTGGTGTTTACACAAAAACGGTTTCGTTTCCCTTTTCCAACTCGATGGTTGCCCTCATTTAAAACAGACTATTACAAAAAATCTAATATTGATAGTTCAGTATTTGAGAATAAGCACGAACGGCCTGACGATGTTCGTTCCCTACAGATTGTCGAAGCTGTTGGAGTACCGTTCCTGAGAAGCCCAGGAAAATCAAAAAGAAAAGCAGCAGCACGATTTGGGATTTCTAGGCGATCTGTTCAGAAAATTTTAAAAACTTATTTGCATTTGTATCCGTAAAAAATAACAGTTTTCCCTAAACTAAAGGTTGACAACAAACATCAAAGAATGGCATTCGCTGAACGGGATGTGTACCAAGACGTATTGTTGAACAATATTTGGTTTTCAGATGAGGCGCAGTTTCGCCTGAACGAGGTTGTTAATAAACAAAAAATGTAGTTTTGAGCTTTAGAAAATCCACACAAGCTTCATGAAAAGGTACATCCAAGAATTACAGTACGGGCCGCTATCTCAAGTCACGCGATAATAGGCCAATCTTTTTTTGGAAAGTGAACAATGAACGTTATCTAAACATGCTGCGTAATAATTTTGTTTCTCAGCTTGTTGCAAAAGGATTTCGATTAGAAAACGAGTGGTTCGTGCAGGATGGAGCCAGACCGTACAGAGCTAGTATTGATTTAGACTTTCTGCATGAAATTTTTAACGCAAATGTCATTTCAAACCGATTTCCTAATCGTTTTGCACGTGGACAGAACTGGTCCCCGAACAGTCATGATTTGAATCCATCTGGTTATTTTCTTTGGAAATTTCTAAAGGAAAAACGTTTCCCTAAACATCCTTGCATAATGATGGAACTGCGAGTGCTGATCATCGAGGCGTGCAACGAGATAACCGAGGATATGTGTCGTCGAGTTATTAACAACATAGGAGTTCGAGTTGAAGAAGTTCCTAGATGTGATGCTGGTCATCATATTGAAACGAGATAAGTAGAACATAATTTCCAGTATAGAGTAACGCGTTGTATTTTACGATTGCGATTCAAACAAATAATTTTTAACAAAACCAAATGTTGGATCATTTTGTGCGCCTCTCTGTACATTACTACATGTGATCAATATAAGTCTCAGTAGTGGTAGATCTGAGTCTGTTCCAGACTACATGTTTACCAATACATTTACACTTAATTACACTAAGTCTGGAGATACGTCAGGGCTGGCAGGCAGGTAGCAGTAATTACATTTGCCGATACGCACGCAACCAGAACCGCCAGTAGCTGGAAAACCGGTTAGAGAAAACAACATAAATACTATTTCAATTACGAAACTGTTACATGTACGGTAGATATGTATAATTCAGACTCAGACCGATTATTTATTACATCTTTTCATTATTTAAACGCATCTAACTTTTTTCTTTTTAAACGTAACATTATTTTCTAATGTATATGACGTTAAATTCGCTTAATAGTATAATTGCACAAGATTTAGCTGACTGAATCTTTTATTTAATTAATAATTTTCTCTTCTAGTTTAGAAAATAGGAATTCTAAAATAATTAAACGACAAAATTATTTTTCATAGCTCTAATGCACTGATAACCTTAATGTATATGGTAAGGCATTTTTTTGGTTTTAATTTGTCGGCTTACTTTCTGAATAATATCATTTTTTTAACCGATAATAAAATTATTTATTTCTACTTTTTTTCAACTAAAGAGTTTAAAGATTAAAGAGAATACTATAAAACGTATATCTTGATTTTCACTTAAATAAATATTATTAAATAAGAAATTTTTAACTTTTAAACGAAGTATGTACTGCTTCTAAATAATTTCTAATTTTCTAACTTTTCTTTGTTCTATTCAACTTATCCTACACCATTTCGTTCAGAATTAGATTCTCTACAAGTTTTGTTTAGTAGTTTTATGTGTTTATTACCCGTTTAACAAAGTTATTGTAAATCAAACATAAAAAATGTTCCTCATGACTTCCTTGTACGCCTATTAAATTATGAAATACATAAAATTTTATTTCATTGATAAATTCTGATATTTTTTCATAATTTTTTTAATTCTTATTATTGAATTATTATTTATTGTATTTTTTTTACAATCAGAGGATAATAATTATTAATAAATTAACATATTAAATTGAAAACAAAGTAAAAAAAACGAGATGAAGTCGGATTCGAACCGATGTGCCTTCCCCTTGTAAGATCCAAATATTTCATTAATTAAAATTTTATTTGGCTATAACTCTGGAACCAACAAAAATAAGTACCACTTATGATATATTGTCGAAAAGCTCTCAATGAGAGCTTATTCCTGCAGTTAAGAAAAAGTCCAAAATCCAAGTTGATTTTGAATTTTGGGATTTTTTGGACACTTTTGGTCCAGTCAATTGGCATCAAAAGAGGAGGTGCACAACTAGATGTTACAACAGTCCTAAATCCAAAATTTCAACATCCTACGGCTAAAACTTTTTGAGTTATGCGAGATACATATATACATACGTCACGTCGAATTTAGACAAAATTGATTCATGGATGGTCAAAACGGATATTTCCGTTGAAATCTGAAAACCGAAATTTTTTTTTGATCACAATACTTCCTTTAATTACTATAAGGAAATAAAAACAAGGTTTTCACCCCAATTTATTAGTTTTCACCCCAGATTTCTCAAAAACTACTGCAGATAAAGTTCTAGAAGCTATTTTATTCGTTTTTCAGATCATAAACCATAATAAATCACTAACACTTTTGTTAATTAACGTCCTAAAAATTTTAGTATTTCATTTGACCAGGGTACCTGAAATCCGAGCGAAATTTTTTACTAGCCGTAATTCGCAAATGAAACATTTTAGGACATATGTTAATATGAACTTTTTCCATTATTTTCTCGAGTAGAATAGGATATGATAGTCCCGGGATAACTTCGTGATTCAGCTGTGTGTGTGTGTGTGTGTGTGTGTGTGTGTGTGTGTGTGTGTGTATATATATAAAATCACAGGCACAAATTTTTCATGTTTTGTAAAGGCTGCAACCGTTTTTCTACAAATATATTCAGTCACTATTAAACAGGATCAAATTATTTCTTTAGATCCTTTGTCCTTTCAATAGTGAGTGGGTATCCCTTTAACTCAAAAGTTCTTTGTTTTGACTCTTTTATACACCCTTTTCTTGTTTCGAATTTAGAGCAATAGGTCACTGATATATTACCCAGAACAATATTCTATTTCCTCTTTCAGATAAAATATATCACGTAACTTTAGAAAGGTATACATCATTATTTTATATTTCTTTCTAAGATTTCTTTATCGTTTACGAGTTAAGAAATATGATAACAATAAAAATATATATTGAATAAGAAAATAATAAGGGATCATTAATAAATTTATTTTTTTTATGGTGCTTGATTTTAATTAATTTAGTTTTACTCATTAATTGGAATCTACAAAAGCAAGCATATTGGTTTTATAAATACAAAAAACACAGTGAAGAAACTTTCATATAGTATAATTTTAAGAATTTTTTAAATAAAATATTTCTCTGAAAAATATAAAATTTAAAGGAATATTAAACGAATTATTTTTTCTCAAAAATTAATTTTTTATCTTAGTGTGAAATACAAAGTTAAAAATCTGATGTGGACTCCATATGATTTCCTTGTACGCCTATTAAATTACATACACACACTTTTTTTTTTTAATGAAAAGTACATAAAATTTTATTTCATTAATAAATTCTGATTTTTTTCATACTTTTTTTTTATTATTGAATTATTATTTATCGTAAAACTTTTTTTTACGAGAGAGTTTAATAATTAATAAATAAATATATTTAAATTAAAAAAAAAAGTTAAAAATAAGAGATGAAGTCTGATTCGAACCCATGTGCCTATTCCTATATGCCGCAGTATATATTTCATTAATTAAGATTTTATTTGGCTATAACACTGGAACCAATGAAAGTAAGTACTACTTATGATATATATATCGTTGAAAAGCTCTCACTGAGGGCATATTACTGCAGTTAAAGAACAATCCAAAATCCATTTTTTTTGGATTTCGGGCTTTTGGTCCAGTCGATTGCAATCAAAAGGGGTGGTGCACAACTAGATGTTACACCAGTTCTAAATCCAAAATTTCAATTACCTACGGTAAATCGTTTTTGAGAGTTATGCGAGATTTGAATACTAGATCGTGGATACCGGTGTTCTTAGGTGGTTGGGTTTCAATTAATCATACATTTCAGGATCGGTCAAACTGAGATTGTACAAGACTACTCTTCATTTACACTCATACTTATCATCCTCTGAAGTATTATCTGAACGGTAATTACCGGAAACTACACAGGAAAGAAAGAAAGAGTTATGCGAGGTACATACGTACAGACTTCAGCCGAAACTAGTCAAAATGTATTCAGGGATGATCAAAATGGATATTTCCGTTGAAATCTTGAAACCGAAATTTTCGCGATCACAATACTTCCTTTACTTCGTACAAGGAAATAAAAATCAAATTCATCACCACATTATTTATTGAAATACTAAAAAAAAAAAAGTAATAAAATACATTACGTAAAACCTAATACAAGAGAAAAATATTGTTACAATAACTTAGAAAGTTTAATAATTACGTAAATTAATGATACTTTTATATCACTCCACGATTCCTTTTTATTATGATGTAAAAAATTTAATTAAATTTAATTATTTTGTAAAAAATCTATAAAGTTGGTAATATTGAAACTTGTGTTAGTTTCTCACCTTCTAATTGGCAATTTATTCAACCATTAAATAAAGAAAACATAAAATAACCTCTTGCAATAACATTCTATTTAATGTTGTTTTATGTTCAGTTTTATCGTGTTTTACCTATAATATAAAAACTAATTACTACAGACGAATATATTTTATAAAAAGTATTAGTTCATTAGTTTCTAATTTTAAATGTTAATTTTATTTATTTTTTTTTTTTGTCTTTTAATGGTTTTTTAAACTAATATAAAATTGTATTAACATATATACGGAGGCTGTTCAAAAAGTAATAATAAAAACGGTCTATAGAAAAAATATTTATTCATTCTTCCAAATCTACATGCTCTTTTTTAAATTAACACCCCTCGGTTCCAATATAATTTTCCCAACGTCCATGCCACTTTTTAAATACGAACGCGAGACCATTTTTCTAGAGCTCCTTGCAGCGCGTCTCCACAACTTTGATGACCTCGTGATTGGTCTTGAATTTCCGTCCCCTGAGTGGTAACTTGACTTCAGGGAACAGCCATAAGTCGCAAGGGGCAAAATCTGGACTATACGGTGGGTGGGGTGCAGTTGCGATTTTCAAGAAATCAACTACAGTGTGAGCGACGTGGAACCGCGCATTGTCATGATGCAGTAAAATTTCGTTAATGTTCTTGTGAGACAATTTTTCCTTAAAATGACGCAACATCGTGATCAAAACCGATTTGTAATAATCTGCCGTGACCGTCCGGCTTTGAGGGACAGCATTTTGGTACAAAAAACCCTCGGAATCGAAGAAGTCATAAACTTACCGGCGCTGCGACTCAACTTTGCTTTTTTTGGAAGTGGCGACTGCTCCCTTTTCCATTGAGAACTTCGTTGTTTCAGTTCAGGATCGTAGTGATATATCCAAGATTAATCTACGGTTATGATTCGATTCATTCCTTCGTTTGCTTCCCCACCAAACCGCGATAACAAGTCTTGACACAAGGAAACACGATGTCGCATTTGTACCGGTGTGAGCAACGCGGCACCCTCTGCAACACGCGCTTTGCATTTCCAAATAATCGTGCAAAATCGAAAATGCGCTACCAACTGAAATGGCTAGGCATGCGGCGAGCTCTCTAACGGTAATTCGTCGATTTTCGCGGACGACAGCGGCACCTGTACTCTTTACAACCTCGGTGCGAGACGTTGAAGAGCGCCCCTTGCCGGCGATGCTCTCTCTACCCTCCTCGAACGCTTTATACCACTTCTAGAATGTCATTTGGTCCATAATATCTTCACCATACACCGTAGTTAATAATTAATACGCGTTTTGTCGGTTCTTCCCGAGTTTCATTAAAACTTTGTCGTTATAACGTTGCTCTAACTTTTTATCCACGCTGGAGATGGTAGGCGAATATCTAACACACCTTACGCGAATCGTCACGTACATCCACTCACTGTACCGATCGCCGTAAAACTGATCGTTATAGATGGTTAAAAGAACGGGTTACACGATGGTGTGCATTATTACCACCCTTTGCAACACATTTTCCCTCAGGGTCACTATTATCATTACTTTCTGAACAGGCCTCGTGTATATATTTGTATATATACTCAATATAAGACCACCACATCTCAAGCTTCCGACGGAGACAACTCGAAAATTTAAAATAGAAGAGATAAGTTTGTAACACATCATTTTGAAGATCATTGAAAAACAAAGATTTTTCCTCAAATATTTTAAAAAAGTAAATGGAAATATTAAATAAAAGCGCACAATTATTAAGAAGTAAAGTCACTTGGAAATGATCATCAAACTACGCTAATATTCTGTAATTCTTGGCTATAACATTGACTACTTAGAAAATTTCATATTACTATTTCCTCAGATGGATAGAAAATTTGGGCTTAATATTTAGGTTTATTGTAGGGAGGACTAATAACAGTTTATTTATTTATTTTTTTTTTTACTTATTTCGAATTGATAAGAAAAAATTGTATAGAAAAATCCTAAAACAATTTCAAAGAATCTCTTTTGTTGTTTTCCTAACTGTCATTACAACTAAAAGAAATGACTAAATTAATGAATATTGTTTTTCTTTTAAAAACCATATCAATTGTTACTGCATATATTAATTATAATTTAACTAAAATTAAATGTACTTTTAAAAATCCTTAGCAAAGTACTGGAATTTTTCTAATTAATAAAGTAAAATAAGGATTATTTAATTTTTTTTATATATATACGTGTATGGTTTTTTTATTTTGCGTGCGTGCGTGCGTGCGTGCGTGCGTGCGTGCGTGCGTGCGTGCGTGCGTGCGCGCGTGTGTGTGTGTGTGTGTGTGTGTGTGTGTGTGTGTGTGTGTGTGTGTGTGTGTGTGTGTGTGTGTGTGTGTGTGTGTGTGTGTTTTAATCAAGGTATAAACCAAAAAACAAGATTTTAAATTAAAACAATCTAACTACGTCACAATAAAAAGGCATATAGTAGTAATAATTTATTACGACTGTCGACGCGGAAAAGTACATCTGTTGTCATGTAGTTGATTAAACATTAATTAAAACATAGAAGTAATAGCAAAATATGTGATATTAAAAAATAAATTCATGTGAATAACATATAACGAAGCTATCATATAAGTATGTTCATAAAAAAAAAAGCGAAACTAATTTTTTTCATATTATTTCGTTTTTTCCCTTATAAAAAAGTAAAACTTTTTGTAGAATATTTATATACGTATATCAATACGTATACACACGTCATTTTAAATACGTGATGTTCATCCAAGTACTAGTTTTTATCTATTACTTGTATCTAAGAGAATTTAATAAATCAAAATTAAAAAAATATTTCAAAAGAATATCTTCTTTAATTCCATTTGCTTCAAATTGTTGCTCTTTAATTTTTTTATAAAATATATCCCCTGCAACCAAATCACAAAAAATAAATTATTCTCCCAGGATGGAAAAAATAACTCCTGCTTAAAATTTCAAATACATATCCTAAAAACGTTTTTTATATCCAATTTCCCTTACCCAGTAAATCATAAAAAACCTTTACCCAAAACGATAGAAGCCCCTTCTTCCCATTAAAAAAATAATTGGAAAACAAAAACATTTAATTAAATAAAAATATACAGAGATAAAAAAAAATATCGGAGTTTTAGATCTATAATCTTTCTTAATTTTTACTTAAAATAATAAATCACAAATAAAATTTAAAAAATAATTCTTATAGTTTTTTACTAGAAATTTTAATTTTGAGTGCGATTCGTCACACGACACACATCCAACCGATTAGAGAGTTTGTCTTATACTTTAGCCAGCATGTCTGGAGTGACGGAAGCGACAACTGCTTCAATCCAGCGCCTCAAATCTGTTTGATCGATAAGTACGGGAGCATATATACAAGATTCTTTAAAAAAATCCAGAAAGGAAGAAATTATCACATGAGATTAGATAGAGTGACCTTGAAGGCCATCCCAAACAAGTTGTCTATGCTGACCGATCTAACCGTGGTGAAAAAGTCATTCGACTGCAGTGGCGGCTCGTAGCTGAAATTAGTGGAGATTCAATGCAGAAAATTTTTTTCTAGGCCTTTTCAAAACCGTGGTTAAAGTTTTCTGTAAAATAAAAGAACCGGAAATAAGCGAATCAAGTAGAATAGCTGGAAGAAGGATAATAATAGAATTCTACACTTATCACATTCAAGAATACAATACACAGTTTTTTAGCACAATTTTCTTAAAAACCGTATTCGGTTTAACCGAATAAATAATAAAATATCAATACAGATAATATTTTTTTAGTATTATTAGATAATAACTTAATAAAATGTCCGCTTAAAAACACTATAGTCTAACGGTGCTTAATTTAAATTTCTATGTACACAGAAACAAATACATGATTAGTTTTTACTAATTACTTTCTCTTTCGCCCTTCCAGCGTGTTTTTTGACAGATTCGGCAATCAAAGAGCTTTTGCTTTCCGCCATTTTCTGATTACTACTGAAAAAATAACTAAACCGCTTTTATTTTCCATCCACCGACTAGATAAGAGAACGAACAAGGAACATTCATTTAAATATATTGATTTATTAATAATTATTAACCTCTGATTTTAAAATATTTTTACGATAAATAATAATTTTATATTAACAATAAAATAAATATTAAGAAATTTCAAAATTATTAATGAAATAAAATTACATGTATGTTTCATCTTCAAAAAATGTGTATATGGATTAATAAATTAGGCGTACAAGTAAGTCATGTGGTATCCAATCAGATTTTTTTAATCTGGCAAGAATTTTGCTAAATATTTTCGACATTTAGAAGAACGGATAAAAATTAAATTATCTCTATGAAAATATATATATATATATATATATATATATGATATATATGGATATATTTCACTTAATCTTCGATCGAAATAAAAATAGTTTAAAAAAACTTTCTGTGATGATGTATTTAACTAAAGATATGTAATAAAATTTATCAAAAATTAGTCTGTACTAAGTAAGATGGCTTAAAATTAAATACAAACATATTTAAAAATAACAATATTGTTTCACGTTTAAAAAAATAATAAAAAATAACACGATAAACAATAATGTAAGTTTATAATATACAACGTACCAAAACATTAAAGTTAAAAAAGCTATTTTCAATTTGTTAAAGCTTCATTAAAAGAAGAAATAAAATAAATTCAAGTTAATTGACTGGGAAGGCAAAATTTTAGAATCCCTTGCTAATATAAACTGTTTTAATTCATCAAAAAATTTAATTAAAAATCGCTAAAAACAAATCCATCTCCGCGACGTAATGATTCAGCGATACCTATCACCTTTCAGGGGGTAAAATCGAAGCCATAGAGATAGTCAGAGGTTGGCTGCTCGATAAAGAGCTGGAACTGGCTCCGAAGAAGACCGAGGTGTCATTCCGACTAACGACTAGGCTGCTCGCAACATGATGATGGTCATCATCGCGGTGGAGCTGAGTAGGAGAAGGAGGTCTGTCCGCCTCTTCCTGGTAGACCAGACCGGAGTCCATAATCAAACAAAGTCGGGGGTATGAACTGAAGTTGAGTTCACTAAGGGAACCAGGACTAAATTTCGTTGTTGCGAACAACATTTCTGGTGGTACTTTTTTGTTAAATTGCCTCATATTTCGAGACATTTACTAGAAATTGGCTCAAATTAAAGGTAGAACTGGACGCGGGGTTGGTGCTTCCACGAACTCGGTTAGCTAGTTCAGAGGGTGACGATGTAGGACATTCAAGATGTCCGGAGACCTACAGCGAAGGCAAAAGCTGAGTTTGAAAATCACCGATGTAAATGTCTGCCGAGGCATCTGCATCGGTGGCATCCCAACGAGACCTGGTTTATTAATATGAGGTGTAAAAAGTTAGAGGGCGAAAGAAGACTCCCATAAAATTCCATCGGGGTTATGAACGGCGGGGGGGTGTGGCGACCGGAAGCGTCATAAGGCGGGTGTCTTCCTTTACCGGGTTGGGATGCGGTCACCGATTTGGAAGTCGAGAGTTCCACCGTTCAAGTTCTAATACAGGCAGTTACTTTTATACGGATTTGAATACTAGATCGTAGATACCAGTATTCTTTGGTGATTGGGTTTCAATCAACCGCACATCTCAGGAATGGTCGAACTGAGATTCTACAAGACTACACTCATACATATTATCCTCATTCATCCTCTGAAGTAATACCAAAACGATAATTCCCGGAGGTTAAACAGGAAAAATAAAGAAAAGGTCATCATTGCGGTGGAGAGGCAAATACAGGACGGATGGTCAGCGTGCGGTGGATACAATGCGTATCGTCCGCGTCCCGTTGCCGATGGGCGTTTCTCCGTTGATCCCCGTAGGACTTCATTGTTTCGCTATCTCCAACTGGCAATCGATCTTTTAAATCCCATCGGAGATTGTGTTATACTTCTTGAGAGGTCCGGTCTTTCGTATTTCCGAGGGGTAGGGGTTTTACTCTGTGAGAGCCTGACACTCTCGTCTGTGCGGGTGGACGGTGTCTGGTAGAACTTTCTCCACCTCCAACGTAAAAAAAAAAAAATATTTTTAAAACATTTAACATTTTATCCTAATGTGGCAAATGTTATATTTTAAATGGTTAATTAACCCTTCTATATGAAAAAAGATTTATTAAAGCTGTTCCACTCTAATAATCTTTGATTTCGAGAAAATAATTATAAGAATTTTCAAATTCGATACGTTTAAAGAATAACACTAAACTTAGCAAATTCCTATGCTTAGTAATAGTGTATACATCCTGATATTCCGTTCGGGTTATAAGTTGCAATCTAATAAAGGAAGAAAAAAAAATTCTATCAAAATAATAACTTACAAATTAAATATCTTTTAAGAATAATAATTTAACAAAATTTAAAATAAGTTGATAAAATCAAAGTTAGTTAAATGTAAATTCGAAAGGCAATTTATTTAATTTCAAAAATTTTATAAAAAAAACCCCTCAACAGCATAAGCTGCTTTTACGAATGAGTGACTTTAAGTTAAACCGTGATTAAAATATAATTTCAAATGTAGGTTAATAGTTATAGTACACGTATACAATAATGAAACACAGCGAACCGTTTATCAAAATGAGATGGCAGCAATAGTAGTATATTCTGCTAGAGAAATAAAATCCATTTGAGAGTATTGTCTCTTACTGCAAATATTTTAAGTTACATTACAACATTATACACCACAGACATCCAAAATTAGTTCAATAAATATAATTGTTACTTGTTGATTAAAATAAATTTAGATGACATATTGATATATCGTAATTTTTAAATTTAAGTGAATTAATTACAAAAAACAGATTCTAATAATACGAAACGTCATTAAACACAAAAAAATGATATATTTGATAATAAATACAAATTATATGTAACAAAATGATCTTAAGACAAAAATGGCAATTAGGTTTTAATGTTAAAAAGTAGTATAAATAAATCTATGTATAATTATACATATACATTTTTTTTTCTAAAGTCAACCTTTTCAAGATCCATAATCACCTCTGTACTAATAATTATTGTGTGTTCGTGTCTGTGTGTGTGTGTGTGTGTGTGTGTGTGTGTGTGTGTATGTATGTATGTATGTATGTATGTATGTGTGTGTGTGTGGGGGGGGGTGTGTGTGCGTGTAAAATAGATTAAACTTGAGCCACCCAAGTACAGAATTGAATAAAATAAAATGATACTGTATTTCTTTCATACAATCTCTACAAAAGCGCTTTCGCGGCAAACTGCATCTTCAGTTGTAGATTTTTTATTTTTTCTAAAATATTTAGTGTTAAATTACATATCAAAAAGGGAAAAAGGTAAAGGGGGAAATAAAAAAGGGTGAAAGGGTAAAAGGAAAAGGTTAAATTTTGTGAAGTTCTGTAATGTTCATTTTGTTAATGTTTTATCAAACTTTCAGTTGTGTTCATTTAATCTATATTTATATACTCAAATCTAGCAATAGCGAAGCATTGCCGGGTTTGCTAGTATTCAATTTGATCCACCCAAGTACAGAATTGAGTAAAATAAAATGACACTCACCTTGTTGTTTCGTACAATGTCTACAAAAGCGCTTTCGAAGCAAACAGCATCTTCAGTTGTAGTTTTTTTATGTTTTGTGAAATATTAAGTGAAATATTAAAGAAGGAAAGAAGAGACAGACTTATAGGCCACATACTAAGGCATCCTGGAATAGTCGCTTTAATTTTGGAAGGACAGGTAGAAGGGAAAAATTGTGTAGGCAGGCCACGTTTGGAATATGTAAAACAAATTGTTAGGGATGCAGGATGTAGAGGGTATACTGAAATGAAACGACTAGCACTAGATAGGGAATCTTGGAGAGCTGCATCAAACCAGTCAAATGACTGAAGACAAAAAAAAAGAAAGAAATATTAAGTGTTAAATTACATGTTAAACCTAAAATTAAAATTAAAGTATAATAAATTAAAATATATAAAAAATTAAAATATAAAAATTAAGAATTTTTTCAATTTTATTTTAAAGGAAATATAATGAAGTTTTAGGTTCGTTAATATAGTATTGGATGGCCAAACACATGCAATATTATATTTTATTTTATTTTACAGTACTTGACGTCATATTTTTATACGTTAAGTTTTAATTTTAACATTTTTATACTTCCATTAAAAATATTCTTTTAAATTTTGCATTTTAACTTTTATATATTTCACAAAACATAAAAAACTACAACTGAAGATGCCGGTTGCCTCGAAAGCGCTTTTGTAGAAATTGTACGAAACAATAAGGTGAGTGTCATTTTATTTTACTCAATTCTGTACTTGGGTGGATCAAATTGAATACTAGCAGACCCGGCAATGCTTCCCTATTGCTAGATTTGAGTATATATATAGATTAAATGAACACAACTGAAAGTTTGATAAAACATTAACAAAATAAATATTACGAAACTTCACAAAATTTAACCTTTGCCTTTTACCCTTTCACCCTTTTCTCTTTCCATCTTTACCTTTTCCCTTTCTCCCATTTCCCCTTTTAGTTTTTTTTCTTTTTTTCCCTTTTTCCCCAATTCCCTTTTCCTATTTTCACTTTATTATACCCCATTTCCCACATTTCCCGTTTATTCCCCCCAAATGCTCCCATTTCCCCCTTTCTTCCCCTATGCATTTTCCCATTGATTTCCTTTTCCTTGCTCGCCCCCTTTCCATTTCCTTTTCCCCTTTTTCTTTTTTCCATTTTCCCCTCTTTCCTTTTTACCTTCTTCCTTTCCACTCTTTCCCTTTTCCGATTTTTCCCTTTCTCCCTTTCTCCCTTTTTCCCCACGCGTAAATCGGTCCAGTAGTTTTTAATCTATAGCGGACACCCATATCGGAAACACTGAAATGGAATCGTAAAATATTTAGTACAGCGTGTTTTCCTTTTACGTCCAACAAATAGCGCTGTTTTTTTTAAAAAAAAGGCATGTTTTTACCTGTATAAGGTGTGACATCTTAGTTATATAAATAGTAGAAATATAAAAACACACGCGTAATCGAATGCAACGTTCTGTCAAAATTTCAAAGCAATCGCCGAAGAACTTTCGGAGATTTAAAATTTTGAACAAACGAACATTTACATTTTCATTTATATAGTTATATATGTATATCTACCACAAAAAAAAAATTATTAATTACAAATGATTGATTAATATTATTGTATTATGTCGAGAAAAAATCTCGTCTACTTTTAACAGGAAGACATTGTAATAGTTACCGTCAGGGATAAATAAAAAAAAGTTTAGTTCTACTAACAGCCGATTTATTAGTTGGCTTTACTTCGTAGTCCACAATACACATAAAATTTCATCTAGAGGAAACAACAACACATATTTTACTTCCCTTTTAGATTCTACGGAATCAATAGTGTGTAAAACAAAAAAGTATTACATCAAAGTTGTAAGACTTTCCTGGAATTTGTTATTTATATTCTTATATATTGGAAAAATAATGTGGCTCGAAAAAAGTTACCTAAGATTTCTTTTTTGGAGTGGGGGTAATCTATGATGAAGTTTTATTGTAAAATTATCATTGTACATTTAAGTAAACCACAAAAGTTTTTTAAAAAATCAAAAACTTGATTTTTTATTTTTCTCTGCTTCTCCATCTCTAAAATCACCTTCCAATAATTTTTTTTTCTACACTTACTTTGTTAAATAAGAAAGACTAAAAAATGTACAACTATTAAAAATTTCCCTAAAATTTATTTTTTATAGGTGGGGGTTAAATTGTGATGAAATTTTATTGTTATATTATTATTAAAAGTTTAATATTTAACCTTTTAATAATAAACCAAAAACGTTTTAAAAGATTCAAAAAATATTTTTTTTTTAAACTTTGAACTTTAAACTCGGCTTCCTTAACCCCCAATATTGCCTGCAAATTATTTAATTTTTAGGTCACATGCACTATAACTGTGCCTAGGAAGACTAAAAAATATTCTATAAATAAAAAGATAAATTTTTCGATTGCTGAAGGAGGATAATTTTGGGGCAATTATTTCCAATAGTAAGAAAATCATACATGCATGTACTGAGCTTAATATAAAGTGAGGTTATGTTTACAAAATTTTGAGAAAATTTACGTCAAAAAAACTATCTATCCTACCAGGGTGGAGGGTAGACAGATTCTCATACTGTTCCCCAGAACTTAAACCAAAAAATTGTCCCATATAATGAGTTTCCGTGGCATATTTCATCTAAATCATTTTTATCCAGTCAGAAGTTATTAAGCTTCAAATACGCCAACACACGTACAAAAATTACCCCCACTTTTTTTGGGAGGTCCATGGGTTATTAAACGTCGAGAAATTAAAAAAAAAACCTATACCCCATTTTTTGACTAATTATATCATAGTTTCCCGCTTTAACATAATTCTAGAGCTATTTGCCAGAAAACTAAAAGAATTATTTATCCTAATACAGCATAATTAAATAGTAAATAGAGACAACTCCACAATTGTTTTTATTCTCTTGGTATTTTAGTAGATTTCAAAGAATTATTTTATATTCCATTTGTTTATATTAATTTGTTGAACAAATTTTGGTAGTGAACCACTAATTAATTCAGTGACACGACCTACAATAAAATGTTGTTTTTTTAACAAATATTATCCTTTTTATAAAATACAAGGGGGACGCTTCGAATGCGTAGGTGTAATATTATTTATAAAAAAATAATAAAAGGTGTATTAAATAAAATGGTAAACGGGTTTGTAAGTGTAGTGCGTGATTGACATATACAGGTATCCCGATCCCTGCACAAGTTTATACGGGATCTGGAGGGGATGGTATGCCTCGAGTTCGTTTTTAAGGGCAACGGATGCCCAGGTGCTCACCAACCATGTTAATTTGAACCAATATCTGTTTCGGTTCCACCTGGCAGCCGATGAGCTGTGTGTCTGCGGGGCGGTCCAGTCAAATGAATACCTGATGTTTGACTGCCCTACTCTTGGGGGAACCAGAGACCGGGCCACCCTGGAACTTAAAGGTCAAGGAGAAAATTGGCCACTCACAAGCGGCGAGTCAATGTGGCGAAGCCGCATTGTCGGACCGTGTGGGAGTTCCCACACGGTCCATTGGTGCAGCTATGTTAAGCCGACATCAGTAATTTACTTAAGGGAAAGACTCCTACCGCACTGCTGTCGGAAGCTAACCTAGAGATATATGGCTGACCACCAGCCAATTAAGGCTGCAGGCGCTTTAATATGGTGTACAGGTACTTTCTGGCATTCAGCGACCTAGGCTTGGCAGCGAATTGCTGTCTAGACGAAGTAAGTTTTAATTTATGGATATCATATATATTTTTAGTAGTTGACGGGGTGCGCCTACACATTTTAGTAGATATATGACAAGTGAGCGGTTGGGACACGTAAGCCGGTGGTGTATAGCACCGCGCTTAGTCCGCTCACACTGTTAGGTAAGCTCTAGGAGCTATTTAGGACAATGGTCGCTAAACTGTTTCGAGGCTCAGTAGCCGTTTGCGGCACAGACATTCGGTCTTATGCTTTAGGGCGACCGAATGGGGTGGTGGCGGGAGAAATACCAAGCAAACCAAATATACAGGTATCCCTTAAGTTTCCATATTTAGGCAAAAAATAAACTTTTTTTTATGAAAACTATTTTTATTATTATAAGTAGTGGAGGACACGTATCGAAATGTGTTCTCAAAATAATGATAATTATGTAGAGCATAACATACAAAAAAAAATGATTTTAATTTAAAAAACCGGACAACTGTGGGTGGTTTCTGCTGCACGGCTTACACACACAACTTAATTTAAAATATTTATCATTTTATTTAAATATAATATTTTTTCGTTTATTTAATTCAATGATTCTAACTAAAGCGCGTGCGAGCACCGTATTTAATTCGCGCGGGTGTGGCGGTACTAGCGGCGACAGGCAGCATTCACTAAAATAATGTAATTTCACAACTTACACAGAAAAAATTTCGCTTATACAGTCAGCAGACTGGTGTAGCCGCGGTACCTAACGCACAAGGTACCGAGTCGACCGGGTGACTGAGTTGGAGACCCAACCAAATCGAGTTACTTTATTACACTTTAAATATTACTTATTTATTTAATTCTACCGCTCATCTGTCACGTCATAGCATAGCAGTAGTTTAGAACATTTATCGGGGTGGGGATGCGATTTTGAAAAACGTTTTTTGCAAATATTGATATTTTTTAACCGTTAACAAATCTTCTTAAGAAATACCTGACCTTAATTAGGCGAAATCTCAAGATACTGAGGGTTACCTTGCTTTACAGATTCACCCCGTTGACCTTTTAAGTTGAAAATTTAACGGCATCAATGCCCCATATATAAAAGTAATCTGACCAAGTTTGTTCAAAATCGGTCGGTTAATTTTGGAGATATAAGATGATTTAGAGGCCAACACCGAACACACACACACACACGTATATACGAACATTAATATTTTCCGAAAATTTTCATCTGGTTTTTTGGGTTCCTTAAGTGTTAAAACGTGAAGATCCGGTGAAAACCACATGTGCCCAAATTGAACCGATTATAATACTTTTAGAGTTATATCTCTGCTAAAGCGTCATCTATATGAGAAAGTAAAAAAATGTTTATTTTTCTGTGTATTGAAACGTATGGAACATTACAGTTTGTATACACTATGTATTACATACATGATTAACATTTAAAGAACGGTTTGAAGTGTTACAAAATTATTACGTTTCAAGTGTAGTTAATTTATTAATTAAAATCTATCTAAGATACATATTTTTTCATAAAATAATTTTTAAAAGAACAAATTTTTTTTTATACGTTTCATTAAGACCCAACATTTGTTTTTAGATGATTGCTCTACAAATAAACAAATATTCAATTTAAAAAAAAAAATTAATTTATACTTTCAAACTATTCCTGTGGTTTTTTTTTAATTATTATTATTTTTCAGTAAATTAGTTGTTATCAGAGTTATCAATTTTTCAAACCCTACCATAATATTAGAGGTAATAGATTAACAAACGCCCGAAACTAAAAATACGAATTCTGCATAAAAACCTGAAAATAAAAATTCATACAGCTTTGTTTCTTACTACAGCAAATGATTAAAGTAACAAAAGTTTTTTAATTTAAAATATATATATATATAAATTATATATACTTTCCAAAACGATAATTACGGCTGATGATTTCCTGACTTTTATGCATATATAATAAACATATATAAAAAAAAATCATCTTCCATTAAAAATTTTTATGTTTTTCAAATTTTTTTTTGAGTACGGGTTCAACTGCTATGCTCATTAGCCCAATTGTAAATTTTTAACGTACAATTAATGCCGTGTCTAACCGGGATACGAACCCGAGATCTCCGGATGAAAGGCCGAGACGCCACGGAGATCGGTAAAGTTTTATGGTACCTAGTTTCAAAAATAATAGTGAATCCATCTCGTCAATTTACGCATATCAAAACACATAATAAACACGCATGTTAAAACACGACACCCAAAAAAAATACAGCACTTTAATATAATTTAATTTTAAAAATTTATTTAACCTATATATATATATATATATATATATAGCCAATGACACTCCCGGTAACGTAAGGATTCCAACGCGGGGATATATGTCAAAATATCGGTTCAGCCGTTGAGCTGCTACAATGGAACATACATTCAAAATTCATTACACTCCTTTTTGGGCAGTCGTGTAAAATGATATATGACAGATGATTGGAGTGTAATGAGCAAAAAACTATTATAATTTGATTGGTGTGAGAATATGCCTATTGTTATAGAAAATATAGATAGTAAAGACTCCCGTTAACTTCTTTCCTGAAGTAAGATATAGTTAAAAAACAACAAAAAATATATAGTCAGTTTTTGCAAAGAGGGATATCAATTTTTTGACTGATTTTAGGATCAAAAAAATTAATTCGTTTTACAATTACTATATGTTAAAAAAGTCCATTAGTTTTATGGTGATTTAAAATACACGGTATATTTTTCTTATCCTCGTTTAACCTCCGCTACCATCGTTAGATATTGTTTCAGAGGATGAGATGGACGATTTATAGCGTATGTGAAAATCCCATGCCTGACCGGACATGGCATTCTTACCCTTACTTACCCTCCGATTTTGTTTCCTATGGGCAAGTATTATTGATATATATATCAATGAAATTAAGTAAAATCAGGATACAAGTTTTTTTTCATTCAAGAAAAGTTTATAATTTGTTTCATACAGTTTGCAAAAAAAAAAATTAATCGTGCTACCGAAAAAGAACAATGAATAAATTTGGGACATGTTCAAGACTGATAAAAATAAATCGCGGTTTCCTTAGCACCAGTAATAAACAAATTTTACGGGAACTAAAAGATGGAAGACAATCCAAGTTAAAAGGGAAAAAAGCCCCAAAAGGGATTGTATAACTTTTCCCAGTTACACCGTGTCGGTCAAGTAGGACGTGGGTGAAAATTTATGGGATTTTTTTAAAGTAATACTTAAGAATAAGGCTATAAAAAAATTGAGATTTTTAAATTTTAAATCCAACAGGAAACTTTCGAGATGAATTTAAATGTAAAATAAATTTAAAAAATTTTTGTATTCCTAATGTGTACGATATAATCTCTTCAACTAGTGAACAATAACCAACTCCTCCTCCTAGCCCAACGAGATGAGGATGATATGTATGACGTGTAAATGAGAAGTAGTCTTGTTCAGACTCAGGCCGACCATTTCTGAAATGTGTGATTAATTGAACCGCAACCGCCAAATTGCAACGGTATCTGTTGTCTATTATTCAAATCCGTAAAAAGTAATTAAATTTCACCAGGATTTCAACCTCGCCGGCCTCATTGGCGCGAGTGGTAGCGTCTCGGCCTTTCATCCGGAGGTCCCTGGTTCGAATCCCGATCAGGCGTGGCATTTTTACACGCTACAAATCATTCATCTCAGTACTCTGAAGCAGTACGGTGGTCCTCTAGGTTAGGACAAAAAAAATAAATAAATAAAAGGATTTGAACCTCAGAACCTCTGAATTCGAAAATCCGCTGTTAAATAGTTGATTTTGTGACGACGAGTTAATCTCTAGGTCCGGTTGGCTTTTTAAGATTAACAAAAATAAATATTAAATTAAAAAACACGACTGCAAAAAAAAAACATTGCTTTAATATAGGGTAATTAAGTTGCGTGCGAGTGACAATTTTGTATATAGTATTTGTATAAACAATAGTATAATTTAATTTTAAAAATTTATTTAATCATATATAAATATATTTATATAACCAATGACACTCCCGGTAATATAAGGATTCCAACGGGGGTCATATATCTAAATCGGTTCAGCCGTTGAGCTGCTACGGTAGAACAAATATACATACATACACCCTAAATACATTACACTCCTTTTTGGGTTATCGTGTAAAATGATATTTTTTGTTACCACTGATGACTGAAGTGTGATGAGCAAAAAATTGTTATAATTAGAGTAGTATGGGTATACGCCTATTTATATAGAAAATATAGATAAATTGACTCCCAATTAACTTCTTTTCTGAAGTAAAATATAGTTAAAACACAGAAAATATATAAAGTCAGTTTTTGGAGAGACGGATTAACATTAAATAAATTATCTTGGTAGTTTGTAATTTTGATTGCAAAAACTACTTTTGTAAGAAAATGTTTTACTTAAGTGCCCCCAGTAAAAATTTGAAATTTTATTTCGGCCAAAACACCCTCCCCCTTTTTTTAAATGTTTAAAAAAATTTTATACATTCTTTCTTCCCGAAGGTAGTATCTATCTACCAAGTTTGAGGAAAATCTGTCGACGAGGTCCTGAGTTATAAGACCAAATACAGGCCAACACACATACGTACTCAGATGATTACAAAGGCACATATATCCGTTTAACAGAAATAGATTTTTTTTTGGTTTTGGAAACATTGGAATAAACTCTTTTTTCAGATTATTTACAATTTATGTAAATCTATCGTTTTTTGTTAATTTTTTTTTTTTTTTAATGGAAAATTATTTTCTTGCGCAAAACATAAAAAAGACAAATTTTTTAGACTTATTTTTACCGATTTATATTCTTTTATGCTATTTAGCTTTTAAAGCATTCCTTCTCAAAGTGGGCGATAACGCGCCCTTATAGGCGCTGTAGGCCTTTGGCAGGTCGGTAAAAAACCCACAGAAAATTGGGGGCGTTCAAACGGTCTAGGAAGGCGATAACTGATTAAAAAAAAGGTAAAAATTATGTTTTCCTGATATTTCAAGCTAAACACATTTATAGCTATTACACATCTATATTTTATGATACAAAACGATTGTGTTGAAATTACTTTAACTTTGCAACCAACACGCTTAGAGAGTCGAATAGAAAAAATAATAAAGCTTGAATACTCTATGACAGTATACTTCAGGTTCCAAAAATCATAAAATTAAAAAAAAATCATTGAGAAAAGTTTTACAAATTTTAAAGTTTTATTTTGTGTTTCATCAAGCGCATAGGCGAAACGAATTTTTTTCAGTAAAATGAATTAAAATCGTTTAAAAGCTTAAGATTTAAGCTTTAATTTATTTTTTCGTGTGTCCCAGTACGATTTTTCTGAACCGAAATATTCCACTTTAAAGAAAAACGGCCACTTTTGTCTTTAATACTGCATATCTTCCGACCTAAGCAACGTATCGATACAAAAAAATTTGGAAAAATATTTCCAGGTATGATTAAATATGCTTTTTAATTTCTCTCATTAAAAATGTAAGTTTCAACTCAGAAATAGAATATATCACGTTTAATAGCAATAATGCAATTGCTGTTTTTAAGAGCGCTTCTTAAAAACAGCAATTGTAATTATTATTTTTAACAGATGGTAAATTTAAAAATTTTCGGGGAAGCTAGAGAATTTTTGATTCAGAATGCGGGCGGTGAGCGAAAAAGTTTGAGAGTCAATGTTTTAAAGCTCATTCCAGAATTAAAAAATAACTGTTGTGTTATAAATCATAAGATATTTTTGTACTAAACTTTATAAATAAATAGCTATCTTGTAATTTTATTTTTTAAATAAATATTTCCTTGATAAAATTTGAACTACGTAGAAAGTGATTTATAACATTTATAAAACGAAATAACTGTTCGCTGAAATTTCTTTATCTAAAACTACAAAGAGATTATTCAGTAAAAAGAACTACATAGAATCATTCATATTTAACAATATCTTTTGAATCTCAGAAATTATCAACGCTGATCAAACAACCTTTTTTTTCGATAAATCTGAAAACAAAACTGTACTTTAACTTGAATCTTAAAAAATAAAAAAAATGTACGACTCAAAATAAGTTGAATGAAACAAATCTGATGATGTAGAGGCTCAGAAAGAAAAACATTCCGATAACGACATTATTATTTATCAGCACATTATATTCTATTATTACAATTTTTGTCTGGTAAAATCAGAAGTGAATATTGTGAAAATAATTTGAAATGTTCGTTTATTTACAGGAACTATTGTGTTTGGTATGATATACCTATTACGTCGGTAATTTGTTTAAACAACCTGTTTAAAACCAGTAAATATAAATTCCCGCAAATTTATGCGCGTTAGCTATATTTAAAAACAAATAAATTTCTCAAGTAAATCGGTAATATATATTAAAGTTAAAATAATTCTGTAAGTATGCCTCTATTCAGTAGTACATTTTAGAAACAGTTAAATACATAATTTTTTTTTTAATCAGATAAAAGAATGGAAATATTACAGAAGTAAATAACTGGAAAATAATTTAACTCGATTAAAAAGTTTTACTCGTCCATCCATGTTTATTAGCTTATAATAAATAACATCTTTTTGTGTACCGATGGAAATAACGACGAAGAAAATTTTTTAAATAAACACTAACAAAATTACTGTAGCGGAACGTAACTTTCGACCTTTCATACAGTTTCGAATCCCGATCAGGCATATCATTTTTTCATACGCTACAAAATTACATTTCCATATTTTCATTTACAACCTTTATTTTAAGCTTATATGGTAAATTAAACTTTCAAACAAAAAAATTTTTTTACACAAAGTTTTTTTAATAAATGTCCTAATTTATTTGTAATCCGGGCCGTTGACGCCAGTAAAACTAAAAAAAGCTTTTAAATCTTATTATAGAACAGTTTTATAACAAGTGTGGTATCTTCAAAAATTAAAATTTGTATAAAGTTTTTTTTTTTTAATTTTTATTGTTTAATCGACAACTTTAAGAAAATTTCAGAATTCCGATTTATTTATTAAACATTTATTTATTTATTAAATTAAAGCTTTTTTTGTTTTATTTAACCTCCGGGTCCACCTTAGGTACTGCTTCAGAGGATGAGATGAATGATTTGTAGCGTGTGTGGAAATTACATGCCTGACCGGGATTCGAACCCAGGACCTCCGGATGAAAGGCCGAAACGCTACCACTTGCGCCACGTAGGCTGGCAAAATTAAAGCCTGACATTTTTTACAGAATAAAATTTTCATCTTTTTTTACAGACTAAAAAATTCATCTTTTTTTATAATTAAAAAAAAATAGATTAAAGAGAATAAAAAAAATTTAACTGGGTACAAATCTGAAATCAACCGATAAAGTAAATAAATTTGAATTTTTTTGTAAATGGATGATTACCATGATGAAAACAATTTACAATCTGTTTTAATACAAAAAATAGAATATAATCTTAATTGTTTTTTCAACTACTGAAATTCAATTTTTAAACAGTTTAACAAACTTTTTTTAATTGATTTATTTTATTTATATATATATAATATTTATAAATAAATATTTAACTCCTTAAACAATGATTGGCATTTTATAATTATACTTTCTATTATTTCTGTTTTTTATTAAAAAGATAATTGTTATTTATTTAAAGGATTTTTAAAAAATTAATTGATTAATAAATATTTATAAAAATTAAATTTATTCTGAGGTACATTATCCTGAGATCTCGTAAAACGTATTTTTAAAAATCCCAAATAACAGCAAAATGAAAATAAAAGTTTTAAATTGATTTCAAAATATTTTATTTAAAAAAAATAACTCTTGAAAACGTTTCATAGTTATAACTTCAAACAATACAAACTTTTGTAAAAAGTTAAAAAAACGTTTGTAAACGTTAAAAAAACTTTTGCAAGGGTGGTTTTTAACGATTAATTTTTTAAATCGTTAAAAATACAGTGAAATTTTCATAAGTCTATCTTAGTTTAAATTTAGTTTATCAACCTAGAGTTTACACTCGTACCCTTGCCCAAATTATTTTCAAAAAATATTTCCTAATATTCAAGCTACCGTAAAAAAAGTTCATGAAACTTTTTTATGGTAAAAAAGTCACGAAGTTCTTTTTATATATAAAAACGAATATAGATGATATACATACACAACCAATCCGTAACCACTTTAGATAAATGTAATTCAGAATTTTTTTTTAAATTAAAAAACAAAAATTCGGAATGTTCTTTTTTCATGACAATAATTTCCTTGTGTAGTTATATATTAGGTATCGGGAAAGTATTTAACAAAATTGAAATTTAATTTAACCAACTTTAATTAATTAAGTAAAAGAAAAAATCTCATAAACACTATTTGAAAGAAAAGTTAAACTTTTTTCTAAATCTAAACTAAAATTTTCTTAAAAAAAGATCCAGGAACTTGCTATTCCATAAGTACTACAATCTTAAATTTACAGAAATATTTTATAATTAATATGCTTTGTTCACACTATATTACAATTAATTAAAAATGATTGAACCATGACATATCGATATTATTGTAAGCAAAAAATCTTATTCTATTTATTTATTTTATAAATTATAAATATAATAAATAAATAAACAAACATCTGCAGTAAAATATAAACATGCACTGTTTATTACAAAATGATTTTTTTTTTAACTAAGAAAAAATAATATTTTTTGTAAAAAAGAAAATAAATAATTCGTTTTATTACTTGTTAAAATTATTTAAAATTTTTCCTTAACGAAGAAATATGTAATAATATGGTGGTTATACTTTTTTAATTATCAATATTTATGTATATCTTTTTTATTTTTTTAATTCACATATTCACTCGCGAGTTTATTTTAGACTTTTTTTATCACACACTTCATTCGATACGGTTATCAGAAGGCAAACTGGCGGCCGATTTCAGAATGAGTCAGTATGGCCGGTATTCCCTTTTCAATAAAAAAATTTCCCTGCTTTATATAAAATATCCCTAAATGTTTATATTCATTGATACCTTCATATATCTACTACAAAAGGGAAATTTACCGAATATAGTTAAAATATTATGAAGACTGAAATAAGAAAAAAATCTGATGTGGACACCACATGACTTCCTAGTACGCCTATTAAATCACATATACACAGTTTTACTGCACTTCATTTAAAAGTGAGTTACAATCCTCCAATTCTTTAATAAAGTGGACAGTTACAAACTTGCATTGTGTTGACACCACATTGCATCACAATTTTTTTTTGTGGTGCGGTATCAGCATTTTATATTAGTTTATATATTAATTTTGTTTCATGTCGCCGAAGCATTTACGTAGTTCAAGTGAGAACGTGTCGGATCCGTAACCATGCATACATCGGTTCGAATCCGACTTCATATACATATATATTTTTTAACTCTTTTTTATTTAAAATATATTGATTTATTAATAATTATTAACTTCTCTAAAAATGTTGAATTAAAATGAAAAGTATACAAAATTTTATTTCACTAATAACCTCTGTTTTTTTTGTTTTTTTTCAATCGGAGGTTAATTATTATTAATAAGTCAATATATTTAAATTAAAAATAAAGTTCAAAAAAAGAAAAGGAAATGAAGTCGGATTCAAACCGATGTGCCTTCCTTCCCGTTGTAAGATCGAAATATTTCATTAATTAAACATTTATTGAACTATAACTCTGGAACCAATGAAAATAAGTACCACTTATGATACATCGTTGAAAAGCTCTCAATGAGGGCTTATTACTGCAGTTTAAAATACAATTTTTAACTTTTTTGGACACTTTTAGTCTAGTCGATTTCAATCAAAAGGAGAGGTGCACAACTTGATGTTACAACAGACCTAAATCCAACATTTCTACTGCTAGTCGTTTTTGAGTTATGCGAGACGTACACTTACGTACAGACGTCACGCCGAAACTAGTCAAAATGGATTCAGGGATAGTCAAAGTAGACATTTCCGTTGAAATCTGAAAACCGAATTTTTTCGCGATTATAATACTTCCTTTACTTCGTACAAGGAAATAAGTAATTAACGCAGATAAATCATTCTTCGTTAAAATGTTCAATTTAAAAAGAATTAAAATTTATTGGAAATTAAATTTATTCAAGAATATATTTAACGTTTATTTATTTTAAAAAAAAAATACTAATAATAACATAAACTTAATTAGGGAATAAATTTTTTTTTTTAAATCATAAAATTAATAATAAAGGCAATCAC
The DNA here is from genome assembly GCF_047948215.1 of Lycorma delicatula. Classification (NCBI taxonomy): domain Eukaryota; kingdom Metazoa; phylum Arthropoda; class Insecta; order Hemiptera; family Fulgoridae; genus Lycorma; species Lycorma delicatula. The sequence continues at coordinate 28,985,983 of NC_134465.1, read as the reverse complement.
ACTAATAGTGTACAATAAAGTTGATAAATATTTATCTTAAGGTAATTTTTAAAATTTTGAGAGCTGCCTAATCCCAAAAATAATCCTTTTTAAATTATTACACCTCTACTTTGAATTTTTTTTTCGTTTTACGGACTTATGAAGAAAAGCATGGTATTAATTTCGGTCGCATGATGGTAGGTGGAAGGGGGATTTGAAAATGAATTTTGTTTACGTTTTAAGGTGTGAAAAGTACGAAAATAACTACCAATTAAATTTCGGTTCCCTAAGATATTTATATAAATGTATTTAATTAAGCCTGTGTATAAAATTTTGTGGCATGAAAATCTTCAAAAATACTTAATTAATTTTCTTGAAATCTTTATATACTATAATAATATATCTGAAGTTATGCATGTGAAAATTTTATGAATATCAGTCGAGTGGTTATCGAGTTAAACTCGATTTAAATTCGAAAATATTTGAGCGAAGAAAATTACGGTACTATATTTGGTCGCATGGTGGGATCGGGAACCGAAAATGAATTTTCTTTAGGTTTTGAGATATGAGGAGTAAGAAAATACCGTTCAATTAAATTGGGGTTTCCTTCGTACACGTAGGTTTTGTATATAATAAAATTTTGCAGCTCGAAAATCACAAAAACTACTAGAGAAATTTCATTGATATTTAGATATGCTGTACTAGTGCTAACCGAGTTAACAGAAACTCAAAAAGACCTAAAGCTCGAAAAAAAATTCACTACAGCAAATAAATTATTACAACGGGTTCGGAACAGTATGTACAATAAAAGTGTGCCTTAAAGGATATGAGCGTATAACTATTTAATCTTTTTATTAAAAATTATCGATGTTTTTTTTATTTTCCCCAATACCGGTTTTATTTTAAATTGCATATAAGAATAAAAATCAGCAATAGATAGCTGAGGAAAGTTTTCATAAAAGAACTCCGGGCAAAACTAAGGACGCTAGCGAATTTTACAATAAGTACAAAAATTGCGCTACGGTAGATAGCTATGATAGATTGTTACCGAGTACCTTCTCGCATACAGTAAGATTAAATACGGATAAATTATTAATTTATTCACAATTTCTTAATTTTTCTCGTAGAAAAAGATGTTTGGGAGAATTTTTATTCAAAATTGTCTTAGTTTTCTACTGGTGGTATTTATTTTTTCATAAGATTAAAAATAACAAAATTATTGACAAAAAACTAGATTTTTTCAAAAAAAAAACTTTTTACACTAACAGCAAAAAATTTGCAAAATCAATGAAATCTAAAGCTAAATATATTGATAAATGTCGTATTTTTATATAAATCTACAAAGTTGCATAAAAATATTTGTTTTCATTAATTTTTTATAACATCTGTTTATAGCGTCATTTACGTGTGTTTACGAATTAAACATTTACTTCCTAAAACTCACTGAAAAATTAAAGTTTTTAAAACCCATCTCTGTCATCTTAAATTACATGTTTTACCTTACAAATAACAAATAAAATATTTTTATATTTGAAAAAACAGAATGATTTGACTTCGAGCGTTGACCGAGATACCAAAACAAGCTTTTCTAAAAAATTCAATTTTCAAATGTTGATAAATAAACAATTAAATAAGATATCTCCTATGGAACGAGTAGATAGTAAGCTCAAGAACAGAATGCTATAATGATTTTTTCAGTTTTTGCAATTTGTTTATTATTATAGGCGTTTTATGAATAACTTGCAAATTTTCACAGTAGATCCGGATTAACGGGAAATCAAAAATTAGAAATATTTTGAAAATGTATTAATTTATAGCCTTGGGTCTTATGAATCCGTACCTTTTTGAATTTTTTAATTATCACTAATAGGAACAGAGTTATGAAAGTTTATTTATTGCGCGCCCTGGAGTTACGCTACGTATGTACGATAGTAGCGCGATTTTGGAGCTTATAATACTCGTAAAATTCGCTAGCGCCCTTGGTTTGGCTCACAGAAAAAACTGTCTGCGTGGTTTTTTATGTGAAATATCCTCATCTATCTATTGGTGCTTTTTATTTTTAGATTTGTTTAAAACTAAAGCCGCTACTGGCGAAAAACTAAAGATTTTTCCTTAATTTAATTAACAATTTTTTTTATTCTTCTTCTCCCCCGGGCCGAATTCTGCAGTTATATATTACACAGCCCAGGGGAATGTCGTTTACTCTAACTGGCCTCCACGTCTCGGCCCGCCGGTCGGATCTTACTTTGCGCCCGCCTCAAACCGCCAGAGTACGATCCACTAGGCCCGGCTATGCCGTCCCTGGAGCCGGGATTCGGTCTTATGTCAATTCCTCTAACGGGGACACCCCGAGTGGAACATCCCCGCCAGAACTCGGTCTTTTTCGCTCGGAAGTGCGAGAGTCCCAGTGCCTCATCGCTACCGCTCACTCGTGCAAGCACGTGCGAACGGCAGCTAAGCAGAGGGCTGTCCCTCATCACCGAGCCTTCTCCTAAAGAACCCTCGCCACGAACCCTGCAATGATTTCAAAATTCTTGGGGCTAGCAACATAGTGGTGGTGTTCTCCACGCTGAGCGGTCCGGTAATCGCCCGGTAATCATCCCACTGGGGGCACCAGAACACCGCGTGCTCTGGGGTATCCAGGTCGCCGCAGGAAGGGCAGTAGGGGGTCATCCGCCCTCCTCCTATCACACAGATAGGCACAGAAGACCCCATGGCCGGTCGATTGCGTGAGCCAGTAGTACAGCTCACCAAACCTCCGACTGTCCTAAGGCTTTGTCCACCTGCCCTTGGTGGACGCATCCCACCTAGCTTTCCAATCTCGGAACAGGGCGCATGTATGTCCCACTTGGGAACTCCCCGGTGGCCCAACACTCGCGCCTCTACCAGCTGCTGAAGAAGTGGCTGCCCCGTGATCACCAGCACCGCCTCTACGAGGCATAGTTAATTAACAAATTAAATAATTAATCGCTCACGTCCATTAGGAAACATATTTATTCTAAACATTTTTCCAAACCCATTCCAATAATTTATTTCCTGAAGTAAATTATTTCGATGTTAAAATATATACTGACTAAGCATCTGAAGCTACTGACTAAGCATCTATGTATCTGAAGTTGAAATTGGCGAGTCGTTCTTATTAAGCTCAATTTAAGGTTGAAAAACGTTGAATGGGGCAAGTTAAAAGTGTGGTTCGTTATGATCCTGCAAGTTTGAACGTTGACTTTTCTTTTTATAAATGTTTAAAGAATTTACTAATAGATAGTAGCACAAGAATTTTAATTTACTAAAACAAGACTTTAAACATAAATATTTGAATAAATCATTTTAAATATCGTATTTATTTTATATAAGAAAATAAAATATTTTTTTTTATTTTAATTATTTCATTAAATTACGGTTATATTAATTTAATTCTGTAATAAATAGAAAATATATTTTAATATTAAAAAAAGCACGTTTCAGGTTTCTCGTTTTTTTTTGTAAAACTTTGGAATACAATGACCTGATACCTTTTCTAACGAAAAGTCGGTCTTCTTTATGTGAAAAACTGCACAAGAATTTTTCTTTTTTTTGTAAAATTTGTTAGATTCAATCCACTTAATACGGAAGGTAATACGGAAGATCAAACAAAGTGTTGGGTAAAATTAACAAAAATAAAATGACACATAGCTCGTATTTGCCAAAAGAAATTGGACTTTAATTAGAAAAAAAACAACTAAACCTTTTCATTAAATCATAACCTTAAAAAATTAAATGAAACTACGAAATAAATTTAACTTTAACCTATACAGTATTCATACAACGAATATCAACTAAAACAACATATCAATTATAATATTAAATGACAAATACATAAATATACATTTTTCAAATAATCATTTTGAAAATCTTTAATTTATCACACAAATAAACTGCATATAGGTTAATAATATGAAAATCTGCAATTTAACAAAGTCTGAAAACAAAAGAACTTAAATCACCTTTTTTGCAATTCTATACTTATAAACATAACATCAATAAACATAGTGTAACTGGAAAACTGTTGCATTACTGACATATTCTGTAATAATAAAAATTAGCAATGAACAAATGTCATTAACTTAGAAAACTAAACTACAATAATTCTTATCATTGGCACTGGCCTTTTCTGATTTATGAACATCATCATACTTATCATTAAATAATTAAAACTTGCATTTCTAGTTTGTTGTAGAAATAAAGACGACGATAATATTCCAGTATAAAAAGAGTTAATTACAATATAATCAAATTGTAATAAGTAATCATATAAATAGAGTTCATTTAGTAATCAAGCTTTCTTGAAAATATTTGAGTTTCTTAGCCATTCTCATGTTAATGACTTCTTTTTTCTAATTTGTAAAAATAATATAATACTTGATTGAGCAAGACAATATTTAACATAGATTACAAATATTAACAACAGCAATAATCTAACACATTAAAATTATGTAAAATAGAAGAAGTTCAAATAACAAAATGTTAGTACTTAAATAAGACAAAGAAACAAAATTATAAATAATTATTGTCAAATGACTATAACTGTCTCGCTAAAATTGTTATTTTCCAAATGAAATAAAAAATTTGTGCAATTACATGAGTCAATGAAATACAATAGAAAAACATTCCTGGAAGTCACTACATTTTGGCCATTAATACCAACAATGTTTAAGTGATTTACTGATGATCATTTAAATAATTATAATTGAAATGACATCTCACATAATGAAAAAGTACTGTACAATTTACTCCGGGCCGGAGGACCAGCCTGTGCATACACACATCGTGAAAGTCTGAACTGCACTACTTAAAAAAATGGCGTGATGAGAAGAGGGGGAAACAAACTAGGCAATGGACAGAAGAGTGTGTGTGTTTAAAACAAGAGGTAATGTGTAAGCATTAGTAACAGAAATATTAGAAAAACGTGTGGGAAAGAAACAGCAATAAATAATGCGGGATAGGCATACGCTGACACTATTAAGATGACACAACAGTCAGTCAGACTGGAACAGGGAGAGTTGATAATAAAAACAACAAGCCAAAACAACCTATTCTAAACGTGCACATATGACAAGCCCTACGGAAGTGCACAATAAATATACCAAGCCTGTAAAAACTTTTCTTTCTTTTTCCTGTTTAGCCTCCGGTAACTACCGTTTAGATAATTCTTCAGAGGATGAATGAGGATGATATGTATGAGTGTAAATGAAGTGTAGGCCTGTACATTCTCAGTTCGACCATTCCTGAGATGTGTGGTTAATTGAAACCCAACCACCAAAGGACACCGGTATCCACGATCTAGTATTCAAATTCATGCAAAAATAACTGGCTTTACTAGAATTTGAACGCTGTAACTCTCGACTTCCAAATCAGCTGATTTGGGAAGACTCGTTAACCACTAGACCAACTCGGTGGGTTAAGCCTGTAACAACTACAAGACCCAACCCTAACCTTGAATTTATTGGATTAAAAGCTACTTTACGCAATGGCGTAAACACAAAGTAACAAAACTAAATACAGAATTTTATATAAGCAATTTATGTATCTAGACTAGCAGACCCGGCAATGCTTGGCTATTGCTAGATTTGAGTATATATATATATATATATATATATATAGATTAAATGATCAAACTTACAACTGTAAGTTTGATAAAACATTAAAAAAATTAACATTACGGGATTTCACAAAATTTAACCTTACCCCTTTCATTTTCCCCTTTTCCTCTCCATTCCCTATTCCATCCGCTACTTTTCTTTTCCTTGTTTACCTTTCCCCCTTCCTCTTTCCACCATTTCTCTTTTATTTTTCTCTTTTTCCCTTTCCATTTCCGTTTCCCCTTTTTCTTTTTATCCATTTGCCCCTTCTTCCCATTAACTTTTTTCGATTTTTCCCTTTCTCACTTTTCCCCGTGCGTAAATCGATCCAGTAGTTTGTTAGTCTATAGCGGACACACATATCGGAAATATTGAAATGGAATCGTAAAAATATTTAGTATAGCGTGTGTTGCTTTTACGACCAACACATAGCGCTGTTATAAAAAAAAACATGCTTTTACCTGTCACAGGTGTGAAATCTTAGGTACATAAAAACACGCACGTATTCGAATACAACGTTGTGTAAAGATTTCAAAGCAATCGGGGAAGAACTTTCGGAAATTTAAGATTTTGAACAAACTAACATTTGCCTTTTTATTTATATGAAAGATTTTAGATTTTCGAAAAATATAATAGTTCCCCGGGGTTAGTAATTTAAATTAGAACGAGCAATAAATCAATGACCCACCGGGTTGGTCTAGTGGTTAACGCGTCTTCCCAAATCAGCTGATTTGGAAGTCGAGAGTTACAGCGTTCAAGTCCTAGTAAAGCCAGTTATTTTTGCATGGATTTGAATACTAGATCGTGGATACCCGTGTTATTTGGTGGTTGAGTTTCAATTAACCACACATCTCAGGAATGGTCGAACTGAGAATGTACAAGAATACACTTCATTTACACTCGTACAATATCATCCTCATTCATCCTCTGAAGAATTATCTAAACGGTAGTTACCGGAGGCTAAACAGGAACGAGAAAGAGCAATAAATCAATAAAATTTAATTCTGTTCCTATATAACCAAAATTATTATTTTCTTTTATCCGTATAAAGATGGAAAAGAAATAAAATTAAAAAATATATATATATATATATATATATATATATATGTATGTGTGCGTTAAGAAAGATTATTTAAATTTTAATTAAAATTACCCTTCTTGGAAATCAGGAAAAAATTATGAGAAAGAAGATATGAAATTAAAGTGAAAAATAAATAAGTTTCTCACCATTTCAGTAGTTAATATCAGAATTGCTTTTTAGATTCTCTATGATAAACGTCCTTGAAAGAGAAATTTAAAACTGCAAGTTGACATATTCCAGAATAATTACACATATTTACTCGTCAAGTTAAAAAGAGTTAATGAGTATTTAATACCTTTTAAATTTCTTTAATAGGTCTCAGTAAGGATTTTTTATCTTCATAAATTTTAAACTGATAAGATGGTAAAAAATTACACTGGTAGACAAAAAAAAACTTTTATAATGTTTCTCTAAGTGTAATACCATTTCTTGAATTGCTTTTTTGCGTACATAACAGATCTGTAAATACAATTCTTCTATAACCCTTAGTTTTAAATAAATTACGCTTCAAAAAAAGTTAAGGGAAAACAGTTAAAATCTGTAAAATTTATAATTCTGCATGGCCATGCCTGTGTTAGAATGATTACGCTGATGCTTTTCTTTTATAAATAACCTCAGGCACATCCCGAATTAATGACGAATAGTAATCGGCTAGCATCTTAGTATTCCATTTCCCTTTATAGCGGCTTTCCATCACCGAAATCTCTAGACGGAAACGTTCACTGCGTTCGTCACTTACGTCTCCGAGGTTGTCCGGGAAAAAATCCAGATGTGAGTGGAGGAAATGTATATTAAAAGACGTATTACATCCCATAGCTCTGTATGAAGTAAGAAGTTGATTAACAATATCGTGGTAATTGTGATATCGTGGATTAACAATGTCGTCGGGATTTTGTTTGCCGAGAAAACTTTTGCAAACCTCTTTAAATGAAGTCCAAAGTACACTTTCTACTTTATTTAACAATGAGTTAAATACGTCATATTTGACCAATTCTCTTATTTGAGGACCAACAAATATTCCTTCTTTAATTTTTCCTTCACTTACGTTCGGAAATTTCTACCTTATGTACAAAAATTCGGGACTATCCTTCTTCATTGCGTTTACAGAATTTTTCATTGATATGGAGAGGGGTTAAAAATATTTTTTTGGGTTCAACTAAGGGCTCATGAATAATGTTTTTTTCCCATTTGGAGTTAGGTTGTCTCGTTTCTTCCACTGTTTGCTAACATAATGTTTATCCCTAACTCGGCTGTCCCATTCGCAAAGAAAACACATTTACTTAGCGTAGCTTAACTGCATGCCTAACAAAATAATTATAACTTTCAAATCACCACATCTGTTCCAGCTATCTTTTTTATCATTTATTTTTTCAAGAACGTCTTTCATCACATCGTATGTTTCTTTCAAAGTAATACCATAAGCGATTGGTATCGAAGAATATCTGTTACCGTTGTATAGTAGAACTACTTTTAAACTATACTTGGACGAATCTATGAAAGGGCGCCCGTTTTCAGGTTTATAAACGTGTCCTAAGTGCAACATAAGCTCATCAATATTTGTACAATAAACAAAATTATTTTTATCAATAAAGTACTGAGAAAGTTCTTTTGTCGGCTTCGAAAGGCCGAAATTTTGTATTTTTTTAAAGTATATTCCAACCTAGCAGTCTTGATCCTAACAGTTCAGTTTGATTTTTTGATAAACTTACAATCCCTAACCAAGTCATTTAAGTTGATAGGATGATCTAATCCAAGTATAAATAGAGCCCTATTGATTTTTTAACGAATCAGTTGACAGGAACCGGATTTAGAAGCAAAAAACTGGGTTTCTGGGTACGTTTTCATGTTGTAACGTTTACATATTATAAAGCTAAAAATTAGATTTCTGCGAGCACCATCAGGTGTAAGTTGGTTTCCCAATGGTTTCAAAACATCAAATTTACAGCCAAAATCAGATTTTTGCGAGCACCTCCAGGTGCTTCCATCATTGTATTACTTTATTTTCACAATAATCTAAAACGTGATCTGGGATGAAGGAAAGGGGTTTGTTGTCGAAAATATCACTTTTGAAGTTTTGATCGTTTTGGGTCTGTTTTTGGTCAATTTGAACCTTTTCTTTTTTGTGAGCACCGCTCCAAAACCACAAAAATTATGGGTAACAGTATCAAATTGGGTTATTGGTAAATAGCAGTGAAAAGCGATTGATGCAGTCACAAGTCAACAACTATGTGAAAAGAAGGAAGAAAAATACAGAAATACAATGTATTTATTGGAACATTATACACCTCGCAAAATTAATAAAGAACACACGATACTAATATAACATGAAATAGTAAAAAATCATCGAAAGTTAACTAAAACACAGAAAGAAATATTATTTTCAAAAATCTCTACAGCAGTGCAACAACCTTTCTCTCTTAATTAAACAGGAAATCCTTCCTTTTGAGGTAATTACTGCGACGGAGTTTTTTAATTATTAATTAATTGGTTTCAATTAAGTAACATTAATAATAGTTCCTAGAAACAAATTCTGAATCTTACAAAGGGATTCTATTCAGCACAAAGGGATGGTAACAGGAAAAGTATCAGAAAATCGACAAATTCCCTCAAACTATGGTTCTTGGAATTACTCTAACCCTACCCATCCCGCATCAAAACTCGATGCGCCAGTGGCATTTCCTCCCTCCACGAAGTAAATGCTCTACGATAACTTTGTTGATCTATACTTCCCTTGGTAGAGAAAGGATCTATCACCGCGACTGTTCATTTTTACTTTATCACTTACACTCCCTTAGGTATCAACCTGGAAAAACTTTTCTCTGTAGCTCATATGTTCATATATACTTGTAACAACAAAATTATTTCTGAACTACAAAAAACATTTCCAATGACTTTTAATGTTATTTAATATACGTCTTGTAAACTAGTAAAACCACTGAAATACGTGTTCTGTGAAATTTTTCGGATATTTAACTCATATTCCTCCTATTCTCCTATACATTAAATTAAATAAATAAAAAAAAAACTAATTTGAAACGTTTTACAATGAAAATCATTTACACTATCAGTTAATTTAATTTTTTTAAATTGACTTAATACTTACTTTTTTTTTTTAAACTTACATAACTCACGATGAATGTAACAAACGTTCAAGATTTGTTCTACTGATGAAAATAAAGAAGAAATTTTGTATAAATATACGAGTAGATTCGGAAACGCTTCTTTAACTAGTGTCAACTGGCAAAAGATTTTGCCCTGATTTATGAACTTTTTGTTTTCACAACTTATGAATAAAATATTTCAAAAAAATTTTTATAAAATTAATTTTTAACTGGCTAAAAATGTAAAAATAATTGTTTTATTGATGTGGTATTTTATTTGAGTAGTACGGAAATAGCAGTACAGCTGCAGAAATGAGGTCATCCAAGATAGCAGCAGTCCGCCATCTTGGCCGCCAACTTGGAAATGACCGTCACCAGAATCTGGATACAAAGAGCGTCAGCGAAATGACAATCGACAAACCGTATGACATACTGACCGTAAATATGGTGGACACACTATACGGAAAAAGTATCGTATTCACGGTCCGAGGTGACGTGGACAAATAAATGTTTAAGGTATTTTTACCTAAACGAATCGCCGATACGATTATTGTTGCAGAAATGAATGCCATCATTGAGATGAAGTTGAAGCTTTTGTTCAAAGGGACGATTGGAAGCATGTTCATGTGGTGTTATAAAAACCACAATGAACAAGATCTAAATAGTTCTTTTACGGACTACAACACATAACACAATCGAAACAAAACATTCACATACATACACAAAACAAAAAACACATCAAACCCCCATACAATAAATTGTAACTAACTATTGTTTATTTAAATAATAAAAAAACAATATTTAATTACGTTTATTGAATGCAGGTTCCAAGGCCCGCGACATGATATTGCAATAGATTTATTTACTATCATATTTTGTTGCAAATGGTGAGGAGAGTGTTTATTTCATTGTTAGTTTTTTTCAAAAAAGTTTCAGAATGCTGTTGTCAGGATATAAGATGATTTTTCTCGCTTCTTGGGGTGTGGAGACTATGACGTTCTGATTAATAGAGAGAGTAGGACATGATAGGTGTGGTGGGGAGCGCCATATAAATACATTGTAACCGGGTGTAGTAGTTTATTCTTTCTGACACTCGAGGTGTAAACCTCACGGTTCCTGTTAGTGAAGAAGATGTGCGCGTACGTGTTGATGATCAACGTCTTACGCCGGTGTGTTTTAAATTAAAACACAATCACGCGTATGTTTTCGCTTTATCTGAACACGTTTTCGTTAAAAACGGTGATGACCTATTGGTGAAGATAATTTTCAATGATGGTGATTTTGGATGCTGACGAAAATATTATTGCGAATTTCAATGCGGTCATAAAGCTATCGCACTAATTGACAGTAAACAAGTGCCATATTCTAGATTCTAGGGTGACGATGTTAACGTAAAAACAATCAAAATCAATCATTCGTCGAATATGAATTTGGACGCGAAGATGTTACACGATCTCAATACGTCTCATAGAAAAAACAACGTAGTCGCTGTAACTGTGTATGTTGCAAATAAAAAAGAATAGTAACTTCTAATGTAGCGACGGACGGAGGACGTTTCTTCAGGACAAGCGATTAGGTAGATTGTTCTAACCACTGTGGTGATGATACCCAACCTATCTTGGGAGCGTGAGACACGAATGAAATTTCAGTAACCGATTACGTAAAAAAACGAATCGATATATGAGAGGACGACATATCGCTTTTTTTATTTTTTTTTTTTTTTTATACAAGAATAGGAAACGTAAACAAAAAAACGAAGAAGAGGAAAAAGAAAACCGTCGTCATCGAAACGAATTATTTTAAAATTTAAACAGCTTTTCTTAAAAAGGTCCTTTTAAGAAACTGCAACTTATATTACACAAACAACACAAAACAAAAAACACTTTAAATTCCCATACAATAAGCCGGTACTAACTTTCGTTTTAAAAAAACACCATATTTATTTACGTTTATTGCATGCAGTGGTTCCAAGGCCCGTGACATGATATCATATTGGACTTACCCACTATCAATGGTGTTACAAATGGTGAGGAGACTGTTTAACAAATTTTAGGTATTTTCAAAAAAAGGAGAGTTGTACGATAGAACTATGCGTGGATTATTGCATAATTAATATTACGTTTATGTATACGAAACATTATTTCTTTACTTCATTACAAGAGCGTAATGTATAAAACAACAAAGGCAGATGATGAGTAATGATAAACTTTCACAAGAAGGCGGGTATCGCATACATAAATTAGAGAGTTATCTCCATTAAATGTGATTTTTTTGTTTCACATAGATGTGCTTTCTTATGCAAGTTTATCATTAATCATCATCTGCATTTGTCGTTCATAACATCCCGGTCTTGCAATGAAGTATCATGAAGACGTTTCTTAAGATGTATAGTCGTGTTATTTTTAGACCTCTAACGGAGAGATCACTCGTTAAAAAAATCTCAATGCACCGCGGTTGCTACGTGCTGGCTGGTGAAGAAATGTATTTATTTATTTTTTTTTATGATAAGCAAGGGTGTGTGTATATGTTAACCGGTAATCTGTATAAGGAAAAACACTTGTTAAAAACTGAACGGAAGTGTGTGCATAGATAAGCAGGACAAAAAATTATTGTGTGGTTATTAAGCCTTATCATTAAAAAAAAAATAATAAAGAGTTATATCTACTTGTTCGTTTCCAAGCGAATGTACCGGGAGTATAAATAGCCACTCGTAATCGTGCTCGAATCAGTCTAACCACAGCTCTTGTAATAGAAAGATCATCATGACTGACGGTTACCGAAAAAAATTGGTCGATCGGTTAATCACGTTAACCGTACATCAGAATATGGATACAAAGAGCGTCAGTGAAATGACAATCGCAAACGGTACGACATACTGACCGTAAATATGGTGGACACACTATACGGGAAAAGTATGGTTTTCACGGTTCGAGGAGTTGTAGACGAAGAAATGTTTAAGGTATTTTTACCTAAACCAATCGCCGATACGATTAATGTTGAAGAAATGAATGCCATAATTGTGATGAAGTTGAAGGTTCTGTTCAAAGGGACGATTGGAAGCATGCTCAAGTGGTGTTATAAAATAATAAAAAAATACACATACTTACACAAAAAAACACTTTAAACTCTCATACAATAAATTGTAACTAAATATAGTTTCTTAAATAAAAAAAAACGATATTTAATTACATTTATTGAATGCCGGTTCTAAGACTGCGACATGATATTGCAATAGATTTTTTTACTATCATATTTTGTTGCAAATGGTGATGAGACTGTTTAATACATTGTTTATTTTTTGAAAATATTTCAGAATCCTGTTGTAAAGATATAAGATAATTTTTCTCGCGTCGTGGGGTTGGGAGACTGTGACGTTCTGACTTTTAGAGAATGTTGGACATGATGTAGAGACAGTTGGGGATCGCCATGTAAAAACAGTGTAACCCGGTGTAGTAGTTTATTCTTTCTGACACTCGAGGTGTATACCTCACGGTTCCTGTTAGTGAAGAAGATGTGCGCGTACGTGTTGATGATCAACGTCTTACGCCGGTGTGTTTTAAATTAAAACACAATCACGCGTATGTTTTCGCTTTATCTGAACACGTTTTCGTTAAAAACGGTGATGACCTATTGGTGAAGATAATTTTCAATGATGGTGATTTTGGATGCTGACGAAAATATTATTGCGAATTTCAATGCGGTCATAAAGCTATCGCACTAATTGACAGTAAACAAGTGCCATATTCCGGATTCTAGGGTGACGATGTTAACGTAAAAACAATCAAAATCAATCATTCGTCGAATATCAATTTGGACGCGAAGATGTTACACGATCTCAATACGTCTCATAGAAAAAACAACGTAGTCGCTGTAACTGTGTATGTTGCAAATAAAAAAGAATAGTAACTTCTAATGTAGCGACGGACGGAGGACGTTTCTTCAGGACAAGCGATTAGGTAGATTGTTCTAACCACTGTGGTGATGATACCCAACCTATCTTGGGAGCGTGAGACACGAATGAAATTTCAGTAACCGATTACGTAAAAAAACCAATCGATATATGAGAGGACGACATATCGCTTTTTTTATTTTTTATTTTTTTTTTATACAAGAATAGGAAACGTAAACAAAAAACGAAGAAGAGGAAAAAGAAAACCGTCGTCATCGAAACGAATTATTTTAAAATTTAAACAGCTTTTCTTAAAAAGGTCCTTTTAAGAAACTGCAACTTATATTACACAAACAACACAAAACAAAAAACACTTTAAATTCCCATACAATAAGCCGGTACTAACTTTCGTTTTAAAAAAACACCATATTTATTTACGTTTATTGCATGCAGTGGTTCCAAGGCCCGTGACATGATATCATATTGGACTTATCCACTATCAATGGTGTTACAAATGGTGAGGAGACTGTTTAACAAATTTTAGGTATTTTCAAAAAAAGGAGAGTTGTACGATAGAACTATGCGTGGATTATTGCATAATTAATATTACGTTTATGTATACGAAACATTATTTCTTTACTTCATTACAAGAGCGTAATGTATAAAACAACAAACGCAGATGATGAGTAATGATAAACTTTCACAAGAAGGCGGGTATCGCATACATAAATTAGAGAGTTATCTCCATTAAATGCGATTTTTTTGTTTCACATAGATGTGCTTTCTTATGCAAGTTTATCATTAATCATCATCTGCATTTGTCGTTCATAACATCCCGGTCTTGCAATGAAGTATCATGAAGATGTTTCTTAAGATGTATAGTCGTGTTATTTTTAGACCTCTAACGGAGAGATCACTCGTTAAAAAAATCTCAATGCACCGCGGTTGCTGCCTGCTGGCTGATGAAGAAATGTAATTATTTATTTTTTTTTATGATAAGCAAGGGTGTGTGTATATGTTAACCGGTAATCTGTACAAGGAAAAATACTTGTTAAAAACTGAACGGAAGTGTGTGCATAGATAAGCAGGACAAAAAATTATTGTGTGGTTATTAAGCCTTATCATTAAAAAAAAATAATAAAGAGTTATATCTACTAGTTCGTTTCCAAGCGAATGTACCGAAAGTATAAATAGCCACCCGTAATCGTGCTCGAATCAGTCTAACCACAGCTCTTGTAATAGAAAGATCATCATGACTGACGGTTACCGAAAAAAATTGGTCGATCGGTTAATCACGTTAACCGTACATCAGAATATGGTTACAAAGAGCGTCAGTGAAATGACAATCGCAAACGGTACGACATACTGACCGTAAATATGGTGGACACACTATACGGGAAAAGTATAGTTTTCACGGTTCGAGGAGTTGTAGACGAAGAAATGTTTAAGGTATTTTTACCTAAACCAATCGCCGATACGATTAATGTTGAAGAAATGAATGCCATAATTGTGATGAAGTTGAAGGTTCTGTTCAAAGTGACTATTGGAGGCATTTCATATGGTGTTATAAAAAAATAAAAAAATACACATACATACACAAAACAAAAAACACTTTAAACTGTCATACAATCAATTATAACTAAATATAGTTTTTTTTAATAATAAAAAAACGATATTTAATTAAATTTATTGAATGCCGGTTCTAAGGCTGCGACATGATATTGCAATAGATTTTTTTGCTATCATATTTTGTTGCAAATGGTGATGGGAGTGTTTAATACATTGTTTATTTTTTGAAAATATTTCAGAATGCTGTTGTAAAGATATAAGATAATTTTTCTCGCGTCGTGGGGTTGGGAGACTGTGACGTTCTGACTTTTAGAGAAAGTTGGACATGATGTAGAGACAGTTGGGGATCGCCATGTAAAAACAGTGTAACCCGGTGTAGTAGTTTATTCTTTCTGACACTCGAGGTGTATACCTCACGGTTCCTGTTAGTGAAGAAGATGTGCGCGTACGTGTTGATGATCAACGTCTTACGCCGTGTGTTTTAAATTAAAACACAATCACGCGTATGTTTTCGCTTTATCTGAACACGTTTTCGTTAAAAACGGTGATGACCTATTGGTGAAGATAATTTTCAATGATGGTGATTTTGGATGGTGACGAAAATATTATTGCGATTTTCAATGCGGTCATAAAGCTATCGCACTAATTGACAGTAAACAAGTGCCATATTCCGGATTCTAGGGTGACGATGTTAACGTAAAAACAATCAAAATCAATCATTCGTCGAATATGAATTTGGACGCGAAGATGTTACACGATCTCAATGCGTCTCATAGAAAAAACAACGTAGTCGCTGTAACTGTGTATGTTGCAAATAAAAAAGAATAGTAACTTCTAATGTAGCGACCGACGGAGGACGATTCTTCAGGACAAGCGATTAGGTAGATTGTCCTAACCACTGTGGTGATGATACCCAACCTATCTTGGGAGCGTGAGACACGAATGAAATTTCAGTAACCGATTACGTAAAAAAACCAATCGATATATGAGAAGACGACATATCGCTTTTTTTATTTTATTTTTTTTTTTTATACAAGAATAGGAAACGTAAACAAAAAAACGAAGAAGAGGAAAAAAAACCGTCGTCATCGAAACGAATTATTTTAAAATTTAAACAGCTTTTCTTAAAAAGGTCCTTTTAAGAAACTGCAACTTATATTACACAAACAACACAAAACAAAAAACACTTTAAATTCCCATACAATAAGCCGGTACTAACTTTCGTTTTAAAAAAACACCATATTTATTTACGTTTATTGCATGCAGTGGTTCCAAGGCCCGTGACATGATATCATATTGGACTTATCCACTATCAATGGTGTTACAAATGGTGAGGAGACTGTTTAACAAATTTTAGGTATTTTCAAAAAAAGGAGAGTTGTACGATAGAACTATGCGTGGATTATTGCATAATTAATATTACGTTTATGTATACGAAACATTATTTCTTTACTTCATTACAAGAGCGTAATGTATAAAACAACAAAGGCAGATGATGAGTAATGATAAACTTTCACAAGAAGGCGGGTATCGCATACATAAATTAGAGAGTTATCTCCATTAAATGCGATTTTTTTGTTTCACATAGATGTGCTTTCTTATGCAAGTTTATCATTAATCATCATCTGCATTTGTCGTTCATAACATCCCGGTCTTGCAATGAAGTATCATGAAGATGTTTCTTAAGATGTATAGTCGTGTTATTTTTAGACCTCTAACGGAGAGATCACTCGTTAAAAAAATCTCAATGCACCGCGGTTGCTACCTGCTGGCTGATGAAGAAATGTAATTATTTATTTTTTTTTATGATAAGCAAGGGTGTGTGTATATGTTAACCGGTAATCTGTATAAGGAAAAATACTTGTTAAAAACTGAAAGGAAGTGTGTGCATAGATAAGCAGGACAAAAAATTATTGTGTGGTTATTAAGCCTTATCATTAAAAAAAAAATAATAAAGTGTTATATCTACTTGTTCGTTTCCAAGCGAATGTACCGGGAGTATAAATAGCCACTCGTAACCGTGCTCGAATCAGTCTAACCACAGCTCTTGTAATAGAAAGATCATCATGACTGACGGTTACCGAAAAAAATTGGTCGATCGGTTAATCACGTTAACCGTACATCAGAATATGGATACAAAGAGCGTCAGTGAAATGACAATCGCAAACGGTACGACATACTGACCGTAAATATGGTGGACACACTGTACGGGAAAAGTATCGTTTTCACGGTTCGTGGAGTTGTGGATGAAGAAATGTTTGACGTATTTTTACCTAAACCAATCGCCGATACGACTAATGTTGAAGAAATGAATGCCATCTTTGAGATAAAGTTGAAGCTTTTGTTCAAAGTGACTATTGGAGGCATTTCATATGGTGTTATAAAAAAATAAAAAAATACACATACATACACAAAACAAAAAACACTTTAAACTGTCATACAATCAATTATAACTAAATATAGTTTTTTTTAATAATAAAAAAACGATATTTAATTAAATTTATTGAATGCCGGTTCTAAGGCTGCGACATGATATTGCAATAGATTTTTTTGCTATCATATTTTGTTGCAAATGGTGATGGGAGTGTTTAATACATTGTTTATTTTTTGAAAATATTTCAGAATGCTGTTGTAAAGATATAAGATAATTTTTCTCGCGTCGTGGGGTTGGGAGACTGTGACGTTCTGACTTTTAGAGAAAGTTGGACATGATGTAGAGACAGTTGGGGATCGCCATGTAAAAACAGTGTAACCCGGTGTAGTAGTTTATTCTTTCTGACACTCGAGGTGTATACCTCACGGTTCCTGTTAGTGAAGAAGATGTGCGCGTACGTGTTGATGATCAACGTCTTACGCCGTGTGTTTTAAATTAAAACACAATCACGCGTATGTTATCGCTTTATGTGAACTCGTTTTCGTTAAAAACGGTGATGACCCATTGGTGAAGATAATTTTCAATGATGGTGATTTTGGATGGTGACGAAAATATTATTGCGATTTTCAATGCGGTCATAAAGCTATCGCACTAATTGACAGTAAACAAGTGCCATATTCCGGATTCTAGGGTGACGATGTTAACGTAAAAACAATCAAAATCAATCATTCGTCGAATATGAATTTGGACGCGAAGATGTTACACGATCTCAATGCGTCTCATAGAAAAAACAACGTAGTCGCTGTAACTGTGTATGTTGCAAATAAAAAAGAATAGTAACTTCTAATGTAGCGACCGACGGAGGACGATTCTTCAGGACAAGCGATTAGGTAGATTGTTCTAACCACTGTGGTGATGATACCCAACCTATCTTGGGAGCGTGAGACACGAATGAAATTTCAGTAACCGATTACGTAAAAAAACCAATCGATATATGAGAGGACGACATATCGCTTTTTTTATTTTTTTTTTTTTTTTATACAAGAATAGGAAACGTAAACAAAAAAACGAAGAAGAGGAAAAAGAAAACCGTCGTCATCGAAACGAATTATTTTAAAATTTAAACAGCTTTTCTTAAAAAGGTCCTTTTAAGAAACTGCAACTTATATTACACAAACAACACAAAACAAAAAACACTTTAAATTCCCATACAATAAGCCGGTACTAACTTTCGTTTTAAAAAAACACCATATTTATTTACGTTTCTTGCATGCAGTGGTTCCAAGGCCCGTGACATGATATCATATTGGACTTATCCACTATCAATGGTGTTACAAATGGTGAGGAGACTGTTTAACAAATTTTAGGTATTTTCAAAAAAAGGAGAGTTGTACGATAGAACTATGCGTGGATTATTGCATAATTAATATTACGTTTATGTATACGAAACATTATTTCTTTACTTCATTACAAGAGCGTAATGTATAAAACAACAAACGCAGATGATGAGTAATGATAAACTTTCACAAGAAGGCGGGTATCGCATACATAAATTAGAGAGTTATCTCCATTAAATGCGATTTTTTTGTTTCACATAGATGTGCTTTCTTATGCAAGTTTATCATTAATCATCATCTGCATTTGTCGTTCATAACATCCCGGTCTTGCAATGAAGTATCATGAAGATGTTTCTTAAGATGTATAGTCGTGTTATTTTTAGACCTCTAACGGAGAGATCACTCGTTAAAAAAATCTCAATGCACCGCGGTTGCTACCTGCTGGCTGATGAAGAAATGTAATTATTTATTTTTTTTTTATGATAAGCAAGGGTGTGTGTATATGTTAACCGGTAATCTGTATAAGGAAAAATACTTGTTAAAAACTGAAAGGAAGTGTGTGCATAGATAAGCAGGACAAAAAATTATTGTGTGGTTATTAAGCCTTATCATTAAAAAAAAAAATAATAAAGAGTTATATCTACTTGTTCGTTTCCAAGCGAATGTACCGGGAGTATAAATAGCCACTCGTAACCGTGCTCGAATCAGTCTAACCACAGCTCTTGTAATAGAAAGATCATCATGACTGACGGTTACCGAAAAAAATTGGTCGATCGGTTAATCACGTTAACCGTACATCAGAATATGGATACAAAGAGCGTCAGTGAAATGACAATCGCAAACGGTACGACATACTGACCGTAAATATGGTGGACACACTGTACGGGAAAAGTATCGTTTTCACGGTTCGTGGAGTTGTGGATGAAGAAATGTTTAAGGTATTTTTACCTAAACCAATCGCCGATACGATTAATGTTGAAGAAATGAATGCCATAATTGTGATGAAGTTGAAGGTTCTGTTCAAAGGGACGATTGGAAGCATGCTCAAGTGGTGTTATAAAATAATAAAAAAATACACATACTTACACAAAAAAACACTTTAAACTCTCATACAATAAATTGTAACTAAATATAGTTTCTTAAATAAAAAAAAAACGATATTTAATTACATTTATTGAATGCCGGTTCTAAGACTGCGACATGATATTGCAATAGATTTTTTTACTATCATATTTTGTTGCAAATGGTGATGGGACTGTTTAATACATTGTTTATTTTTTGAAAATATTTCAGAATCCTGTTGTAAAGATATAAGATAATTTTTCTCGCGTCGTGGGGTTGGGAGACTGTGACGTTCTGACTTTTAGAGAATGTTGGACATGATGTAGAGACAGTTGGGGATCGCCATGTAAAAACAGTGTAACCCGGTGTAGTAGTTTATTCTTTCTGACACTCGAGGTGTATACCTCACGGTTCCTGTTAGTGAAGAAGATGTGCGCGTACGTGTTGATGATCAACGTCTTACGCCGGTGTGTTTTAAATTAAAACACAATCACGCGTATGTTTTCGCTTTATCTGAACACGTTTTCGTTAAAAACGGTGATGACCTATTGGTGAAGATAATTTTCAATGATGGTGATTTTGGATGCTGACGAAAATATTATTGCGAATTTCAATGCGGTCATAAAGCTATCGCACTAATTGACAGTAAACAAGTGCCATATTCCGGATTCTAGGGTGACGATGTTAACGTAAAAACAATCAAAATCAATCATTCGTCGAATATCAATTTGGACGCGAAGATGTTACACGATCTCAATACGTCTCATAGAAAAAACAACGTAGTCGCTGTAACTGTGTATGTTGCAAATAAAAAAGAATAGTAACTTCTAATGTAGCGACGGACGGAGGACGTTTCTTCAGGACAAGCGATCAGGTAGATTGTTCTAACCACTGTGGTGATGATACCCAACCTATCTTGGGAGCGTGAGACACGAATGAAATTTCAGTAACCGATTACGTAAAAAAACCAATCGATATATGAGAGGACGACATATCGCTTTTTTTATTTTTTATTTTTTTTTTATACAAGAATAGGAAACGTAAACAAAAAAACGAAGAAGAGGAAAAAGAAAACCGTCGTCATCGAAACGAATTATTTTAAAATTTAAACAGCTTTTCTTAAAAAGGTCCTTTTAAGAAACTGCAACTTATATTACACAAACAACACAAAACAAAAAACACTTTAAATTCCCATACAATAAGCCGGTACTAACTTTCGTTTTAAAAAAACACCATATTTATTTACGTTTATTGCATGCAGTGGTTCCAAGGCCCGTGACATGATATCATATTGGACTTATCCACTATCAATGGTGTTACAAATGGTGAGGAGACTGTTTAACAAATTTTAGGTATTTTCAAAAAAAGGAGAGTTGTACGATAGAACTATGCGTGGATTATTGCATAATTAATATTACGTTTATGTATACGAAACATTATTTCTTTACTTCATTACAAGAGTGTAATGTATAAAACAACAAACGCAGATGATGAGTAATGATAAACTTTCACAAGAAGGCGGGTATCGCATACATAAATTAGAGAGTTATCTCCATTAAATGCGATTTTTTTGTTTCACATAGATGTGCTTTCTTATGCAAGTTTATCATTAATCATCATCTGCATTTGTCGTTCATAACATCCCGGTCTTGCAAAGAACTATCATGAAGACGTTTCTTAAGATGTATAGTCGTGTTATTTTTAGACCTCTAAGGGAGAGATCACTCGTTAAAAAAATCTCAATGCACCGCGGTTGCTACCTGCTGGCTGGTGAAGAAATATAAATATTTATTTTTTTAATTAATGATAAGCAGGTGTGTGTGTATATGTTAACCGATAATCTGTATAAGGAAAAATACTTGTTAAAAACTGAACGGATATGTGTGCATAGATAAGCAGGACAAAAAATGATTGTGGTTATTAAGCGTTTTCACAACAAAAAAATAATAAAGAGTTATATCTACTTGCTCGTTTGCAAGAGAATGTACCGGGAGTGTAAATAGCCCATCATAACCGTGCTCGAATCAGTTTAACCACAGCTCTTGTAATAGAAAGATCATCATGATTGACGGTTATAGAAAAAAATTGGTCTATCGGTTAATCACGTTAACCGTACATAAGAATATGGATACAAAGAGCGTCAGTGAAATGACAATCGCAAACGGTACGACATACTGACCGTAAATATGGTGGACACACTATACCGGAAAAGTATCGTTTTCACGGTTCGAGGAGTTGTGGACGAAGAAATGTTTAAGGTATTTTTACTTAAACCAATCGCCGATACGACTATTGTTGAAGAAATGAATGCCATAATTGAGATGAAGTTGAAGGTTCTGTTCAAAGGGACGATTGGAAGCATGCTCAAGTGGTGTTATAAAATAATAAAAAAATACACATACTTACACAAAAAAACACTTTAAACTCTCATACAATAAATTGTAACTAAATATAGTTTTTTTAAATAAAAAAAAAACGATATTTAATTACATTTATTGAATGCCGGTTCTAAGGCTGCGACATGATATTGCAATAGATTTTTTTACTATCATATTTTGTTGCAAATGGTGATGGGAGTGTTTAATACATTGTTTATTTTTTGAAAATGTTTCAGAATGCTGTTGTAAAGATATAAGATAATTTTTCTCGCGTCGTGGGGTTGGGAGACTGTGACGTTCTGACTTTTAGAGAAAGTTGGACATGATGTAGAGACAGTTGGGGATCGCCATGTAAAAACAGTGTAACCCGTTGTAGTAGTTTATTCTTTCTGACACTCGAGGTGTATACCTCACCGGTTCCCGTTACTGAAGAAGATGTGCGCGTACGTGATGATCATCAACGTTTTACGCCGGTGTGTTTTAAATTAAAACACAATTACGCGTATGTTTTCGATTTATCTGAACACGTTTTCGTTAAAAACAGTGATGACCTATTGGTGAAGATAATTTTCAATGATGGTGATTTTGGATGCTGACGAAAATATTATTGCGAATTTCAATGCGGTCATAAAGCTATCGCACTAATTGACAGTAAACAAGTGCCATATTCCGGATTCTAGGGTGACGATGTTAACGTAAAAACAATCAAAATCAATCATTCGTCGAATATGAATTTGGACGCGAAGATGTTACACGATCTCAATACGTCTCATAGAAAAAACAACGTAGTCGCTGTAACTGTGTATGTTGCAAATAAAAAAGAATAGTAACTTCTAATGTAGCGACGGACGGAGGACGTTTCTTCAGGACAAGCGATCAGGTAGATTGTTCTAACCACTGTGGTGATGATACCCAACCTATCTTGGGAGCGTGAGACACGAATGAAATTTCAGTAACCGATTACGTAAAAAAACCAATCGATATATGAGAGGACGACATATCGCTTTTTTTATTTTTTTTTTATTTTTTATACAAGAATAGGAAACGTAAACAAAAAAACGAAGAAGAGGAAAAAGAAAACCGTCGTCATCGAAACGAATTATTTTAAAATTTAAACAGCTTTTCTTAAAAAGGTCCTTTTAAGAAACTGCAACTTATATTACACAAACAACACAAAACAAAAAACACTTTAAATTCCCATACAATAAGCCGGTACTAACTTTCGTTTTAAAAAAACACCATATTTATTTACGTTTATTGCATGCAGTGGTTCCAAGGCCCGTGACATGATATCATATTGGACTTACCCACTATCAATGGTGTTACAAATGGTGAGGAGACTGTTTAACAAATTTTAGGTATTTTCAAAAAAAGGAGAGTTGTACGATAGAACTATGCGTGGATTATTGCATAATTAATATTACGTTTATGTATACGAAACATTATTTCTTTACTTCATTACAAGAGCGTAATGTATAAAACAACAAAGGCAGATGATGAGTAATGATAAACTTTCACAAGAAGGCGGGTATCGCATACATAAATTAGAGAGTTATCTCCATTAAATGTGATTTTTTTGTTTCACATAGATGTGCTTTCTTATGCAAGTTTATCATTAATCATCATCTGCATTTGTCGTTCATAACATCCCGGTCTTGCAATGAAGTATCATGAAGACGTTTCTTAAGATGTATAGTCGTGTTATTTTTAGACCTCTAACGGAGAGATCACTCGTTAAAAAAATCTCAATGCACCGCGGTTGCTACGTGCTGGCTGGTGAAGAAATGTATTTATTTATTTTTTTTTATGATAAGCAAGGGTGTGTGTATATGTTAACCGGTAATCTGTATAAGGAAAAATACTTGTTAAAAACTGAACGGAAGTGTGTGCATAGATAAGCAGGACAAAAAAATATTGTGTGGTTATTAAGCCTTATCATTAAAAAAAAAATAATAAAGAGTTATATCTACTTGTTCGTTTCCAAGCGAATGTACCGGGAGTATAAATAGCCACTCGTAATCGTGCTCGAATCAGTCTAACCACAGCTCTTGTAATAGAAAGATCATCATGACTGACGGTTACCGAAAAAAATTGGTCGATCGGTTAATCACGTTAACCGTACATCAGAATATGGATACAAAGAGCGTCAGTGAAATGACAATCGCAAACGGTACGACATACTGACCGTAAATATGGTGGACACACTATACGGGAAAAGTATGGTTTTCACGGTTCGAGGAGTTGTAGACGAAGAAATGTTTAAGGTATTTTTACCTAAACCAATCGCCGATACGATTAATGTTGAAGAAATGAATGCCATCATTGAGATGAAGTTGAAGCTTTTGTTCAAAGTGACTATTGGAGGCATTTCTTATGGTGTTATAAAAAAATAAAAAAATACACATACATACACAAAACAAAAAACATTTTAAACTGTCATACAATCAATTGTAACTAAATATAGTTTTTTTTAATAATAAAAAAACGATATTTAATTAAATTTATTGAATGCCGGTTCTAAGGCTGCGACATGATATTGCAATAGATTTTTTTACTATCATATTTTGTTGCAAATGGTGATGGGACTGTTTAATACATTGTTTATTTTTTGAAAATATTTCAGAATCCTGTTGTAAAGATATAAGATAATTTTTCTCGCGTCGTGGGGTTGGGAGACTGTGACGTTCTGACTTTTAGAGAATGTTGGACATGATGTAGAGACAGTTGGGGATCGCCATGTAAAAACAGTGTAACCCGGTGTAGTAGTTTATTCTTTCTGACACTCGAGGTGTATACCTCACGGTCCCTGTTAGTGAAGAAGATGTGCGCGTACGTGTTGATGATCAACGTCTTACGCCGGTGTGTTTTAAATTAAAACACAATCACGCGTATGTTTTCGCTTTATCTGAACACGTTTTCGTTAAAAACGGTGATGACCTATTGGTGAAGATAATTTTCAATGATGGTGATTTTGGATGCTGACGAAAATATTATTGCGAATTTCAATGCGGTCATAAAGCTATCGCACTAATTGACAGTAAACAAGTGCCATATTCCGGATTCTAGGGTGACGATGTTAACGTAAAAACAATCAAAATCAATCATTCGTCGAATATCAATTTGGACGCGAAGATGTTACACGATCTCAATACGTCTCATAGAAAAAACAACGTAGTCGCTGTAACTGTGTATGTTGCAAATAAAAAAGAATAGTAACTTCTAATGTAGCGACGGACGGAGGACGTTTCTTCAGGACAAGCGATCAGGTAGATTGTTCTAACCACTGTGGTGATGATACCCAACCTATCTTGGGAGCGTGAGACACGAATGAAATTTCAGTAACCGATTACGTAAAAAAACCAATCGATATATGAGAGGACGACACATCGCTTTTTTTATTTTTTATTTTTTTTTTATACAAGAATAGGAAACGTAAACAAAAAAACGAAGAAGAGGAAAAAGAAAACCGTCGTCATCGAAACGAATTATTTTAAAATTTAAACAGCTTTTCTTAAAAAGGTCCTTTTAAGAAACTGCAACTTATATTACACAAACAACACAAAACAAAAAACACTTTAAATTCCCATACAATAAGCCGGTACTAACTTTCGTTTTAAAAAAACACCATATTTATTTACGTTTATTGCATGCAGTGGTTCCAAGGCCCGTGACATGATATCATATTGGACTTATCCACTATCAATGGTGTTACAAATGGTGAGGAGACTGTTTAACAAATTTCAGGTATTTTCAAAAAAAGGAGAGTTGTACGATAGAACTATGCGTGGATTATTGCATAATTAATATTACGTTTATGTATACGAAACATTATTTCTTTACTTCATTACAAGAGCGTAATGTATAAAACAACAAACGCAGATGATGAGTAATGATAAACTTTCACAAGAAGGCGGGTATCGCATACATAAATTAGAGAGTTATCTCCATTAAATGCGATTTTTTTGTTTCACATAGATGTGCTTTCTTATGCAAGTTTATCATTAATCATCATCTGCATTTGTCGTTCATAACATCCCGGTCTTGCAAAGAACTATCATGAAGACGTTTCTTAAGATGTATAGTCGTGTTATTTTTAGACCTCTAAGGGAGAGATCACTCGTTAAAAAAATCTCAATGCACCGCGGTTGCTACCTGCTGGCTGGTGAAGAAATATAAATATTTATTTTTTTAATTAATGATAAGCAGGTGTGTGTGTATATGTTAACCGGTAATCTGTATAAGGAAAAATACTTGTTAAAAACTGAACGGAAGTGTGTGCATAGATAAGCAGGACAAAAAATTATTGTGTGGTTATTAAGCCTTATCATTAAAAAAAAAATAATAAAGAGTTATATCTACTTGTTCGTTTCCAAGCGAATGTACCGGGAGTATAAATAGCCACTCGTAATCGTGCTCGAATCAGTCTAACCACAGCTCTTGTAATAGAAAGATCATCATGACTGACGGTTACCGAAAAAAATTGGTCGATCGGTTAATCACGTTAACCGTACATCAGAATATGGATACAAAGAGCGTCAGTGAAATGACAATCGCAAACGGTACGACATACTGACCGTAAATATGGTGGACACACTATACGGGAAAAGTATGGTTTTCACGGTTCAAGGAGTTGTAGACGAAGAAATGTTTAAGGTATTTTTACCTAAACCAATCGCCGATACGATTAATGTTGAAGAAATGAATGCCATAATTGTGATGAAGTTGAAGGTTCTGTTCAAAGGGACGATTGGAAGCATGCTCAAGTGGTGTTCTAAAATAATAAAAAAATACACATACTTACACAAAAAAACACTTTAAACTCTCATACAATAAATTGTAACTAAATATAGTTTCTTAAATAAAAAAAAAAAACGATATTTAATTACATTTATTGAATGCCGGTTCTAAGACTGCGACATGATATTGCAATAGATTTTTTTACTATCATATTTTGTTGCAAATGGTGATGGGACTGTTTAATACATTGTTTATTTTTTGAAAATATTTCAGAATCCTGTTGTAAAGATATAAGATAATTTTTCTCGCGTCGTGGGGTTGGGAGACTGTGACGTTCTGACTTTTAGAGAATGTTGGACATGATGTAGAGACAGTTGGGGATCGCCATGTAAAAACAGTGTAACCCGGTGTAGTAGTTTATTCTTTCTGACACTCGAGGTGTATACCTCACGGTTCCTGTTAGTGAAGAAGATGTGCGCGTACGTGTTGATGATCAACGTCTTACGCCGGTGTGTTTTAAATTAAAACACAATCACGCGTATGTTTTCGCTTTATCTGAACACGTTTTCGTTAAAAACGGTGATGACCTATTGGTGAAGATAATTTTCAATGATGGTGATTTTGGATGCTGACGAAAATATTATTGCGAATTTCAATGCGGTCATAAAGCTATCGCACTAATTGACAGTAAACAAGTGCCATATTCCGGATTCTAGGGTGACGATGTTAACGTAAAAACAATCAAAATCAATCATTCGTCGAATATCAATTTGGACGCGAAGATGTTACACGATCTCAATACGTCTCATAGAAAAAACAACGTAGTCGCTGTAACTGTGTATGTTGCAAATAAAAAAGAATAGTAACTTCTAATGTAGCGATGGACGGAGGACGTTTCTTCAGGACAAGCGATCAGGTAGATTGTTCTAACCACTGTGGTGATGATACCCAACCTATCTTGGGAGCGTGAGACACGAATGAAATTTCAGTAACCGATTACGTAAAAAAACCAATCGATATATGAGAGGACGACATATCGCTTTTTTTATTTTTTATTTTTTTTTTATACAAGAATAGGAAACGTAAACAAAAAAACGAAGAAGAGGAAAAAGAAAACCGTCGTCATCGAAACGAATTATTTTAAAATTTAAACAGCTTTTCTTAAAAAGGTCCTTTTAAGAAACTGCAACTTATATTACACAAACAACACAAAACAAAAAACACTTTAAATTCCCATACAATAAGCCGGTACTAACTTTCGTTTTAAAAAAACACCATATTTATTTACGTTTATTGCATGCAGTGGTTCCAAGGCCCGTGACATGATATCATATTGGACTTATCCACTATCAATGGTGTTACAAATGGTGAGGAGACTGTTTAACAAATTTTAGGTATTTTCAAAAAAAGGAGAGTTGTACGATAGAACTATGCGTGGATTATTGCATAATTAATATTACGTTTACGTATACGAAACATTATTTCTTTACTTCATTACAAGAGTGTAATGTATAAAACAACAAACGCAGATGATGAGTAATGATAAACTTTCACAAGAAGGCGGGTATCGCATACATAAATTAGAGAGTTATCTCCATTAAATGCGATTTTTTTGTTTCACATAGATGTGCTTTCTTATGCAAGTTTATCATTAATCATCATCTGCATTTGTCGTTCATAACATCCCGGTCTTGCAATGAAGTATCATGAAGATGTTTCTTAAGATGTATAGTCGTGTTATTTTTAGACCTCTAACGGAGAGATCACTCGTTAAAAAAATCTCAATGCACCGCGGTTGCTACCTGCTGGCTGATGAAGGAATGTAATTATTTATTTTTTTTTATGATAAGCAAGGGTGTGTGTATATGTTAACCGGTAATCTGTACAAGGAAAAATACTTGTTAAAAACTGAACGGAAGTGTGTGCATAGATAAGCAGGACAAAAAATTATTGTGTGGTTATTAAGCCTTATCATTAAAAAAAAATAATAAAGAGTTATATCTACTAGTTCGTTTCCAAGCGAATGTACCGGAAGTATAAATAGCCACTCGTAATCGTGCTCGAATCAGTCTAACCACAGCTCTTGTAATAGAAAGATCATCATGACTGACGGTTACCGAAAAAAATTGGTCGATCGGTTAATCACGTTAACCGTACATCAGAATATGGTTACAAAGAGCGTCAGTGAAATGACAATCGCAAACGGTACGACATACTGACCGTAAATATGGTGGACACACTATACGGGAAAAGTATAGTTTTCACGGTTCGAGGAGTTGTAGACGAAGAAATGTTTAAGGTATTTTTACCTAAACCAATCGCCGATACGATTAATGTTGAAGAAATGAATGCCATCATTGAGATGAAGTTGAAGCTTTTGTTCAAAGTGACTATTGGAGGCATTTCTTATGGTGTTATAAAAAAATAAAAAAATACACATACATACACAAAACAAAAAACATTTTAAACTGTCATACAATCAATTGTAACTAAATATAGTTTTTTTAAATAAAAAAAAAACGATATTTAATTACATTTATTGAATGCCGGTTCTAAGGCTGCGACATGATATTGCAATAGATTTTTTTACTATCATATTTTGTTGCAAATGGTGATGGGAGTGTTTAATACATTGTTTATTTTTTGAAAATGTTTCAGAATGCTGTTGTAAAGATATAAGATAATTTTTCTCGCGTCGTGGGGTTGGGAGACTGTGACGTTCTGACTTTTAGAGAAAGTTGGACATGATGTAGAGACAGTTGGGGATCGCCATGTAAAAACAGTGTAACCCGTTGTAGTAGTTTATTCTTTCTGACACTCGAGGTGTATACCTCACCGGTTCCCGTTACTGAAGAAGATGTGCGCGTACGTGATGATCATCAACGTTTTACGCCGGTGTGTTTTAAATTAAAACACAATTACGCGTATGTTTTCGATTTATCTGAACACGTTTTCGTTAAAAACAGTGATGACCTATTGGTGAAGATAATTTTCAATGATGGTGATTTTGGATGCTGACGAAAATATTATTGCGAATTTCAATGCGGTCATAAAGCTATCGCACTAATTGACAGTAAACAAGTGCCATATTCCGGATTCTAGGGTGACGATGTTAACGTAAAAACAATCAAAATCAATCATTCGTCGAATATGAATTTGGACGCGAAGATGTTACACGATCTCAATACGTCTCATAGAAAAAACAACGTAGTCGCTGTAACTGTGTATGTTGCAAATAAAAAAGAATAGTAACTTCTAATGTAGCGACGGACGGAGGACGTTTCTTCAGGACAAGCGATCAGGTAGATTGTTCTAACCACTGTGGTGATGATACCCAACCTATCTTGGGAGCGTGAGACACGAATGAAATTTCAGTAACCGATTACGTAAAAAAACCAATCGATATATGAGAGGACGACATATCGCTTTTTTTATTTTTTTTTTATTTTTTATACAAGAATAGGAAACGTAAACAAAAAAACGAAGAAGAGGAAAAAGAAAACCGTCGTCATCGAAACGAATTATTTTAAAATTTAAACAGCTTTTCTTAAAAAGGTCCTTTTAAGAAACTGCAACTTATATTACACAAACAACACAAAACAAAAAACACTTTAAATTCCCATACAATAAGCCGGTACTAACTTTCGTTTTAAAAAAACACCATATTTATTTACGTTTATTGCATGCAGTGGTTCCAAGGCCCGTGACATGATATCATATTGGACTTACCCACTATCAATGGTGTTACAAATGGTGAGGAGACTGTTTAACAAATTTTAGGTATTTTCAAAAAAAGGAGAGTTGTACGATAGAACTATGCGTGGATTATTGCATAATTAATATTACGTTTATGTATACGAAACATTATTTCTTTACTTCATTACAAGAGCGTAATGTATAAAACAACAAAGGCAGATGATGAGTAATGATAAACTTTCACAAGAAGGCGGGTATCGCATACATAAATTAGAGAGTTATCTCCATTAAATGTGATTTTTTTGTTTCACATAGATGTGCTTTCTTATGCAAGTTTATCATTAATCATCATCTGCATTTGTCGTTCATAACATCCCGGTCTTGCAATGAAGTATCATGAAGACGTTTCTTAAGATGTATAGTCGTGTTATTTTTAGACCTCTAACGGAGAGATCACTCGTTAAAAAAATCTCAATGCACCGCGGTTGCTACGTGCTGGCTGGTGAAGAAATGTATTTATTTATTTTTTTTTATGATAAGCAAGGGTGTGTGTATATGTTAACCGGTAATCTGTATAAGGAAAAATACTTGTTAAAAACTGAACGGAAGTGTGTGCATAGATAAGCAGGACAAAAAAATATTGTGTGGTTATTAAGCCTTATCATTAAAAAAAAAATAATAAAGAGTTATATCTACTTGTTCGTTTCCAAGCGAATGTACCGGGAGTATAAATAGCCACTCGTAATCGTGCTCGAATCAGTCTAACCACAGCTCTTGTAATAGAAAGATCATCATGACTGACGGTTACCGAAAAAAATTGGTCGATCGGTTAATCACGTTAACCGTACATCAGAATATGGATACAAAGAGCGTCAGTGAAATGACAATCGCAAACGGTACGACATACTGACCGTAAATATGGTGGACACACTATACGGGAAAAGTATGGTTTTCACGGTTCGAGGAGTTGTAGACGAAGAAATGTTTAAGGTATTTTTACCTAAACCAATCGCCGATACGATTAATGTTGAAGAAATGAATGCCATCATTGAGATGAAGTTGAAGCTTTTGTTCAAAGTGACTATTGGAGGCATTTCTTATGGTGTTATAAAAAAATAAAAAAATACACATACATACACAAAACAAAAAACATTTTAAACTGTCATACAATCAATTGTAACTAAATATAGTTTTTTTTAATAATAAAAAAACGATATTTAATTAAATTTATTGAATGCCGGTTCTAAGGCTGCGACATGATATTGCAATAGATTTTTTTACTATCATATTTTGTTGCAAATGGTGATGGGACTGTTTAATACATTGTTTATTTTTTGAAAATATTTCAGAATCCTGTTGTAAAGATATAAGATAATTTTTCTCGCGTCGTGGGGTTGGGAGACTGTGACGTTCTGACTTTTAGAGAATGTTGGACATGATGTAGAGACAGTTGGGGATCGCCATGTAAAAACAGTGTAACCCGGTGTAGTAGTTTATTCTTTCTGACACTCGAGGTGTATACCTCACGGTCCCTGTTAGTGAAGAAGATGTGCGCGTACGTGTTGATGATCAACGTCTTACGCCGGTGTGTTTTAAATTAAAACACAATCACGCGTATGTTTTCGCTTTATCTGAACACGTTTTCGTTAAAAACGGTGATGACCTATTGGTGAAGATAATTTTCAATGATGGTGATTTTGGATGCTGACGAAAATATTATTGCGAATTTCAATGCGGTCATAAAGCTATCGCACTAATTGACAGTAAACAAGTGCCATATTCCGGATTCTAGGGTGACGATGTTAACGTAAAAACAATCAAAATCAATCATTCGTCGAATATCAATTTGGACGCGAAGATGTTACACGATCTCAATACGTCTCATAGAAAAAACAACGTAGTCGCTGTAACTGTGTATGTTGCAAATAAAAAAGAATAGTAACTTCTAATGTAGCGACGGACGGAGGACGTTTCTTCAGGACAAGCGATCAGGTAGATTGTTCTAACCACTGTGGTGATGATACCCAACCTATCTTGGGAGCGTGAGACACGAATGAAATTTCAGTAACCGATTACGTAAAAAAACCAATCGATATATGAGAGGACGACACATCGCTTTTTTTATTTTTTATTTTTTTTTTATACAAGAATAGGAAACGTAAACAAAAAAACGAAGAAGAGGAAAAAGAAAACCGTCGTCATCGAAACGAATTATTTTAAAATTTAAACAGCTTTTCTTAAAAAGGTCCTTTTAAGAAACTGCAACTTATATTACACAAACAACACAAAACAAAAAACACTTTAAATTCCCATACAATAAGCCGGTACTAACTTTCGTTTTAAAAAAACACCATATTTATTTACGTTTATTGCATGCAGTGGTTCCAAGGCCCGTGACATGATATCATATTGGACTTATCCACTATCAATGGTGTTACAAATGGTGAGGAGACTGTTTAACAAATTTCAGGTATTTTCAAAAAAAGGAGAGTTGTACGATAGAACTATGCGTGGATTATTGCATAATTAATATTACGTTTATGTATACGAAACATTATTTCTTTACTTCATTACAAGAGCGTAATGTATAAAACAACAAACGCAGATGATGAGTAATGATAAACTTTCACAAGAAGGCGGGTATCGCATACATAAATTAGAGAGTTATCTCCATTAAATGCGATTTTTTTGTTTCACATAGATGTGCTTTCTTATGCAAGTTTATCATTAATCATCATCTGCATTTGTCGTTCATAACATCCCGGTCTTGCAAAGAACTATCATGAAGACGTTTCTTAAGATGTATAGTCGTGTTATTTTTAGACCTCTAAGGGAGAGATCA
The DNA here is from genome assembly GCF_047948215.1 of Lycorma delicatula. NCBI lineage: Eukaryota > Metazoa > Arthropoda > Insecta > Hemiptera > Fulgoridae > Lycorma > Lycorma delicatula. The sequence goes on along the minus strand of NC_134465.1, from coordinate 28,952,320 downwards.
CTCGTTAAAAAAATCTCAATGCACCGCGGTTGCTACCTGCTGGCTGGTGAAGAAATATAAATATTTATTTTTTTAATTAATGATAAGCAGGTGTGTGTGTATATGTTAACCGGTAATCTGTATAAGGAAAAATACTTGTTAAAAACTGAACGGAAGTGTGTGCATAGATAAGCAGGACAAAAAATTATTGTGTGGTTATTAAGCCTTATCATTAAAAAAAAAATAATAAAGAGTTATATCTACTTGTTCGTTTCCAAGCGAATGTACCGGGAGTATAAATAGCCACTCGTAATCGTGCTCGAATCAGTCTAACCACAGCTCTTGTAATAGAAAGATCATCATGACTGACGGTTACCGAAAAAAATTGGTCGATCGGTTAATCACGTTAACCGTACATCAGAATATGGATACAAAGAGCGTCAGTGAAATGACAATCGCAAACGGTACGACATACTGACCGTAAATATGGTGGACACACTATACGGGAAAAGTATGGTTTTCACGGTTCAAGGAGTTGTAGACGAAGAAATGTTTAAGGTATTTTTACCTAAACCAATCGCCGATACGATTAATGTTGAAGAAATGAATGCCATAATTGTGATGAAGTTGAAGGTTCTGTTCAAAGGGACGATTGGAAGCATGCTCAAGTGGTGTTCTAAAATAATAAAAAAATACACATACTTACACAAAAAAACACTTTAAACTCTCATACAATAAATTGTAACTAAATATAGTTTCTTAAATAAAAAAAAAAAACGATATTTAATTACATTTATTGAATGCCGGTTCTAAGACTGCGACATGATATTGCAATAGATTTTTTTACTATCATATTTTGTTGCAAATGGTGATGGGACTGTTTAATACATTGTTTATTTTTTGAAAATATTTCAGAATCCTGTTGTAAAGATATAAGATAATTTTTCTCGCGTCGTGGGGTTGGGAGACTGTGACGTTCTGACTTTTAGAGAATGTTGGACATGATGTAGAGACAGTTGGGGATCGCCATGTAAAAACAGTGTAACCCGGTGTAGTAGTTTATTCTTTCTGACACTCGAGGTGTATACCTCACGGTTCCTGTTAGTGAAGAAGATGTGCGCGTACGTGTTGATGATCAACGTCTTACGCCGGTGTGTTTTAAATTAAAACACAATCACGCGTATGTTTTCGCTTTATCTGAACACGTTTTCGTTAAAAACGGTGATGACCTATTGGTGAAGATAATTTTCAATGATGGTGATTTTGGATGCTGACGAAAATATTATTGCGAATTTCAATGCGGTCATAAAGCTATCGCACTAATTGACAGTAAACAAGTGCCATATTCCGGATTCTAGGGTGACGATGTTAACGTAAAAACAATCAAAATCAATCATTCGTCGAATATCAATTTGGACGCGAAGATGTTACACGATCTCAATACGTCTCATAGAAAAAACAACGTAGTCGCTGTAACTGTGTATGTTGCAAATAAAAAAGAATAGTAACTTCTAATGTAGCGATGGACGGAGGACGTTTCTTCAGGACAAGCGATCAGGTAGATTGTTCTAACCACTGTGGTGATGATACCCAACCTATCTTGGGAGCGTGAGACACGAATGAAATTTCAGTAACCGATTACGTAAAAAAACCAATCGATATATGAGAGGACGACATATCGCTTTTTTTATTTTTTATTTTTTTTTTATACAAGAATAGGAAACGTAAACAAAAAAACGAAGAAGAGGAAAAAGAAAACCGTCGTCATCGAAACGAATTATTTTAAAATTTAAACAGCTTTTCTTAAAAAGGTCCTTTTAAGAAACTGCAACTTATATTACACAAACAACACAAAACAAAAAACACTTTAAATTCCCATACAATAAGCCGGTACTAACTTTCGTTTTAAAAAAACACCATATTTATTTACGTTTATTGCATGCAGTGGTTCCAAGGCCCGTGACATGATATCATATTGGACTTATCCACTATCAATGGTGTTACAAATGGTGAGGAGACTGTTTAACAAATTTTAGGTATTTTCAAAAAAAGGAGAGTTGTACGATAGAACTATGCGTGGATTATTGCATAATTAATATTACGTTTACGTATACGAAACATTATTTCTTTACTTCATTACAAGAGTGTAATGTATAAAACAACAAACGCAGATGATGAGTAATGATAAACTTTCACAAGAAGGCGGGTATCGCATACATAAATTAGAGAGTTATCTCCATTAAATGCGATTTTTTTGTTTCACATAGATGTGCTTTCTTATGCAAGTTTATCATTAATCATCATCTGCATTTGTCGTTCATAACATCCCGGTCTTGCAATGAAGTATCATGAAGATGTTTCTTAAGATGTATAGTCGTGTTATTTTTAGACCTCTAACGGAGAGATCACTCGTTAAAAAAATCTCAATGCACCGCGGTTGCTACCTGCTGGCTGATGAAGGAATGTAATTATTTATTTTTTTTTATGATAAGCAAGGGTGTGTGTATATGTTAACCGGTAATCTGTACAAGGAAAAATACTTGTTAAAAACTGAACGGAAGTGTGTGCATAGATAAGCAGGACAAAAAATTATTGTGTGGTTATTAAGCCTTATCATTAAAAAAAAATAATAAAGAGTTATATCTACTAGTTCGTTTCCAAGCGAATGTACCGGAAGTATAAATAGCCACTCGTAATCGTGCTCGAATCAGTCTAACCACAGCTCTTGTAATAGAAAGATCATCATGACTGACGGTTACCGAAAAAAATTGGTCGATCGGTTAATCACGTTAACCGTACATCAGAATATGGTTACAAAGAGCGTCAGTGAAATGACAATCGCAAACGGTACGACATACTGACCGTAAATATGGTGGACACACTATACGGGAAAAGTATAGTTTTCACGGTTCGAGGAGTTGTAGACGAAGAAATGTTTAAGGTATTTTTACCTAAACCAATCGCCGATACGATTAATGTTGAAGAAATGAATGCCATCATTGAGATGAAGTTGAAGCTTTTGTTCAAAGTGACTATTGGAGGCATTTCTTATGGTGTTATAAAAAAATAAAAAAATACACATACATACACAAAACAAAAAACATTTTAAACTGTCATACAATCAATTGTAACTAAATATAGTTTTTTTTAATAATAAAAAAACGATATTTAATTAAATTTATTGAATGCCGGTTCTAAGGCTGCGACATGATATTGCAATAGATTTTTTTACTATCATATTTTGTTGCAAATGGTGATGGGACTGTTTAATACATTGTTTATTTTTTGAAAATATTTCAGAATCCTGTTGTAAAGATATAAGATAATTTTTCTCGCGTCGTGGGGTTGGGAGACTGACGTTCTGACTTTTAGAGAATGTTGGACATGATGTAGAGACAGTTGGGGATCGCCATGTAAAAACAGTGTAACCCGGTGTAGTAGTTTATTCTTTCTGACACTCGAGGTGTATACCTCACGGTTCCTGTTAGTGAAGAAGATGTGCGCGTACGTGTTGATGATCAACGTCTTACGCCGGTGTGTTTTAAATTAAAACACAATCACGCGTATGTTTTCGCTTTATCTGAACACGTTTTCGTTAAAAACGGTGATGACCTATTGGTGAAGATAATTTTCAATGATGGTGATTTTGGATGCTGACGAAAATATTATTGCGAATTTCAATGCGGTCATAAAGCTATCGCACTAATTGACAGTAAACAAGTGCCATATTCCGGATTCTAGGGTGACGATGTTAACGTAAAAACAATCAAAATCAATCATTCGTCGAATATCAATTTGGACGCGAAGATGTTACACGATCTCAATACGTCTCATAGAAAAAACAACGTAGTCGCTGTAACTGTGTATGTTGCAAATAAAAAAGAATAGTAACTTCTAATGTAGCGACGGACGGAGGACGTTTCTTCAGGACAAGCGATCAGGTAGATTGTTCTAACCACTGTGGTGATGATACCCAACCTATCTTGGGAGCGTGAGACACGAATGAAATTTCAGTAACCGATTACGTAAAAAAACCAATCGATATATGAGAGGACGACATATCGCTTTTTTTATTTTTTATTTTTTTTTTATACAAGAATAGGAAACGTAAACAAAAAAACGAAGAAGAGGAAAAAGAAAACCGTCGTCATCGAAACGAATTATTTTAAAATTTAAACAGCTTTTCTTAAAAAGGTCCTTTTAAGAAACTGCAACTTATATTACACAAACAACACAAAACAAAAAACACTTTAAATTCCCATACAATAAGCCGGTACTAACTTTCGTTTTAAAAAAACACCATATTTATTTACGTTTATTGCATGCAGTGGTTCCAAGGCCCGTGACATGATATCATATTGGACTTATCCACTATCAATGGTGTTACAAATGGTGAGGAGACTGTTTAACAAATTTCAGGTATTTTCAAAAAAAGGAGAGTTGTACGATAGAACTATGCGTGGATTATTGCATAATTAATATTACGTTTATGTATACGAAACATTATTTCTTTACTTCATTACAAGAGCGTAATGTATAAAACAACAAACGCAGATGATGAGTAATGATAAACTTTCACAAGAAGGCGGGTATCGCATACATAAATTAGAGAGTTATCTCCATTAAATGCGATTTTTTTGTTTCACATAGATGTGCTTTCTTATGCAAGTTTATCATTAATCATCATCTGCATTTGTCGTTCATAACATCCCGGTCTTGCAAAGAACTATCATGAAGACGTTTCTTAAGATGTATAGTCGTGTTATTTTTAGACCTCTAAGGGAGAGATCACTCGTTAAAAAAATCTCAATGCACCGCGGTTGCTACCTGCTGGCTGGTGAAGAAATATAAATATTTATTTTTTTAATTAATGATAAGCAGGTGTGTGTGTATATGTTAACCGGTAATCTGTATAAGGAAAAATACTTGTTAAAAACTGAACGGAAGTGTGTGCATAGATAAGCAGGACAAAAAATTATTGTGTGGTTATTAAGCCTTATCATTAAAAAAAAAATAATAAAGAGTTATATCTACTTGTTCGTTTCCAAGCGAATGTACCGGGAGTATAAATAGCCACTCGTAATCGTGCTCGAATCAGTCTAACCACAGCTCTTGTAATAGAAAGATCATCATGACTGACGGTTACCGAAAAAAATTGGTCGATCGGTTAATCACGTTAACCGTACATCAGAATATGGATACAAAGAGCGTCAGTGAAATGACAATCGCAAACGGTACGACATACTGACCGTAAATATGGTGGACACACTATACGGGAAAAGTATGGTTTTCACGGTTCGAGGAGTTGTAGACGAAGAAATGTTTAAGGTATTTTTACCTAAACCAATCGCCGATACGATTAATGTTGAAGAAATGAATGCCATAATTGTGATGAAGTTGAAGGTTCTGTTCAAAGGGACGATTGGAAGCATGCTCAAGTGGTGTTCTAAAATAATAAAAAAATACACATACTTACACAAAAAAACACTTTAAACTCTCATACAATAAATTGTAACTAAATATAGTTTCTTAAATAAAAAAAAAACGATATTTAATTACATTTATTGAATGCCGGTTCTAAGACTGCGACATGATATTGCAATAGATTTTTTTACTATCATATTTTGTTGCAAATGGTGATGGGACTGTTTAATACATTGTTTATTTTTTGAAAATATTTCAGAATCCTGTTGTAAAGATATAAGATAATTTTTCTCGCGTCGTGGGGTTGGGAGACTGTGACGTTCTGACTTTTAGAGAATGTTGGACATGATGTAGAGACAGTTGGGGATCGCCATGTAAAAACAGTGTAACCCGGTGTAGTAGTTTATTCTTTCTGACACTCGAGGTGTATACCTCACGGTTCCTGTTAGTGAAGAAGATGTGCGCGTACGTGTTGATGATCAACGTCTTACGCCGGTGTGTTTTAAATTAAAACACAATCACGCGTATGTTTTCGCTTTATCTGAACACGTTTTCGTTAAAAACGGTGATGACCTATTGGTGAAGATAATTTTCAATGATGGTGATTTTGGATGCTGACGAAAATATTATTGCGAATTTCAATGCGGTCATAAAGCTATCGCACTAATTGACAGTAAACAAGTGCCATATTCCGGATTCTAGGGTGACGATGTTAACGTAAAAACAATCAAAATCAATCATTCGTCGAATATCAATTTGGACGCGAAGATGTTACACGATCTCAATACGTCTCATAGAAAAAACAACGTAGTCGCTGTAACTGTGTATGTTGCAAATAAAAAAGAATAGTAACTTCTAATGTAGCGATGGACGGAGGACGTTTCTTCAGGACAAGCGATCAGGTAGATTGTTCTAACCACTGTGGTGATGATACCCAACCTATCTTGGGAGCGTGAGACACGAATGAAATTTCAGTAACCGATTACGTAAAAAAACCAATCGATATATGAGAGGACGACATATCGCTTTTTTTATTTTTTATTTTTTTTTTATACAAGAATAGGAAACGTAAACAAAAAAACGAAGAAGAGGAAAAAGAAAACCGTCGTCATCGAAACGAATTATTTTAAAATTTAAACAGCTTTTCTTAAAAAGGTCCTTTTAAGAAACTGCAACTTATATTACACAAACAACACAAAACAAAAAACACTTTAAATTCCCATACAATAAGCCGGTACTAACTTTCGTTTTAAAAAAACACCATATTTATTTACGTTTATTGCATGCAGTGGTTCCAAGGCCCGTGACATGATATCATATTGGACTTATCCACTATCAATGGTGTTACAAATGGTGAGGAGACTGTTTAACAAATTTTAGGTATTTTCAAAAAAAGGAGAGTTGTACGATAGAACTATGCGTGGATTATTGCATAATTAATATTACGTTTATGTATACGAAACATTATTTCTTTACTTCATTACAAGAGTGTAATGTATAAAACAACAAACGCAGATGATGAGTAATGATAAACTTTCACAAGAAGGCGGGTATCGCATACATAAATTAGAGAGTTATCTCCATTAAATGCGATTTTTTTGTTTCACATAGATGTGCTTTCTTATGCAAGTTTATCATTAATCATCATCTGCATTTGTCGTTCATAACATCCCGGTCTTGCAATGAAGTATCATGAAGATGTTTCTTAAGATGTATAGTCGTGTTATTTTTAGACCTCTAACGGAGAGATCACTCGTTAAAAAAATCTCAATGCACCGCGGTTGCTACCTGCTGGCTGATGAAGGAATGTAATTATTTATTTTTTTTTATGATAAGCAAGGGTGTGTGTATATGTTAACCGGTAATCTGTACAAGGAAAAATACTTGTTAAAAACTGAACGGAAGTGTGTGCATAGATAAGCAGGACAAAAAATTATTGTGTGGTTATTAAGCCTTATCATTAAAAAAAAATAATAAAGAGTTATATCTACTAGTTCGTTTCCAAGCGAATGTACCGGAAGTATAAATAGCCACTCGTAATCGTGCTCGAATCAGTCTAACCACAGCTCTTGTAATAGAAAGATCATCATGACTGACGGTTACCGAAAAAAATTGGTCGATCGGTTAATCACGTTAACCGTACATCAGAATATGGTTACAAAGAGCGTCAGTGAAATGACAATCGCAAACGGTACGACATACTGACCGTAAATATGGTGGACACACTATACGGGAAAAGTATAGTTTTCACGGTTCGAGGAGTTGTAGACGAAGAAATGTTTAAGGTATTTTTACGTAAACCAATCGCCGATACGATTAATGTTGAAGAAATGAATGCCATCATTGAGATGAAGTTGAAGCTTTTGTTCAAAGTGACTATTGGAGGCATTTCTTATGGTGTTATAAAAAAATAAAAAAATACACATACATACACAAAACAAAAAACATTTTAAACTGTCATACAATCAATTGTAACTAAATATAGTTTTTTTTAATAATAAAAAAACGATATTTAATTAAATTTATTGAATGGCGGTTCTAAGGCTGCGACATGATATTGCAATAGATTTTTTTACTATCATATTTTGTTGCAAATGGTGATGGGACTGTTTAATACATTGTTTATTTTTTGAAAATATTTCAGAATCCTGTTGTAAAGATATAAGATAATTTTTCTCGCGTCGTGGGGTTGGGAGACTGTGACGTTCTGACTTTTAGAGAATGTTGGACATGATGTAGAGACAGTTGGGGATCGCCATGTAAAAACAGTGTAACCCGGTGTAGTAGTTTATTCTTTCTGACACTCGAGGTGTATACCTCACGGTTCCTGTTAGTGAAGAAGATGTGCGCGTACGTGTTGATGATCAACGTCTTACGCCGGTGTGTTTTAAATTAAAACACAATCACGCGTATGTTTTCGCTTTATCTGAACACGTTTTCGTTAAAAACGGTGATGACCTATTGGTGAAGATAATTTTCAATGATGGTGATTTTGGATGCTGACGAAAATATTATTGCGAATTTCAATGCGGTCATAAAGCTATCGCACTAATTGACAGTAAACAAGTGCCATATTCCGGATTCTAGGGTGACGATGTTAACGTAAAAACAATCAAAATCAATCATTCGTCGAATATCAATTTGGACGCGAAGATGTTACACGATCTCAATACGTCTCATAGAAAAAACAACGTAGTCGCTGTAACTGTGTATGTTGCAAATAAAAAAGAATAGTAACTTCTAATGTAGCGACGGACGGAGGACGTTTCTTCAGGACAAGCGATCAGGTAGATTGTTCTAACCACTGTGGTGATGATACCCAACCTATCTTGGGAGCGTGAGACACGAATGAAATTTCAGTAACCGATTACGTAAAAAAACCAATCGATATATGAGAGGACGACACATCGCTTTTTTTATTTTTTATTTTTTTTTTATACAAGAATAGGAAACGTAAACAAAAAAACGAAGAAGAGGAAAAAGAAAACCGTCGTCATCGAAACGAATTATTTTAAAATTTAAACAGCTTTTCTTAAAAAGGTCCTTTTAAGAAACTGCAACTTATATTACACAAACAACACAAAACAAAAAACACTTTAAATTCCCATACAATAAGCCGGTACTAACTTTCGTTTTAAAAAAACACCATATTTATTTACGTTTATTGCATGCAGTGGTTCCAAGGCCCGTGACATGATATCATATTGGACTTATCCACTATCAATGGTGTTACAAATGGTGAGGAGACTGTTTAACAAATTTCAGGTATTTTCAAAAAAAGGAGAGTTGTACGATAGAACTATGCGTGGATTATTGCATAATTAATATTACGTTTATGTATACGAAACATTATTTCTTTACTTCATTACAAGAGCGTAATGTATAAAACAACAAACGAAGATGATGAGTAATGATAAACTTTCACAAGAAGGCGGGTATCGCATACATAAATTAGAGAGTTATCTCCATTAAATGCGATTTTTTTGTTTCACATAGATGTGCTTTCTTATGCAAGTTTATCATTAATCATCATCTGCATTTGTCGTTCATAACATCCCGGTCTTGCAAAGAACTATCATGAAGACGTTTCTTAAGATGTATAGTCGTGTTATTTTTAGACCTCTAAGGGAGAGATCACTCGTTAAAAAAATCTCAATGCACCGCGGTTGCTACCTGCTGGCTGGTGAAGAAATATAAATATTTATTTTTTTAATTAATGATAAGCAGGTGTGTGTGTATATGTTAACCGATAATCTGTATAAGGAAAAATACTTGTTAAAAACTGAACGGATATGTGTGCATAGATAAGCAGGACAAAAAATGATTGTGGTTATTAAGCGTTTTCACAACAAAAAAATAATAAAGAGTTATATCTACTTGCTCGTTTGCAAGAGAATGTACCGGGAGTGTAAATAGCCCATCATAACCGTGCTCGAATCAGTTTAACCACAGCTCTTGTAATAGAAAGATCATCATGATTGACGGTTATAGAAAAAAATTGGTCTATCGGTTAATCACGTTAACCGTACATAAGAATATGGATACAAAGAGCGTCAGTGAAATGACAATCGCAAACGGTACGACATACTGACCGTAAATATGGTGGACACACTATACCGGAAAAGTATCGTTTTCACGGTTCGAGGAGTTGTGGACGAAGAAATGTTTAAGGTATTTTTACTTAAACCAATCGCCGATACGACTATTGTTGAAGAAATGAATGCCATAATTGAGATGAAGTTGAAGGTTCTGTTCAAAGGGACGATTGGAAGCATGCTCAAGTGGTGTTATAAAATAATAAAAAAATACACATACTTACACAAAAAAACACTTTAAACTCTCATACAATAAATTGTAACTAAATATAGTTTTTTTAAATAAAAAAAAAACGATATTTAATTAAATTTATTGAATGCCGGTTCTAAGGCTGCGACATGATATTGCAATAGATTTTTTTACTATCATATTTTGTTGCAAATGGTGATGGGAGTGTTTAATACATTGTTTATTTTTTGAAAATGTTTCAGAATGCTGTTGTAAAGATATAAGATAATTTTTCTCGCGTCGTGGGGTTGGGAGACTGTGACGTTCTGACTTTTAGAGAAAGTTGGACATGATGTAGAGACAGTTGGGGATCGCCATGTAAAAACAGTGTAACCCGGTGTAGTAGTTTATTCTTTCTGACACTCGAGGTGTATACCTCACCGGTTCCTGTTACTGAAGAAGATGTGCGCGTACGTGATGATCATCAACGTTTTACGCCGGTGTGTTTTAAATTAAAACACAATTACGCGTATGTTTTCGATTTATCTGAACACGTTTTCGTTAAAAACAGTGATGACCTATTGGTGAAGATAATTTTCAATGATGGTGATTTTGGATGCTGACGAAAATATTATTGCGAATTTCAATGCGGTCATAAAGCTATCGCACTAATTGACAGTAAACAAGTGCCATATTCCGGATTCTAGGGTGACGATGTTAACGTAAAAACAATCAAAATCAATCATTCGTCGAATATGAATTTGGACGCGAAGATGTTACACGATCTCAATGCGTCTCATAGAAAAAACAACGTAGTCGCTGTAACTGTGTATGTTGCAAATAAAAAAGAATAGTAACTTCTAATGTAGCGACCGACGGAGGACGATTCTTCAGGACAAGCGATTAGGTAGATTGTTCTAACCACTGTGGTGATGATACCCAACCTATCTTGGGAGCGTGAGACACGAATGAAATTTCAGTAACCGATTACGTAAAAAAACCAATCGATATATGAGAGGACGACATATCGTTTTTTTATTTTTTATTTTTTTTTTATACAAGAATAGGAAACGTAAACAAAAAAACGAAGAAGAGGAAAAAGAAAACCGTCGTCATCGAAACGAATTATTTTAAAATTTAAACTTTAAACAGCTTTTCTTAAAAAGGTCCTTTTAAGAAACTGCAACTTATATTACACAAACAACACAAAACAAAAAACACTTTAAATTCCCATACAATAAGCCGGTACTAACTTTCGTTTTAAAAAAACACCATATTTATTTACGTTTATTGCATGCAGTGGTTCCAAGGCCCGTGACATGATATCATATTGGACTTACCCACTATCAATGGTGTTACAAATGGTGAGGAGACTGTTTAACAAATTTTAGGTATTTTCAAAAAAAGGAGAGTTGTACGATAGAACTATGCGTGGATTATTGCATAATTAATATTACGTTTATGTATACGAAACATTATTTCTTTACTTCATTACAAGAGCGTAATGTATAAAACAACAAAGGCAGATGATGAGTAATGATAAACTTTCACAAGAAGGCGGGTATCGCATACATAAATTAGAGAGTTATCTCCATTAAATGTGATTTTTTTGTTTCACATAGATGTGCTTTCTTATGCAAGTTTATCATTAATCATCATCTGCATTTGTCGTTCATAACATCGCGGTCTTGCAATGAAGTATCATGAAGACGTTTCTTAAGATGTATAGTCGTGTTATTTTTAGACCTCTAACGGAGAGATCACTCGTTAAAAAAATCTCAATGCACCGCGGTTGCTACGTGCTGGCTGGTGAAGAAATGTATTTATTTATTTTTTTTTATGATAAGCAAGGGTGTGTGTATATGTTAACCGGTAATCTGTATAAGGAAAAATACTTGTTAAAAACTGAACGGAAGTGTGTGCATAGATAAGCAGGACAAAAAATTATTGTGTGGTTATTAAGCCTTATCATTAAAAAAAAAATAATAAAGAGTTATATCTACTTGTTCGTTTCCAAGCGAATGTACCGGGAGTATAAATAGCCACTCGTAATCGTGCTCGAATCAGTCTAACCACAGCTCTTGTAATAGAAAGATCATCATGACTGACGGTTACCGAAAAAAATTGGTCGATCGGTTAATCACGTTAACCGTACATCAGAATATGGATACAAAGAGCGTCAGTGAAATGACAATCGCAAACGGTACGACATACTGACCGTAAATATGGTGGACACACTATACGGGAAAAGTATGGTTTTCACGGTTCAAGGAGTTGTAGACGAAGAAATGTTTAAGGTATTTTTACCTAAACCAATCGCCGATACGATTAATGTTGAAGAAATGAATGCCATAATTGTGATGAAGTTGAAGGTTCTGTTCAAAGGGACGATTGGAAGCATGCTCAAGTGGTGTTCTAAAATAATAAAAAAATACACATACTTACACAAAAAAACACTTTAAACTCTCATACAATAAATTGTAACTAAATATAGTTTCTTAAATAAAAAAAAAAAACGATATTTAATTACATTTATTGAATGCCGGTTCTAAGACTGCGACATGATATTGCAATAGATTTTTTTACTATCATATTTTGTTGCAAATGGTGATGGGACTGTTTAATACATTGTTTATTTTTTGAAAATATTTCAGAATCCTGTTGTAAAGATATAAGATAATTTTTCTCGCGTCGTGGGGTTGGGAGACTGTGACGTTCTGACTTTTAGAGAATGTTGGACATGATGTAGAGACAGTTGGGGATCGCCATGTAAAAACAGTGTAACCCGGTGTAGTAGTTTATTCTTTCTGACACTCGAGGTGTATACCTCACGGTTCCTGTTAGTGAAGAAGATGTGCGCGTACGTGTTGATGATCAACGTCTTACGCCGGTGTGTTTTAAATTAAAACACAATCACGCGTATGTTTTCGCTTTATCTGAACACGTTTTCGTTAAAAACGGTGATGACCTATTGGTGAAGATAATTTTCAATGATGGTGATTTTGGATGCTGACGAAAATATTATTGCGAATTTCAATGCGGTCATAAAGCTATCGCACTAATTGACAGTAAACAAGTGCCATATTCCGGATTCTAGGGTGACGATGTTAACGTAAAAACAATCAAAATCAATCATTCGTCGAATATCAATTTGGACGCGAAGATGTTACACGATCTCAATACGTCTCATAGAAAAAACAACGTAGTCGCTGTAACTGTGTATGTTGCAAATAAAAAAGAATAGTAACTTCTAATGTAGCGATGGACGGAGGACGTTTCTTCAGGACAAGCGATCAGGTAGATTGTTCTAACCACTGTGGTGATGATACCCAACCTATCTTGGGAGCGTGAGACACGAATGAAATTTCAGTAACCGATTACGTAAAAAAACCAATCGATATATGAGAGGACGACATATCGCTTTTTTTATTTTTTATTTTTTTTTTATACAAGAATAGGAAACGTAAACAAAAAAACGAAGAAGAGGAAAAAGAAAACCGTCGTCATCGAAACGAATTATTTTAAAATTTAAACAGCTTTTCTTAAAAAGGTCCTTTTAAGAAACTGCAACTTATATTACACAAACAACACAAAACAAAAAACACTTTAAATTCCCATACAATAAGCCGGTACTAACTTTCGTTTTAAAAAAACACCATATTTATTTACGTTTATTGCATGCAGTGGTTCCAAGGCCCGTGACATGATATCATATTGGACTTATCCACTATCAATGGTGTTACAAATGGTGAGGAGACTGTTTAACAAATTTTAGGTATTTTCAAAAAAAGGAGAGTTGTACGATAGAACTATGCGTGGATTATTGCATAATTAATATTACGTTTACGTATACGAAACATTATTTCTTTACTTCATTACAAGAGTGTAATGTATAAAACAACAAACGCAGATGATGAGTAATGATAAACTTTCACAAGAAGGCGGGTATCGCATACATAAATTAGAGAGTTATCTCCATTAAATGCGATTTTTTTGTTTCACATAGATGTGCTTTCTTATGCAAGTTTATCATTAATCATCATCTGCATTTGTCGTTCATAACATCCCGGTCTTGCAATGAAGTATCATGAAGATGTTTCTTAAGATGTATAGTCGTGTTATTTTTAGACCTCTAACGGAGAGATCACTCGTTAAAAAAATCTCAATGCACCGCGGTTGCTACCTGCTGGCTGATGAAGGAATGTAATTATTTATTTTTTTTTATGATAAGCAAGGGTGTGTGTATATGTTAACCGGTAATCTGTACAAGGAAAAATACTTGTTAAAAACTGAACGGAAGTGTGTGCATAGATAAGCAGGACAAAAAATTATTGTGTGGTTATTAAGCCTTATCATTAAAAAAAAATAATAAAGAGTTATATCTACTAGTTCGTTTCCAAGCGAATGTACCGGAAGTATAAATAGCCACTCGTAATCGTGCTCGAATCAGTCTAACCACAGCTCTTGTAATAGAAAGATCATCATGACTGACGGTTACCGAAAAAAATTGGTCGATCGGTTAATCACGTTAACCGTACATCAGAATATGGTTACAAAGAGCGTCAGTGAAATGACAATCGCAAACGGTACGACATACTGACCGTAAATATGGTGGACACACTATACGGGAAAAGTATAGTTTTCACGGTTCGAGGAGTTGTAGACGAAGAAATGTTTAAGGTATTTTTACCTAAACCAATCGCCGATACGATTAATGTTGAAGAAATGAATGCCATCATTGAGATGAAGTTGAAGCTTTTGTTCAAAGTGACTATTGGAGGCATTTCTTATGGTGTTATAAAAAAATAAAAAAATACACATACATACACAAAACAAAAAACATTTTAAACTGTCATACAATCAATTGTAACTAAATATAGTTTTTTTTAATAATAAAAAAACGATATTTAATTAAATTTATTGAATGCCGGTTCTAAGGCTGCGACATGATATTGCAATAGATTTTTTTACTATCATATTTTGTTGCAAATGGTGATGGGACTGTTTAATACATTGTTTATTTTTTGAAAATATTTCAGAATCCTGTTGTAAAGATATAAGATAATTTTTCTCGCGTCGTGGGGTTGGGAGACTGACGTTCTGACTTTTAGAGAATGTTGGACATGATGTAGAGACAGTTGGGGATCGCCATGTAAAAACAGTGTAACCCGGTGTAGTAGTTTATTCTTTCTGACACTCGAGGTGTATACCTCACGGTTCCTGTTAGTGAAGAAGATGTGCGCGTACGTGTTGATGATCAACGTCTTACGCCGGTGTGTTTTAAATTAAAACACAATCACGCGTATGTTTTCGCTTTATCTGAACACGTTTTCGTTAAAAACGGTGATGACCTATTGGTGAAGATAATTTTCAATGATGGTGATTTTGGATGCTGACGAAAATATTATTGCGAATTTCAATGCGGTCATAAAGCTATCGCACTAATTGACAGTAAACAAGTGCCATATTCCGGATTCTAGGGTGACGATGTTAACGTAAAAACAATCAAAATCAATCATTCGTCGAATATCAATTTGGACGCGAAGATGTTACACGATCTCAATACGTCTCATAGAAAAAACAACGTAGTCGCTGTAACTGTGTATGTTGCAAATAAAAAAGAATAGTAACTTCTAATGTAGCGACGGACGGAGGACGTTTCTTCAGGACAAGCGATCAGGTAGATTGTTCTAACCACTGTGGTGATGATACCCAACCTATCTTGGGAGCGTGAGACACGAATGAAATTTCAGTAACCGATTACGTAAAAAAACCAATCGATATATGAGAGGACGACATATCGCTTTTTTTATTTTTTATTTTTTTTTTATACAAGAATAGGAAACGTAAACAAAAAAACGAAGAAGAGGAAAAAGAAAACCGTCGTCATCGAAACGAATTATTTTAAAATTTAAACAGCTTTTCTTAAAAAGGTCCTTTTAAGAAACTGCAACTTATATTACACAAACAACACAAAACAAAAAACACTTTAAATTCCCATACAATAAGCCGGTACTAACTTTCGTTTTAAAAAAACACCATATTTATTTACGTTTATTGCATGCAGTGGTTCCAAGGCCCGTGACATGATATCATATTGGACTTATCCACTATCAATGGTGTTACAAATGGTGAGGAGACTGTTTAACAAATTTCAGGTATTTTCAAAAAAAGGAGAGTTGTACGATAGAACTATGCGTGGATTATTGCATAATTAATATTACGTTTATGTATACGAAACATTATTTCTTTACTTCATTACAAGAGCGTAATGTATAAAACAACAAACGCAGATGATGAGTAATGATAAACTTTCACAAGAAGGCGGGTATCGCATACATAAATTAGAGAGTTATCTCCATTAAATGCGATTTTTTTGTTTCACATAGATGTGCTTTCTTATGCAAGTTTATCATTAATCATCATCTGCATTTGTCGTTCATAACATCCCGGTCTTGCAAAGAACTATCATGAAGACGTTTCTTAAGATGTATAGTCGTGTTATTTTTAGACCTCTAAGGGAGAGATCACTCGTTAAAAAAATCTCAATGCACCGCGGTTGCTACCTGCTGGCTGGTGAAGAAATATAAATATTTATTTTTTTAATTAATGATAAGCAGGTGTGTGTGTATATGTTAACCGATAATCTGTATAAGGAAAAATACTTGTTAAAAACTGAACGGATATGTGTGCATAGATAAGCAGGACAAAAAATGATTGTGGTTATTAAGCGTTTTCACAACAAAAAAATAATAAAGAGTTATATCTACTTGCTCGTTTGCAAGAGAATGTACCGGGAGTGTAAATAGCCCATCATAACCGTGCTCGAATCAGTTTAACCACAGCTCTTGTAATAGAAAGATCATCATGATTGACGGTTATAGAAAAAAATTGGTCTATCGGTTAATCACGTTAACCGTACATAAGAATATGGATACAAAGAGCGTCAGTGAAATGACAATCGCAAACGGTACGACATACTGACCGTAAATATGGTGGACACACTATACCGGAAAAGTATCGTTTTCACGGTTCGAGGAGTTGTGGACGAAGAAATGTTTAAGGTATTTTTACTTAAACCAATCGCCGATACGACTATTGTTGAAGAAATGAATGCCATAATTGAGATGAAGTTGAAGGTTCTGTTCAAAGGGACGATTGGAAGCATGCTCAAGTGGTGTTATAAAATAATAAAAAAATACACATACTTACACAAAAAAACACTTTAAACTCTCATACAATAAATTGTAACTAAATATAGTTTTTTTAAATAAAAAAAAAAACGATATTTAATTACATTTATTGAATGCCGGTTCTAAGGCTGCGACATGATATTGCAATAGATTTTTTTACTATCATATTTTGTTGCAAATGGTGATGGGAGTGTTTAATACATTGTTTATTTTTTGAAAATGTTTCAGAATGCTGTTGTAAAGATATAAGATAATTTTTCTCGCGTCGTGGGGTTGGGAGACTGTGACGTTCTGACTTTTAGAGAAAGTTGGACATGATGTAGAGACAGTTGGGGATCGCCATGTAAAAACAGTGTAACCCGTTGTAGTAGTTTATTCTTTCTGACACTCGAGGTGTATACCTCACCGGTTCCTGTTACTGAAGAAGATGTGCGCGTACGTGATGATCATCAACGTTTTACGCCGGTGTGTTTTAAATTAAAACACAATTACGCGTATGTTTTCGATTTATCTGAACACGTTTTCGTTAAAAACAGTGATGACCTATTGGTGAAGATAATTTTCAATGATGGTGATTTTGGATGCTGACGAAAATATTATTGCGAATTTCAATGCGGTCATAAAGCTATCGCACTAATTGACAGTAAACAAGTGCCATATTCCGGATTCTAGGGTGACGATGTTAACGTAAAAACAATCAAAATCAATCATTCGTCGAATATGAATTTGGACGCGAAGATTTTACACGATCTCAATACGTCTCATAGAAAAAACAACGTAGTCGCTGTAACTGTGTATGTTGCAAATAAAAAAGAATAGTAACTTCTAATGTAGCGACGGACGGAGGACGTTTCTTCAGGACAAGCGATTAGGTAGATTGTTCTAACCACTGTGGTGATGATACCCAACCTATCTTGGGAGCGTGAGACACGAATGAAATTTCTGTAACCGATTACGTAAAAAAACCAATCGATATATGAGAGGACGACATATCGCTTTTCTTATTTTTTATTTTTTTTTATACAAGAATAGGAAACGTAAACAAAAAAACGAAGAAGAGGAAAAAGAAAACCGTCGTCATCGAAACGAATTATTTTAAAATTTAAACAGCTTTTCTTAAAAAGGTCCTTTTCAGAAACTGCAACTTATATTACACAAACGACACAAAACAAAAAACACTTTCAATTCCCATACAATAAGCCGGTACTAACTTTCGTTTTAAAAAAACACCATATTTATTTACGTTTATTGCATGCAGTGGTTCCAAGGCCCGTGACATGATATCATATTGGACTTATCCACTATCAATGGTGTTACAAATCGTGAGGAGACTGTTTAACAAATTTTAGGTATTTTCAAAAAAAGGAGAGTTGTAAGATAGAACTATGCGTGGATTATTGCATAATTAATATTACGTTTATGTATACGAAACATTATTTCTTTACTTCATTACAAGAGCGTAATGTATAAAACAACAAAGGCAGATGATGAGTAATAATAAACTTTCACAAGAAGGCGGGTATCGCATACATAAATTAGAGAGTTATCTCCATTAAATGCGATTTTTTTGTTTCACATAGATGTGCTTTCTTATGCAAGTTTATCATTAATCATCATCTGCATTTGTCGTTCATAACATCCCGGTCTTGCAATGAAGTATCATGAAGACGTTTCTTAAGATGTATAGTCGTGTTATTTTTAGACCTCTAACGGAGAGATCACTCGTTAAAAAAATCTCAATGCACCGCGGTTGCTACCTGCTGGCTGATATAGAAATGTAATTATTTTTTTTTTTTTATGATAAGCAAGGGTGCGTGTATATGTTAACCGATAATCTGTATAAGGAAAAATACTTGTTAAAAACTGAACGGAAGTGTGTGCATAGATAACCAGGACAAAAAATTATTGTGTGGTTATTAAGCCTTATCAATAAAAAAAAAATAATAAAGAGTTATATCTACTTGTTCGTTTCCAAGCGAATGTACCGGGAGTATAAATAGCCACTCGTAACCGTGCTCGAATCAGTCTAACCACAGCTCTTGTAATAGAGAGATCATCATGACTGACGGTTACCGAAAAAAATTGGTCGATCGGTTAATCACGTTAACCGTACATCAGAATATGGATACAAAGAGCGTCAGTGAAATGACAATCGCAAACAGTACGACATACTGACCGTAAATATGGTGGACACACTATACGGGAAAAGTATCGTTTTCACGGTTCGAGGAGTTGTGGACGAAGAAATGTTTAAGGTATTTTTACCTAAACCAATCGCCGATACGATTATTGTTGAAGAAATGAATGCCATCATTGAGATGAAGTTGAAGCTTTTGCTCAAAGTGACTATTAGAGGCATTTCATATGGTGTTATAAAAAAAAAAAAAATACACATACTTACACAAAAAAACACTTTAAACTCTCATACAATAAATTGTTACTAAATATAGTTTTTTCAATAAAAAAAAACGATATTTAATTACATTTATTGAATGCCGGTTCTAAGGCTGCGACATGATATTGCAATAGATTTATTTACTATCATATTTTGTTGCAAATGGTGATGGGACTGTTTAATACATTGTTTATTTTTTGAAAATATTTCAGAATCCTGTTGTAAAGATATAAGATAATTTTTCTCGCGTCGTGGGGTTGGGAGACTGTGACGTTCTGACTTTTAGAGAATGTTGGACATGATGTAGAGACAGTTGGGGATCGCCATGTAAAAACAGTGTAACCCGGTGTAGTAGTTTATTCTTTCTGACACTCGAGGTGTATACCTCACGGTTCCTGTTAGTGAAGAAGATGTGCGCGTACGTGTTGATGATCAACGTCTTACGCCGGTGTGTTTTAAATTAAAACACAATCACGCGTATGTTTTCGCTTTATCTGAACACGTTTTCGTTAAAAACGGTGATGACCTATTGGTGAAGATAATTTTCAATGATGGTGACTTTGGATGCTGACGAAAATATTATTGCGAATTTCAATGCGGTCATAAAGCTATCGCACTAATTGACAGTAAACAAGTGCCATATTCCGGATTCTAGGGTGACGATGTTAACGTAAAAACAATCAAAATCAATCATTCGTCGAATATCAATTTGGACGCGAAGATGTTACACGATCTCAATACGTCTCATAGAAAAAACAACGTAGTCGCTGTAACTGTGTATGTTGCAAATAAAAAAGAATAGTAACTTCTAATGTAGCGACGGACGGAGGACGTTTCTTCAGGACAAGCGATCAGGTAGATTGTTCTAACCACTGTGGTGATGATACCCAACCTATCTTGGGAGCGTGAGACACGAATGAAATTTCAGTAACCGATTACGTAAAAAAACCAATCGATATATGAGAGGACGACATATCGCTTTTTTTATTTTTTATTTTTTTTTTATACAAGAATAGGAAACGTAAACAAAAAAACGAAGAAGAGGAAAAAGAAAACCGTCGTCATCGAAACGAATTATTTTAAAATTTAAACAGCATTTCTTAAAAAGGTCCTTTTAAGAAACTGCAACTTATATTACACAAACAACACAAAACAAAAAACACTTTAAATTCCCATACAATAAGCCGGTACTAACTTTCGTTTTAAAAAAACACCATATTTATTTACGTTTATTGCATGCAGTGGTTCCAAGGCCCGTGACATGATATCATATTGGACTTACCCACTATCAATGGTGTTACAAATGGTGAGGAGACTGTTTAACAAATTTTAGGTATTTTCAAAAAAAGGAGAGTTGTACGATAGAACTATGCGTGGATTATTGCATAATTAATATTACGTTTATGTATACGAAACATTATTTCTTTACTTCATTACAAGAGCGTAATGTATAAAACAACAAAGGCAGATGATGAGTAATGATAAACTTTCACAAGAAGGCGGGTATCGCATACATAAATTAGAGAGTTATCTCCATTAAATGTGATTTTTTTGTTTCACATAGATGTGCTTTCTTATGCAAGTTTATCATTAATCATCATCTGCATTTGTCGTTCATAACATCCCGGTCTTGCAATGAAGTATCATGAAGACGTTTCTTAAGATGTATAGTCGTGTTATTTTTAGACCTCTAACGGAGAGATCACTCGTTAAAAAAATCTCAATGCACCGCGGTTGCTACGTGCTGGCTGGTGAAGAAATGTATTTATTTATTTTTTTTTATGATAAGCAAGGGTGTGTGTATATGTTAACCGGTAATCTGTATAAGGAAAAATACTTGTTAAAAACTGAACGGAAGTGTGTGCATAGATAAGCAGGACAAAAAATTATTGTGTGGTTATTAAGCATTATCATTAAAAAAAAAATAATAAAGAGTTATATCTACTTGTTCGTTTCCAAGCGAATGTACCGGGAGTATAAATAGCCACTCGTAATCGTGCTCGAATCAGTCTAACCACAGCTCTTGTAATAGAAAGATCATCATGACTGACGGTTACCGAAAAAAATTGGTCGATCGGTTAATCACGTTAACCGTACATCAGAATATGGATACAAAGAGCGTCAGTGAAATGACAATCGCAAACGGTACGACATACTGACCGTAAATATGGTGGACACACTATACGGGAAAAGTATGGTTTTCACGGTTCGAGGAGTTGTAGACGAAGAAATGTTTAAGGTATTTTTACCTAAACCAATCGCCGATACGATTAATGTTGAAGAAATGAATGCCATCATTGAGATGAAGTTGAAGCTTTTGTTCAAAGTGACTATTGGAGGCATTTCATATGGTGTTATAAAAAAATAAAAAAATACACATACATACACAAAACAAAAAACATTTTAAACTGTCATACAATCAATTGTAACTAAATATAGTTTTTTTTAATAATAAAAAAACGATATTTAATTAAATTTATTGAATGCCGGTTCTAAGGCTGCGACATGATATTGCAATAGATTTTTTTACTATCATATTTTGTTGCAAATGGTGATGGGACTGTTTAATACATTGTTTATTTTTTGAAAATATTTCAGAATCCTGTTGTAAAGATATAAGATAATTTTTCTCGCGTCGTGGGGTTGGGAGACTGTGACGTTCTGACTTTTAGAGAATGTTGGACATGATGTAGAGACAGTTGGGGATCGCCATGTAAAAACAGTGTAACCCGGTGTAGTAGTTTATTCTTTCTGACACTCGAGGTGTATACCTCACGGTTCCTGTTAGTGAAGAAGATGTGCGCGTACGTGTTGATGATCAACGTCTTACGCCGGTGTGTTTTAAATTAAAACACAATCACGCGTATGTTTTCGCTTTATCTGAACACGTTTTCGTTAAAAACGGTGATGACCTATTGGTGAAGATAATTTTCAATGATGGTGATTTTGGATGCTGACGAAAATATTATTGCGAATTTCAATGCGGTCATAAAGCTATCGCACTAATTGACAGTAAACAAGTGCCATATTCCGGATTCTAGGGTGACGATGTTAACGTAAAAACAATCAAAATCAATCATTCGTCGAATATCAATTTGGACGCGAAGATGTTACACGATCTCAATACGTCTCATAGAAAAAACAACGTAGTCGCTGTAACTGTGTATGTTGCAAATAAAAAAGAATAGTAACTTCTAATGTAGCGATGGACGGAGGACGTTTCTTCAGGACAAGCGATCAGGTAGATTGTTCTAACCACTGTGGTGATGATACCCAACCTATCTTGGGAGCGTGAGACACGAATGAAATTTCAGTAACCGATTACGTAAAAAAACCAATCGATATATGAGAGGACGACATATCGCTTTTTTTATTTTTTATTTTTTTTTTTATACAAGAATAGGAAACGTAAACAAAAAAACGAAGAAGAGGAAAAAGAAAACCGTCGTCATCGAAACGAATTATTTTAAAATTTAAACAGCTTTTCTTAAAAAGGTCCTTTTAAGAAACTGCAACTTATATTACACAAACAACACAAAACAAAAAACACTTTAAATTCCCATACAATAAGCCGGTACTAACTTTCGTTTTAAAAAAACACCATATTTATTTACGTTTATTGCATGCAGTGGTTCCAAGGCCCGTGACATGATATCATATTGGACTTATCCACTATCAATGGTGTTACAAATGGTGAGGAGACTGTTTAACAAATTTTAGGTATTTTCAAAAAAAGGAGAGTTGTACGATAGAACTATGCGTGGATTATTGCATAATTAATATTACGTTTATGTATACGAAACATTATTTCTTTACTTCATTACAAGAGTGTAATGTATAAAACAACAAACGCAGATGATGAGTAATGATAAACTTTCACAAGAAGGCGGGTATCGCATACATAAATTAGAGAGTTATCTCCATTAAATGCGATTTTTTTGTTTCACATAGATGTGCTTTCTTATGCAAGTTTATCATTAATCATCATCTGCATTTGTCGTTCATAACATCCCGGTCTTGCAATGAAGTATCATGAAGATGTTTCTTAAGATGTATAGTCGTGTTATTTTTAGACCTCTAACGGAGAGATCACTCGTTAAAAAAATCTCAATGCACCGCGGTTGCTACCTGCTGGCTGATGAAGGAATGTAATTATTTATTTTTTTTTTATGATAAGCAAGGGTGTGTGTATATGTTAACCGGTAATCTGTACAAGGAAAAATACTTGTTAAAAACTGAACGGAAGTGTGTGCATAGATAAGCAGGACAAAAAATTATTGTGTGGTTATTAAGCCTTATCATTAAAAAAAAATAATAAAGAGTTATATCTACTAGTTCGTTTCCAAGCGAATGTACCGGAAGTATAAATAGCCACTCGTAATCGTGCTCGAATCAGTCTAACCACAGCTCTTGTAATAGAAAGATCATCATGACTGACGGTTACCGAAAAAAATTGGTCGATCGGTTAATCACGTTAACCGTACATCAGAATATGGTTACAAAGAGCGTCAGTGAAATGACAATCGCAAACGGTACGACATACTGACCGTAAATATGGTGGACACACTATACGGGAAAAGTATAGTTTTCACGGTTCGAGGAGTTGTAGACGAAGAAATGTTTAAGGTATTTTTACCTAAACCAATCGCCGATACGATTAATGTTGAAGAAATGAATGCCATCATTGAGATGAAGTTGAAGCTTTTGTTCAAAGTGACTATTGGAGGCATTTCATATGGTGTTATAAAAAAATAAAAAAATACACATACATACACAAAACAAAAAACATTTTAAACTGTCATACAATCAATTGTAACTAAATATAGTTTTTTTTAATAATAAAAAAACGATATTTAATTAAATTTATTGAATGCCGGTTCTAAGGCTGCGACATGATATTGCAATAGATTTTTTTACTATCATATTTTGTTGCAAATGGTGATGGGACTGTTTAATACATTGTTTATTTTTTGAAAATATTTCAGAATCCTGTTGTAAAGATATAAGATAATTTTTCTCGCGTCGTGGGGTTGGGAGACTGTGACGTTCTGACTTTTAGAGAATGTTGGACATGATGTAGAGACAGTTGGGGATCGCCATGTAAAAACAGTGTAACCCGGTGTAGTAGTTTATTCTTTCTGACACTCGAGGTGTATACCTCACGGTTCCTGTTAGTGAAGAAGATGTGCGCGTACGTGTTGATGATCAACGTCTTACGCCGGTGTGTTTTAAATTAAAACACAATCACGCGTATGTTTTCGCTTTATCTGAACACGTTTTCGTTAAAAACGGTGATGACCTATTGGTGAAGATAATTTTCAATGATGGTGATTTTGGATGCTGACGAAAATATTATTGCGAATTTCAATGCGGTCATAAAGCTATCGCACTAATTGACAGTAAACAAGTGCCATATTCCGGATTCTAGGGTGACGATGTTAACGTATAAACAATCAAAATCAATCATTCGTCGAATATCAATTTGGACGCGAAGATGTTCCACGATCTCAATACGTCTCATAGAAAAAACAACGTAGTCGCTGTAACTGTGTATGTTGCAAATAAAAAAGAATAGTAACTTCTAATGTAGCGATGGACGGAGGACGTTTCTTCAGGACAAGCGATCAGGTAGATTGTTCTAACCACTGTGGTGATGATACCCAACCTATCTTGGGAGCGTGAGACACGAATGAAATTTCAGTAACCGATTACGTAAAAAAACCAATCGATATATGAGAGGACGACATATCGCTTTTTTTATTTTTTATTTTTTTTTATACAAGAATAGGAAACGTAAACAAAAAAACGAAGAAGAGGAAAAAGAAAACCGTCGTCATCGAAACGAATTATTTTAAAATTTAAACAGCTTTTCTTAAAAAGGTCCTTTTAAGAAACTGCAACTTATATTACACAAACAACACAAAACAAAAAACACTTTAAATTCCCATACAATAAGCCGGTACTAACTTTCGTTTTAAAAAAACACCATATTTATTTACGTTTATTGCATGCAGTGGTTCCAAGGCCCGTGACATGATATCATATTGGACTTATCCACTATCAATGGTGTTACAAATGGTGAGGAGACTGTTTAACAAATTTTAGGTATTTTCAAAAAAAGGAGAGTTGTACGATAGAACTATGCGTGGATTATTGCATAATTAATATTGCGTTTATGTATACGAAACATTATTTCTTTACTTCATTACAAGAGTGTAATGTATAAAACAACAAACGCAGATGATGAGTAATGATAAACTTTCACAAGAAGGCGGGTATCGCATACATAAATTAGAGAGTTATCTCCATTAAATGCGATTTTTTTGTTTCACATAGATGTGCTTTCTTATGCAAGTTTATCATTAATCATCATCTGCATTTGTCGTTCATAACATCCCGGTCTTGCAATGAAGTATCATGAAGATGTTTCTTAAGATGTATAGTCGTGTTATTTTTAGACCTCTAACGGAGAGATCACTCGTTAAAAAAATCTCAATGCACCGCGGTTGCTACCTGCTGGCTGATGAAGGAATGTAATTATTTATTTTTTTTTTATGATAAGCAAGGGTGTGTGTATATGTTAACCGGTAATCTGTACAAGGAAAAATACTTGTTAAAAACTGAACGGAAGTGTGTGCATAGATAAGCAGGACAAAAAATTATTGTGTGGTTATTAAGCCTTATCATTAAAAAAAAATAATAAAGAGTTATATCTACTAGTTCGTTTCCAAGCGAATGTACCGGAAGTATAAATAGCCACTCGTAATCGTGCTCGAATCAGTCTAACCACAGCTCTTGTAATAGAAAGATCATCATGACTGACGGTTACCGAAAAAAATTGGTCGATCGGTTAATCACGTTAACCGTACATCAGAATATGGTTACAAAGAGCGTCAGTGAAATGACAATCGCAAACGGTACGACATACTGACCGTAAATATGGTGGACACACTATACGGGAAAAGTATAGTTTTCACGGTTCGAGGAGTTGTAGACGAAGAAATGTTTAAGGTATTTTTACCTAAACCAATCGCCGATACGATTAATGTTGAAGAAATGAATGCCATCATTGAGATGAAGTTGAAGCTTTTGTTCAAAGTGACTATTGGAGGCATTTCATATGGTGTTATAAAAAAATAAAAAAATACACATACATACACAAAACAAAAAACATTTTAAACTGTCATACAATCAATTGTAACTAAATATAGTTTTTTTTAATAATAAAAAAACGATATTTAATTAAATTTATTGAATGCCGGTTCTAAGGCTGCGACATGATATTGCAATAGATTTTTTTACTATCATATTTTGTTGCAAATGGTGATGGGAGTGTTTAATACATTGTTTATTTTTTGAAAATATTTCAGAATGCTGTTGTAAAGATATAAGATAATTTTTCTCGCGTCGTGGGGTTGGGAGACTGTGACGTTCTGACTTTTAGAGAAAGTTGGACATGATGTAGAGACAGTTGGGGATCGCCATGTAAAAACAGTGTAACCCGGTGTAGTAGTTTATTCTTTCTGACACTCGAGGTGTATACCTCACGGTTCCTGTTAGTGAAGAAGATGTGCGCGTACGTGTTGATGATCAACGTCTTACGCCGGTGTGTTTTAAATTAAAACACAATCACGCGTATGTTTTCGCTTTATCTGAACACGTTTTCGTTAAAAACGGTGATGACCTATTGGTGAAGATAATTTTCAATGATGGTGATTTTGGATGCTGACGAAAATATTATTGCGAATTTCAATGCGGTCATAAAGCTATCGCACTAATTGACAGTAAACAAGTGCCATATTCCGGATTCTAGGGTGACGATGTTAACGTAAAAACAATCAAAATCAATCATTCGTCGAATATCAATTTGGACGCGAAGATGTTACACGATCTCAATACGTCTCATAGAAAAAACAACGTAGTCGCTGTAACTGTGTATGTTGCAAATAAAAAAGAATAGTAACTTCTCTTGTAGCGACGGACGGAGGACGTTTCTTCAGGACAAGCGATCAGGTAGATTGTTCTAACCACTGTGGTGATGATACCCAACCTATCTTGGGAGCGTGAGACACGAATGAAATTTCAGTAACCGATTACGTAAAAAAACCAATCGATATATGAGAGGACGACGTATCGCTTTTTTTATTTTTTATTTTTTTTTTATACAGGAATAGGAAACGTAAACAAAAAAACGAAGAAGAGGAAAAAGAAAACCGTCGTCATCGAAACGAATTATTTTAAAATTTAAACAGCTTTTCTTAAAAAGGTCCTTTTAAGAAACTGCAACTTATATTACACAAACAACACAAAACAAAAAACACTTTAAATTCCCATACAATAAGCCGGTACTAACTCTCGTTTTAAAAAAACACCATATTTATTTACGTTTATTGCATGCAGTGGTTCCAAGGCACGTGACATGATATCATATTGGACTTATCCACTATCAATGGTGTTACAAATGGTGAGGAGACTGTTTAACAAATTTTAGGTATTTTCAAAAAAAAAGAGAGTTGTACGATAGAACTATGCGTGGATTATTGCATAATTAATATTACGTTTATGTATACGAAACATTATTTCTTTACTTCATTACAAGATTACAAGTAATTTTATACATTACAAGTAATGTATAAAACAACAAACGCAGATGATGAGTAATGATAAACTTTCACAAGAAGGCGGGTATCGCATACATAAATTAGAGAGTTATCACCATTAAATGCGATTTTTTTGTTTCACATTGATGTGCTTTCTTATGCAAGTTTATCATTACTCATCATCTGCATTTGTCGTTCATAACATCCCGGTCTTGCAATGAAGTATCATGAAGACGTTTCTTAAGATGTATAGTCGTGTATTTTTTAGACCTCTAGGGGGGAGATCACTCGTTAAAAAAATCTCAATGAGCCGCGGTTGCTACCTGCTGGCTGGTGAAGAAATGTAACTATTTATTTTTTTTAATGATAAGCAAGGGTGTGTGTATATGTTAACCGATAATCTGTATAAGGAAAAATACTTGTAAAAAACTGAACGGAAATGTGTGCATAGATAAGCAGGACAAAAAATGATTGTGTGGTTATTAAGCCTTATCATTAAAAAAAAATAATAAAGAGTTATATCTACTTGTTCGTTTCCAAGCGAATGTACCGGGAGTACAAATAGCCACTCGTAACCGTGCTCGAATCAGTCTAACCACAGCTCTTGTAATAGAAAGATCATCATGACTGACGGTTACCGAAAAAAATTGGTCGATCGGTTAATCACGTTAACCGTACATCAGATATGGATACAAAGAGCGTCAGTGAAATGACAATCGCAAACGGTACGACATACTGACCGTAAATATGGTGGACACACTATACGGGAAAAGTATCGTTTTCACGGTTCGAGGAGTTGTGGACGAAGAAATGTTTAAGGTATTTTTACCTAAACCAATCGCCGATACGATTATTGTTGAAGAAATGAATGCCATCATTGAGATGAAGTTGAAGCTTTTGCTCAAAGTGACTATTAGAGGCATTTCATATGGTGTTATAAAAAAAAAAAAAAAATACACATACTTACACAAAAAAACACTTTAAACTCTCATACAATAAATTGTTACTAAATATAGTTTTTTAAATAAAAAAAAAACGATATTTAATTACATTTATTGAATGCCGGTTCTAAGGCTGCGACATGATATTGCAATAGATTTATTTACTATCATATTTTGCTGCAAATGGTGATGGGAGTGTTTAATACATTGTTTATTTTTTGAAAATATTTCAGAATGCTGTTGTAAAGATATATGACAATTTTTCTCGCGTCGTGGGGTTGGGAGACTGTGACGTTCTGACTTTTAGAGAAAGTTGGACATGATGTAGAGACAGTTGGGGATCGCCATGTAAAAACAGTGTAACCCGGTGTAGTAGTTAATTCTTTCTGACACTCGAGGTGTATACCTCACCGGTTCCTGTTAGTGAAGAAGATGTGCGCGTACGTGATGATCATCAACGTCTTACGCCGGTGTGTTTTAAATTAAAACACAATTACGCGTATGTTTTCGATTTATCTGAACACGTTTTCGTTAAAAACGGTGATGACCTATTGGTGAAGATAATTTTCAATGATGGTGATTTTGGATGCTGACGAAAATATTATTGCGAATTTCAATGCGGTCATAAAGCTATCGCACTAATTGACAGTAAACAAGTGCCATATTCCGGATTCTAGGGTGACGATGTTAACGTAAAAACAATCAAAATCAATCATTCGTCGAATATGAATTTGGACGCGAAGATTTTACACGATCTCAATACGTCTCATAGAAAAAACAACGTAGTCGCTGTAACTGTGTATGTTGCAAATAAAAAAGAATAGTAACTTCTAATGTAGCGACGGACGGAGGACGTTTCTTCAGGACAAGCGATTAGGTAGATTGTTCTAACCACTGTGGTGATGATACCCAACCTATCTTGGGAGCGTGAGACACGAATGAAATTTCTGTAACCGATTACGTAAAAAAACCAATCGATATATGAGAGGACGACATATCGCTTTTCTTATTTTTTATTTTTTTTTATACAAGAATAGGAAACGTAAACAAAAAAACGAAGAAGAGGAAAAAGAAAACCGTCGTCATCGAAACGAATTATTTTAAAATTTAAACAGCTTTTCTTAAAAAGGTCCTTTTCAGAAACTGCAACTTATATTACACAAACGACACAAAACAAAAAACACTTTCAATTCCCATACAATAAGCCGGTACTAACTTTCGTTTTAAAAAAACACCATATTTATTTACGTTTATTGCATGCAGTGGTTCCAAGGCCCGTGACATGATATCATATTGGACTTATCCACTATCAATGGTGTTACAAATCGTGAGGAGACTGTTTAACAAATTTTAGGTATTTTCAAAAAAAGGAAAGTTGTAAGATAGAACTATGCGTGGATTATTGCATAATTAATATTACGTTTATGTATACGAAACATTATTTCTTTACTTCATTACAAGAGCGTAATGTATAAAACAACAAAGGCAGATGATGAGTAATAATAAACTTTCACAAGAAGGCGGGTATCGCATACATAAATTAGAGAGTTATCTCCATTAAATGCGATTTTTTTGTTTCACATAGATGTGCTTTCTTATGCAAGTTTATCATTAATCATCATCTGCATTTGTCGTTCATAACATCCCGGTCTTGCAATGAAGTATCATGAAGACGTTTCTTAAGATGTATAGTCGTGTTATTTTTAGACCTCTAACGGAGAGATCACTCGTTAAAAAAATCTCAATGCACCGCGGTTGCTACCTGCTGGCTGATGAAGAAATGTAATTATTTTTTTTTTTTTATGATAAGCAAGGGTGTGTGTATATGTTAACCGATAATCTGTATAAGGAAAAATACTTGTTAAAAACTGAACGGAAGTGTGTGCATAGATAACCAGGACAAAAAATTATTGTGTGGTTATTAAGCCTTATCAATAAAAAAAAAATAATAAAGAGTTATATCTACTTGTTCGTTTCCAAGCGAATGTACCGGGAGTATAAATAGCCACTCGTAACCGTGCTCGAATCAGTCTAACCACAGCTCTTGTAATAGAGAGATCATCATGACTGACGGTTACCGAAAAAAATTGGTCGATCGGTTAATCACGTTAACCGTACATCAGAATATGGATACAAAGAGCGTCAGTGAAATGACAATCGCAAACAGTACGACATACTGACCGTAAATATGGTGGACACACTATACGGGAAAAGTATCGTTTTCACGGTTCGAGGAGTTGTGGACGAAGAAATGTTTAAGGTATTTTTACCTAAACCAATCGCCGATACGATTATTGTTGAAGAAATGAATGCCATCATTGAGATGAAGTTGAAGCTTTTGCTCAAAGTGACTATTAGAGGCATTTCATATGGTGTTATAAAAAAAAAAAAAAATACACATACTTACACAAAAAAACACTTTAAACTCTCATACAATAAATTGTTACTAAATATAGTTTTTTCAATAAAAAAAAAACTATATTTAATTACATTTATTGAATGCCGGTTCTAAGGCTGCGACATGATATTGCAATAGATTTATTTACTATCATATTTTGCTGCAAATGGTGATGGGAGTGTTTATTTTTTGAAAATATTTCAGAATGCTGTTGTAAAGATATATGACAATTTTTCTCGCGTCGTGGGGTTGGGAGACTGTGACGTTCTGACTTTTAGAGAAAGTTGGACATGATGTAGAGACAGTTGGGGATCGCCATGTAAAAACAGTGTAACCCGGTGTAGTAGTTTATTCTTTCTGACACTCGAGGTGTATACCTCACGGTTCCTGATAGTGAAGAAGATGTGCGCGTACGTGTCTATGATCAACGTCTTACGCCGGTGTGTTTTAAATTAAAACACAATCACGCGTATGTTTTCGCTTTATCTGAACACGTTTTCGTTAAAAACGGTGATGACCTATTGGTGAAGATAATTTTCAATGATGGTGATTTTGGATCCTGACGAAAATATTATTGCGAATTTCAATGCGGTCATAAAGCTATCGCACTAATTGACAGTAAACAAGTGCCATATTCCGGATTCTAGGGTGACGATGTTAACGTAAAAACAATCAAAATCAATCATTCGTCGAATATGAATTTGGACGCGAAGATGTTACACGATCTTAATACGTCTCGTAGAAAAAACAACGTAGTCGCTGTAACTGTGTATGTTGCAAATAAAAAAGAATAGTAACTTCTAATGTAGCGACGGACGGAGGACGTTTCTTCAGGACAAGCGATTAGGTATATTGTTCTAAACACTGTGGTGATGATACGCAACCTATCTTGAGAGCGTGAGACACGAATGAAATTTCAGTAACCGATTACGTAAAAAAACCAATCGATATATGAGAGGACGACATATCGCTTTTTTTATTTTTAAATTTTTTTTATACAAGAATAGGAAACGTAAACAAAAAAACGAAGAAGAGGAAAAAGAAAACCGTCGTCATCGAAACGAATTATTTAAAAATTTAAACAGCTTTTCTTAAAAAGGTCCTTTTAAGAAACTGCAACTTATATTACACAAACAACACAAAACAAAAAACACTTTAAATTCCCATACAATAAGCTGGTACTAACTTTCGTTTTAAAAAAACACCATATTTATTTACGTTTATTGCATGCAGTGGTTCCAAGTCCCGTGATATGATATCATATTGGACTTATCCACTATCATTGGTGTTACAAATGGTGAGGAGACTGTTTAACAAATTTTAGGTGTTTTCAAAAAAAGGAGAGTTGTACGATAGAACTATGCGTGGATTATTGCATAATTAATATTACGTTTATGTATACGAAACATTATTTCTTTACTTCATTACAAGAGCGTAATGTATAAAACAACAAAGGCAGATGATGAGTAATGATAAACTTTCACAAGAAGGCGGGTATCGCATACATAAATTGGAGAGTTATCTCCATTAAATGCGATTTTTTTGTTTCACATAGATGTGCTTTCTTATGCAAGTTTATCATTAATCATCATCTGCATTTGTCGTTCATAACATCCCGGTCTTGCAATGAAGTATCATGAAGACGTTTCTTAAGATGTATAGTCGTGTTATTTTTAGACCTCTAACGGAGAGATCACTCGTTAAAAAAATCTCAATGCACCGCGGTTGCTACCTGCTGGCTGATGAAGAAATGTAATTATTTTTTTTTTTTATGATAAGCAAGGGTGTGTGTATATGTTAACCGATAATCTGAATAAGGAAAAATACTTGTTAAAAACTGAACGGAAGTGTGTGCATAGATAACCAGGACAAAAAATTATTGTGTGGTTATTAAGCCTTATCAA
Source organism: Lycorma delicatula (assembly GCF_047948215.1). Taxonomy (NCBI): domain Eukaryota; kingdom Metazoa; phylum Arthropoda; class Insecta; order Hemiptera; family Fulgoridae; genus Lycorma; species Lycorma delicatula. The sequence goes on along the minus strand of NC_134465.1, from coordinate 28,918,722 downwards.
TAAAAAAAAAATAATAAAGAGTTATATCTACTTGTTCGTTTCCAAGCGAATGTACCGGGAGTATAAATAGCCACTCGTAACCGTGCTCGAATCAGTCTAACCACAGCTCTTGTAATAGAGAGATCATCATGACTGACGGTTACCGAAAAAAATTGGTCGATCGGTTAATCACGTTAACCGTACATCAGAATATGGATACAAAGAGCGTCAGTGAAATGACAATCGCAAACGGTACGACATACTGACCGTAAATATGGTGGACACACTGTACGGGAAAAGTATCGTTTTCACGGTTCGAGGAGTTGTGGACGAAGAAATGTTTAAAGTATTTTTACCTAAACCAATCGCCGATACGACTATTGTTGAAGAAATGAATGCCATAATTGAGATGAAGTTGAAGGTTCTGTTCAAAGGGACGATTGGAAGCATGCTCAAGTGGTGTTATAAAATAATAAAAAAATACACATACTTACACAAAAAAACACTTTAAACTCTCATACAATAAATTGTTACTAAATATAGTTTTTTAAATAAAAAAAAAACGATATTTAATTACATTTATTGAATGCCGGTTCTAAGGCTGCGACATGATATTGCAATAGATTTATTTACTATCATATTTTGCTGCAAATGGTGATGGGAGTGTTTAATACATTGTTTATTTTTTGAAAATATTTCAGAATGCTGTTGTAAAGATATAAGATAATTTTTCTCGCGTCGTGGGGTTGGTAGACTGTGACGTTCTGACTTTTAGAGAAAGTTGGACATGATGTAGAGACAGTTGGGGATCGCCATGTAAAAACAGTGTAACCTGGTGTAGTAGTTTATTCTTTCTGACACTCGAGGTGTATACCTCACGGTTCCTGATAGTGAAGAAGATGTGCGCGTACGTGTTGATGATCAACGTCTTACGCCGGTGTGTTTTAAATTAAAACACAATCACGCGTATGTTTTCGCTTTATCTGAACACGTTTTCGTTAAAAACGGTGATGACCTATTGGTGAAGATAATTTTCAATGATGGTGATTTTGGATCCTGACGAAAATATTATTGCGAATTTCAATGCGGTCATAAAGCTATCGCACTAATTGACAGTAAACAAGTGCCATATTCCGGATTCTAGGGTGACGATGTTAACGTAAAAACAATCAAAATCAATCATTCGTCGAATACGAATTTGGACGCGAAGATGTTACACGATCTTAATACGTCTCATAGAAAAAACAACGTAGTCGCTGTAACTGTGTATGTTGCAAATAAAAAAGAATAGTAACTTCTAATGTAGCGACGGACGGAGGACGTTTCTTCAGGACAAGCGATTAGGTAGATTGTTCTAACCACTGTGGTGATGATACCCAACCTATCTTGGGAGCGTGAGACACGAATGAAATTTCAGTAACCGATTACGTAAAAAAACCAATCGATATATGAGAGGACGACATATCGCTTTTTTTATTTTTTATTTTTTTTTTATACAAGAATAGGAAACGTAAACAAAAAAACGAAGAAGAGGAAAAAGAAAACCGTCGTCATCGAAACGAATTATTTTAAAATTTAAACAGCTTTTCTTAAAAAGGTCCTTTTAAGAAACTGCAACTTATATTACACAAACAACACAAAACAAAAAACACTTTAAATTCCCATACAATAAGCCGGTACTAACTTTCGTTTTAAAAAAACACCATATTTATTTACGTTTATTGCATGCAGTGGTTCCAAGGCCCGTGATATGATATCATATTGGACTTATCCACTATCATTGGTGTTACAAATGGTGAGGAGACTGTTTAACAAATTTTAGGTGTTTTCAAAAAAAGGAGAGTTGTACGATAGAACTATGCGTGGATTATTGCATAATTAATATTACGTTTATGTATACGAAACATTATTTCTTTACTTCATTACAAGAGCGTAATGTATAAAACAACAAAGGCAGATGATGAGTAATGATAAACTTTCACAAGAAGGCGGGTATCGCATACATAAATTAGAGAGTTATCTCCATTAAATGCGATTTTTTTGTTTCACATAGATGTGCTTTCTTATGCAAGTTTATCATTAATCATCATCTGCATTTGACGTTCATAACATCCCGGTCTTGCAATGAAGTATCATGAAGACGTTTCTTAAGATGTATAGTCGTGTTATTTTTAGACCTCTAACGGAGAGATCACTCGTTAAAAAAATCTCAATGCACCGCGGTTGCTACCTGCTGGCTGATGAAGAAATGTAATTATTTTTTTTTTTTTATGATAAGCAAGGGTGTGTGTATATGTTAACCGATAATCTGAATAAGGAAAAATACTTGTTAAAAACTGAACGGAAGTGTGTGCATAGATAACCAGGACAAAAAATTATTGTGTGGTTATTAAGCCTTATCAATAAAAAAAAAATAATAAAGAGTTATATCTACTTGTTCGTTTCCAAGCGAATGTACCGGGAGTATAAATAGCCACTCGTAACCGTGCTCGAATCAGTCTAACCACAGCTCTTGTAATAGAGAGATCATCATGACTGACGGTTACCGAAAAAAATTGGTCGATCGGTTAATCACGTTAACCGTACATCAGAATATGGATACAAAGAGCGTCAGTGAAATGACAATCGCAAACGGTACGACATACTGACCGTAAATATGGTGGACACACTGTACGGGAAAAGTATCGTTTTCACGGTTCGAGGAGTTGTGGACGAAGAAATGTTTAAAGTATTTTTACCTAAACCAATCGCCGATACGACTATTGTTGAAGAAATGAATGCCATAATTGAGATGAAGTTGAAGGTTCTGTTCAAAGGGACGATTGGAAGCATGCTCAAGTGGTGTTATAAAATAATAAAAAAATACACATACTTACACAAAAAAACACTTTAAACTCTCATACAATAAATTGTTACTAAATATAGTTTTTTAAATAAAAAAAACGATATTTAATTACATTTATTGAATGCCGGTTCTAAGGCTGCGACATGATATTGCAATAGATTTATTTACTATCATATTTTGCTGCAAATGGTGATGGGAGTGTTTAATACATTGTTTATTTTTTGAAAATATTTCAGAATGCTGTTGTAAAGATATATGACAATTTTTCTCGCGTCGTGGGGTTGGGAGACTGTGACGTTCTGACTTTTAGAGAAAGTTGGACATGATGTAGAGACAGTTGGGGATCGCCATGTAAAAACAGTGTAACCCGGTGTAGTAGTTTATTCTTTCTGACACTCGAGGTGTATACCTCACCGGTTCCTGTTACTGAAGAAGATGTGCGCGTACGTGATGATCATCAACGTCTTACGCCGGTGTGTTTTAAATTAAAACACAATTACGCGTATGTTTTCGATTTATCTGAACACGTTTTCGTTAAAAACGGTGATGACCTATTGGTGAAGATAATTTTCAATGATGGTGATTTTGGATGCTGACGAAAATATTATTGCGAATTTCAATGCGGTCATAAAGCTATCGCACTAATTGACAGTAAACAAGTGCTATATTCCGGATTCTAGGGTGACGATGTTAAAGTAAAAACAATCAAAATAAATCATTCGTCGAATATGAATTTGAACGCGAAGATGTTACACGATCTCAATACGTCTCATAGAAAAAACAACGTAGTCGCTGTAACTGTGTATGTTGCAAATAAAAAAGAATAGTAACTTCTAATGTAGCGACGGACGGAGGACGTTTCTTCAGGACAAGCGATTAGGTATATTGTTCTAAACACTGTGGTGATGATACGCAACCTATCTTGGGAGCGTGAGACACGAATGAAATTTCAGTAACCGATTACGTAAAAAAACCAATCGATATATGAGAGGACGACATATCGCTTTTTTTATTTTTAAATTTTTTTTATACAAGAATAGGAAACGTAAACAAAAAAACGAAGAAGAGGAAAAAGAAAACCGTCGTCATCGAAACGAATTATTTAAAAATTTAAACAGCTTTTCTTATAAAGGTCCTTTAAAGAAACTGCAACTTATATTACACAAACAACACAAAACAAAAAACACTTTAAATTCCCATACAATAAGCTGGTACTAACTTTCGTTTTAAAAAAACACCATATTTATTTACGTTTATTGCATGCAGTGGTTCCAAGGCCCGTGATATGATATCATATTGGACTTATCCACTATCATTGGTGTTACAAATGGTGAGGAGACTGTTTAACAAATTTTAGGTGTTTTCAAAAAAAGGAGAGTTGCACGATAGAACTATGCGTGGATTATTGCATAATTAATATTACGTTTATGTATACGAAACATTATTTCTTTACTTCATTACAAGAGCGTAATGTATAAAACAACAAAGGCAGATGATGAGTAATGATAAACTTTCACAAGAAGGCGGGTATCGCATACATAAATTAGAGAGTTATCTCCATTAAATGCGATTTTTTTGTTTCACATAGATGTGCTTTCTTATGCAAGTTTATCATTAATCATCATCTGCATTTGACGTTCATAACATCCCGGTCTTGCAATGAAGTATCATGAAGACGTTTCTTAAGATGTATAGTCGTGTTATTTTTAGACCTCTAACGGAGAGATCACTCGTTAAAAAAATCTCAATGCACCGCGGTTGCTACCTGCTGGCTGATGAAGAAATGTAATTATTTTTTTTTTTATGATAAGCAAGGGTGTGTGTATATGTTAACCGATAATCTGTATAAGGAAAAATACTTGTTAAAAACTGAACGGAAGTGTGTGCATAGATAACCAGGACAAAAAATTATTGTGTGGTTATTAAGCCTTATCAATAAAAAAAAAATAATAAAGAGTTATATCTACTTGTTCGTTTCCAAGCGAATGTACCGGGAGTATAAATAGCCACTCGTAACCGTGCTCGAATCAGTCTAACCACAGCTCTTGTAATAGAGAGATCATCATGACTGACGGTTACCGAAAAAAATTGGTCGATCGGTTAATCACGTTAACCGTACATCAGAATATGGATACAAAGAGCGTCAGTGAAATGACAATCGCAAACGGTACGACATACTGACCGTAAATATGGTGGACACACTGTACGGGAAAAGTATCGTTTTCACGGTTCGAGGAGTTGTGGACGAAGAAATGTTTAAAGTATTTTTACCTAAACCAATCGCCGATACGATTATTGTTGAAGAAATGAATGCCATAATTGAGATGAAGTTGAAGCTTTTGTTCAAAGTGACTATTGGAGGCATTTCATATGGTGTTATAAAAAAATAAAAAAATACACATACATACACAAAACAAAAAACACTTTAAACTCTCATACAATAAATTGTAACTAAATATAGTTTTTTTAAATAAAAAAAAAACGATATTTAATTACATTTATTGAATGCCGGTTCTAAGGCTGCGACATGATATTGCAATAGATTTTTTTACTATCATATTTTGTTGCAAATGGTGATGGGAGTGTTTAATACATTGTTTATTTTTTGAAAATGTTTCAGAATGCTGTTGTAAAGATATAAGATAATTTTTCTCGCGTCGTGGGGTTGGGAGACTGTGACGTTCTGACTTTTAGAGAAAGTTGGACATGATGTAGAGACAGTTGGGGATCGCCATGTAAAAACAGTGTAACCCGGTGTAGTAGTTTATTCTTTCTGACACTCGAGGTGTATACCTCACCGGTTCCTGTTACTGAAGAAGATGTGCGCGTACGTGATGATCATCAACGTCTTACGCCGGTGTGTTTTAAATTAAAACACAATTACGCGTATGTTTTCGATTTATCTGAACACGTTTTCGTTAAAAACAGTGATGACCTATTGGTGAAGATAATTTTCAATGATGGTGATTTTGGATGCTGACGAAAATATTATTGCGAATTTCAATGCGGTCATAAAGCTATCGCACTAATTGACAGTAAACAAGTGCCATATTCCGGATTCTAGGGTGACGATGTTAACGTAAAAACAATCAAAATCAATCATTCGTCGAATATGAATTTGGACGCGAAGATTTTACACGATCTCAATACGTCTCATAGAAAAAACAACGTAGTCGCTGTAACTGTGTATGTTGCAAATAAAAAAGAATAGTAACTTCTAATGTAGCGACGGACGGAGGACGTTTCTTCAGGACAAGCGATTAGGTAGATTGTTCTAACCACTGTGGTGATGATACCCAACCTATCTTGGGAGCGTGAGACACGAATGAAATTTCTGTAACCGATTACGTAAAAAAACCAATCGATATATGAGAGGACGACATATCGCTTTTCTTATTTTTTATTTTTTTTTATACAAGAATAGGAAACGTAAACAAAAAAACGAAGAAGAGGAAAAAGAAAACCGTCGTCATCGAAACGAATTATTTTAAAATTTAAACAGCTTTTCTTAAAAAGGTCCTTTTCAGAAACTGCAACTTATATTACACAAACGACACAAAACAAAAAACACTTTCAATTCCCATACAATAAGCCGGTACTAACTTTCGTTTTAAAAAAACACCATATTTATTTACGTTTATTGCATGCAGTGGTTCCAAGGCCCGTGACATGATATCATATTGGACTTATCCACTATCAATGGTGTTACAAATCGTGAGGAGACTGTTTAACAAATTTTAGGTATTTTCAAAAAAAGGAGAGTTGTAAGATAGAACTATGCGTGGATTATTGCATAATTAATATTACGTTTATGTATACGAAACATTATTTCTTTACTTCATTACAAGAGCGTAATGTATAAAACAACAAAGGCAGATGATGAGTAATAATAAACTTTCACAAGAAGGCGGGTATCGCATACATAAATTAGAGAGTTATCTCCATTAAATGCGATTTTTTTGTTTCACATAGATGTGCTTTCTTATGCAAGTTTATCATTAATCATCATCTGCATTTGTCGTTCATAACATCCCGGTCTTGCAATGAAGTATCATGAAGACGTTTCTTAAGATGTATAGTCGTGTTATTTTCAGACCTCTAACGGAGAGATCACTCGTTAAAAAAATCTCAATGCACCGCGGTTGCTACCTGCTGGCTGATGAAGAAATGTAATTATTTTTTTTTTTTTATGATAAGCAAGGGTGTGTGTATATGTTAACCGATAATCTGTATAAGGAAAAATACTTGTAAAAACTGAACGGAAGTGTGTGCATAGATAACCAGGACAAAAGATTATTGTGTGGTTATTAAGCCTTATCAATAAAAAAAAAATAATAAAGAGTTATATCTACTTGTTCGTTTCCAAGCGAATGTACCGGGAGTATAAATAGCCACTCGTAACCGTGCTCGAATCAGTCTAACCACAGCTCTTGTAATAGAGAGATCATCATGACTGACGGTTACCGAAAAAAATTGGTCGATCGGTTAATCACGTTAACCGTACATCAGAATATGGATACAAAGAGCGTCAGTGAAATGACAATCGCAAACAGTACGACATACTGACCGTAAATATGGTGGACACACTATACGGGAAAAGTATCGTTTTCACGGTTCGAGGAGTTGTGGACGAAGAAATGTTTAAGGTATTTTTACCTAAACCAATCGCCGATACGATTATTGTTGAAGAAATGAATGCCATCATTGAGATGAAGTTGAAGCTTTTGCTCAAAGTGACTATTAGAGGCATTTCATATGGTGTTATAAAAAAAAAAAAAAATACACATACTTACACAAAAAAACACTTTAAACTCTCATACAATAAATTGTTACTAAATATAGTTTTTTCAATAAAAAAAAACTATATTTAATTACATTTATTGAATGCCGGTTCTAAGGCTGCGACATGATATTGCAATAGATTTATTTACTATCATATTTTGCTGCAAATGGTGATGGGAGTGTTTATTTTTTGAAAATATTTCAGAATGCTGTTGTAAAGATATATGACAATTTTTCTCGCGTCGTGGGGTTGGGAGACTGTGACGTTCTGACTTTTAGAGAAAGTTGGACATGATGTAGAGACAGTTGGGGATCGCCATGTAAAAACAGTGTAACCCGGTGTAGTAGTTTATTCTTTCTGACACTCGAGGTGTATACCTCACCGGTTCCTGTTACTGAAGAAGATGTGCGCGTACGTGATGATCATCAACGTCTTACGCCGGTGTGTTTTAAATTAAAACACAATTACGCGTATGTTTTCGATTTATCTGAACACGTTTTCGTTAAAAACGGTGATGACCTATTGGTGAAGATAATTTTCAATGATGGTGATTTTGGATGCTGACGAAAATATTATTGCGAATTTCAATGCGGTCATAAAGCTATCGCACTAATTGACAGTAAACAAGTGCTATATTCCGGATTCTAGGGTGACGATGTTAAAGTAAAAACAATCAAAATAAATCATTCGTCGAATATGAATTTGGACGCGAAGATGTTACACGATCTTAATACGTCTCATAGAAAAAACAACGTAGTCGCTGTAACTGTGTATGTTGCAAATAAAAAAGAATAGTAACTTCTAATGTAGCGACGGACGGAGGACGTTTCTTCAGGACAAGCGATTAGGTAGATTGTTCTAACCACTGTGGTGATGATACCCAACCTATCTTGGGAGCGTGAGACACGAATGAAATTTCAGTAACCGATTACGTAAAAAAACCAATCGATATATGAGAGGACGACATATCGCTTTTTTTATTTTTTATTTTTTTTTTATACAAGAATAGGAAACGTAAACAAAAAAACGAAGAAGAGGAAAAAGAAAACCGTCGTCATCGAAACGAATTATTTTAAAATTTAAACAGCTTTTCTTAAAAAGGTCCTTTTAAGAAACTGCAACTTATATTACACAAACAACACAAAACAAAAAACACTTTAAATTCCCATACAATAAGCCGGTACTAACTTTCGTTTTAAAAAAACACCATATTTATTTACGTTTATTGCATGCAGTGGTTCCAAGGCCCGTGATATGATATCATATTGGACTTATCCACTATCATTGGTGTTACAAATGGTGAGGAGACTGTTTAACAAATTTTAGGTGTTTTCAAAAAAAGGAGAGTTGTACGATAGAACTATGCGTGGATTATTGCATAATTAATATTACGTTTATGTATACGAAACATTATTTCTTTACTTCATTACAAGAGCGTAATGTATAAAACAACAAAGGCAGATGATGAGTAATGATAAACTTTCACAAGAAGGCGGGTATCGCATACATAAATTAGAGAGTTATCTCCATTAAATGCGATTTTTTTGTTTCACATAGATGTGCTTTCTTATGCAAGTTTATCATTAATCATCATCTGCATTTGACGTTCATAACATCCCGGTCTTGCAATGAAGTATCATGAAGACGTTTCTTAAGATGTATAGTCGTGTTATTTTTAGACCTCTAACGGAGAGATCACTCGTTAAAAAAATCTCAATGCACCGCGGTTGCTACCTGCTGGCTGATGAAGAAATGTAATTATTTTTTTTTTTTTATGATAAGCAAGGGTGTGTGTATATGTTAACCGATAATCTGAATAAGGAAAAATACTTGTTAAAAACTGAACGGAAGTGTGTGCATAGATAACCAGGACAAAAAATTATTGTGTGGTTATTAAGCCTTATCAATAAAAAAAAAATAATAAAGAGTTATATCTACTTGTTCGTTTCCAAGCGAATGTACCGGGAGTATAAATAGCCACTCGTAACCGTGCTCGAATCAGTCTAACCACAGCTCTTGTAATAGAGAGATCATCATGACTGACGGTTACCGAAAAAAATTGGTCGATCGGTTAATCACGTTAACCGTACATCAGAATATGGATACAAAGAGCGTCAGTGAAATGACAATCGCAAACGGTACGACATACTGACCGTAAATATGGTGGACACACTGTACGGGAAAAGTATCGTTTTCACGGTTCGAGGAGTTGTGGACGAAGAAATGTTTAAAGTATTTTTACCTAAACCAATCGCCGATACGACTATTGTTGAAGAAATGAATGCCATAATTGAGATGAAGTTGAAGGTTCTGTTCAAAGGGACGATTGGAAGCATGCTCAAGTGGTGTTATAAAATAATAAAAAAATACACATACTTACACAAAAAAACACTTTAAACTCTCATACAATAAATTGTTACTAAATATAGTTTTTTAAATAAAAAAAACGATATTTAATTACATTTATTGAATGCCGGTTCTAAGGCTGCGACATGATATTGCAATAGATTTATTTACTATCATATTTTGCTGCAAATGGTGATGGGAGTGTTTAATACATTGTTTATTTTTTGAAAATATTTCAGAATGCTGTTGTAAAGATATATGACAATTTTTCTCGCGTCGTGGGGTTGGGAGACTGTGACGTTCTGACTTTTAGAGAAAGTTGGACATGATGTAGAGACAGTTGGGGATCGCCATGTAAAAACAGTGTAACCCGGTGTAGTAGTTTATTCTTTCTGACACTCGAGGTGTATACCTCACCGGTTCCTGTTACTGAAGAAGATGTGCGCGTACGTGATGATCATCAACGTCTTACGCCGGTGTGTTTTAAATTAAAACACAATTACGCGTATGTTTTCGATTTATCTGAACACGTTTTCGTTAAAAACGGTGATGACCTATTGGTGAAGATAATTTTCAATGATGGTGATTTTGGATGCTGACGAAAATATTATTGCGAATTTCAATGCGGTCATAAAGCTATCGCACTAATTGACAGTAAACAAGTGCTATATTCCGGATTCTAGGGTGACGATGTTAAAGTAAAAACAATCAAAATAAATCATTCGTCGAATATGAATTTGAACGCGAAGATGTTACACGATCTCAATACGTCTCATAGAAAAAACAACGTAGTCGCTGTAACTGTGTATGTTGCAAATAAAAAAGAATAGTAACTTCTAATGTAGCGACGGACGGAGGACGTTTCTTCAGGACAAGCGATTAGGTATATTGTTCTAAACACTGTGGTGATGATACGCAACCTATCTTGGGAGCGTGAGACACGAATGAAATTTCAGTAACCGATTACGTAAAAAAACCAATCGATATATGAGAGGACGACATATCGCTTTTTTTATTTTTAAATTTTTTTTATACAAGAATAGGAAACGTAAACAAAAAAACGAAGAAGAGGAAAAAGAAAACCGTCGTCATCGAAACGAATTATTTAAAAATTTAAACAGCTTTTCTTATAAAGGTCCTTTAAAGAAACTGCAACTTATATTACACAAACAACACAAAACAAAAAACACTTTAAATTCCCATACAATAAGCTGGTACTAACTTTCGTTTTAAAAAAACACCATATTTATTTACGTTTATTGCATGCAGTGGTTCCAAGGCCCGTGATATGATATCATATTGGACTTATCCACTATCATTGGTGTTACAAATGGTGAGGAGACTGTTTAACAAATTTTAGGTGTTTTCAAAAAAAGGAGAGTTGCACGATAGAACTATGCGTGGATTATTGCATAATTAATATTACGTTTATGTATACGAAACATTATTTCTTTACTTCATTACAAGAGCGTAATGTATAAAACAACAAAGGCAGATGATGAGTAATGATAAACTTTCACAAGAAGGCGGGTATCGCATACATAAATTAGAGAGTTATCTCCATTAAATGCGATTTTTTTGTTTCACATAGATGTGCTTTCTTATGCAAGTTTATCATTAATCATCATCTGCATTTGTCGTTCATAACATCCCGGTCTTGCAATGAAGTATCATGAAGACGTTTCTTAAGATGTATAGTCGTGTTATTTTCAGACCTCTAACGGAGAGATCACTCGTTAAAAAAATCTCAATGCACCGCGGTTGCTACCTGCTGGCTGATGAAGAAATGTAATTATTTTTTTTTTTTTATGATAAGCAAGGGTGTGTGTATATGTTAACCGATAATCTGTATAAGGAAAAATACTTGTAAAAACTGAACGGAAGTGTGTGCATAGATAACCAGGACAAAAGATTATTGTGTGGTTATTAAGCCTTATCAATAAAAAAAAAATAATAAAGAGTTATATCTACTTGTTCGTTTCCAAGCGAATGTACCGGGAGTATAAATAGCCACTCGTAACCGTGCTCGAATCAGTCTAACCACAGCTCTTGTAATAGAGAGATCATCATGACTGACGGTTACCGAAAAAAATTGGTCGATCGGTTAATCACGTTAACCGTACATCAGAATATGGATACAAAGAGCGTCAGTGAAATGACAATCGCAAACAGTACGACATACTGACCGTAAATATGGTGGACACACTATACGGGAAAAGTATCGTTTTCACGGTTCGAGGAGTTGTGGACGAAGAAATGTTTAAGGTATTTTTACCTAAACCAATCGCCGATACGATTATTGTTGAAGAAATGAATGCCATCATTGAGATGAAGTTGAAGCTTTTGCTCAAAGTGACTATTAGAGGCATTTCATATGGTGTTATAAAAAAAAAAAAAAATACACATACTTACACAAAAAAACACTTTAAACTCTCATACAATAAATTGTTACTAAATATAGTTTTTTCAATAAAAAAAAACTATATTTAATTACATTTATTGAATGCCGGTTCTAAGGCTGCGACATGATATTGCAATAGATTTATTTACTATCATATTTTGCTGCAAATGGTGATGGGAGTGTTTATTTTTTGAAAATATTTCAGAATGCTGTTGTAAAGATATATGACAATTTTTCTCGCGTCGTGGGGTTGGGAGACTGTGACGTTCTGACTTTTAGAGAAAGTTGGACATGATGTAGAGACAGTTGGGGATCGCCATGTAAAAACAGTGTAACCCGGTGTAGTAGTTTATTCTTTCTGACACTCGAGGTGTATACCTCACCGGTTCCTGTTACTGAAGAAGATGTGCGCGTACGTGATGATCATCAACGTCTTACGCCGGTGTGTTTTAAATTAAAACACAATTACGCGTATGTTTTCGATTTATCTGAACACGTTTTCGTTAAAAACGGTGATGACCTATTGGTGAAGATAATTTTCAATGATGGTGATTTTGGATGCTGACGAAAATATTATTGCGAATTTCAATGCGGTCATAAAGCTATCGCACTAATTGACAGTAAACAAGTGCTATATTCCGGATTCTAGGGTGACGATGTTAAAGTAAAAACAATCAAAATAAATCATTCGTCGAATATGAATTTGGACGCGAAGATGTTACACGATCTTAATACGTCTCATAGAAAAAACAACGTAGTCGCTGTAACTGTGTATGTTGCAAATAAAAAAGAATAGTAACTTCTAATGTAGCGACGGACGGAGGACGTTTCTTCAGGACAAGCGATTAGGTAGATTGTTCTAACCACTGTGGTGATGATACCCAACCTATCTTGGGAGCGTGAGACACGAATGAAATTTCAGTAACCGATTACGTAAAAAAACCAATCGATATATGAGAGGACGACATATCGCTTTTTTTATTTTTTATTTTTTTTTTATACAAGAATAGGAAACGTAAACAAAAAAACGAAGAAGAGGAAAAAGAAAACCGTCGTCATCGAAACGAATTATTTTAAAATTTAAACAGCTTTTCTTAAAAAGGTCCTTTTAAGAAACTGCAACTTATATTACACAAACAACACAAAACAAAAAACACTTTAAATTCCCATACAATAAGCCGGTACTAACTTTCGTTTTAAAAAAACACCATATTTATTTACGTTTATTGCATGCAGTGGTTCCAAGGCCCGTGATATGATATCATATTGGACTTATCCACTATCATTGGTGTTACAAATGGTGAGGAGACTGTTTAACAAATTTTAGGTGTTTTCAAAAAAAGGAGAGTTGTACGATAGAACTATGCGTGGATTATTGCATAATTAATATTACGTTTATGTATACGAAACATTATTTCTTTACTTCATTACAAGAGCGTAATGTATAAAACAACAAAGGCAGATGATGAGTAATGATAAACTTTCACAAGAAGGCGGGTATCGCATACATAAATTAGAGAGTTATCTCCATTAAATGCGATTTTTTTGTTTCACATAGATGTGCTTTCTTATGCAAGTTTATCATTAATCATCATCTGCATTTGACGTTCATAACATCCCGGTCTTGCAATGAAGTATCATGAAGACGTTTCTTAAGATGTATAGTCGTGTTATTTTTAGACCTCTAACGGAGAGATCACTCGTTAAAAAAATCTCAATGCACCGCGGTTGCTACCTGCTGGCTGATGAAGAAATGTAATTATTTTTTTTTTTTTATGATAAGCAAGGGTGTGTGTATATGTTAACCGATAATCTGAATAAGGAAAAATACTTGTTAAAAACTGAACGGAAGTGTGTGCATAGATAACCAGGACAAAAAATTATTGTGTGGTTATTAAGCCTTATCAATAAAAAAAAAATAATAAAGAGTTATATCTACTTGTTCGTTTCCAAGCGAATGTACCGGGAGTATAAATAGCCACTCGTAACCGTGCTCGAATCAGTCTAACCACAGCTCTTGTAATAGAGAGATCATCATGACTGACGGTTACCGAAAAAAATTGGTCGATCGGTTAATCACGTTAACCGTACATCAGAATATGGATACAAAGAGCGTCAGTGAAATGACAATCGCAAACGGTACGACATACTGACCGTAAATATGGTGGACACACTGTACGGGAAAAGTATCGTTTTCACGGTTCGAGGAGTTGTGGACGAAGAAATGTTTAAAGTATTTTTACCTAAACCAATCGCCGATACGACTATTGTTGAAGAAATGAATGCCATAATTGAGATGAAGTTGAAGGTTCTGTTCAAAGGGACGATTGGAAGCATGCTCAAGTGGTGTTATAAAATAATAAAAAAATACACATACTTACACAAAAAAACACTTTAAACTCTCATACAATAAATTGTTACTAAATATAGTTTTTTAAATAAAAAAAACGATATTTAATTACATTTATTGAATGCCGGTTCTAAGGCTGCGACATGATATTGCAATAGATTTATTTACTATCATATTTTGCTGCAAATGGTGATGGGAGTGTTTAATACATTGTTTATTTTTTGAAAATATTTCAGAATGCTGTTGTAAAGATATATGACAATTTTTCTCGCGTCGTGGGGTTGGGAGACTGTGACGTTCTGACTTTTAGAGAAAGTTGGACATGATGTAGAGACAGTTGGGGATCGCCATGTAAAAACAGTGTAACCCGGTGTAGTAGTTTATTCTTTCTGACACTCGAGGTGTATACCTCACCGGTTCCTGTTACTGAAGAAGATGTGCGCGTACGTGATGATCATCAACGTCTTACGCCGGTGTGTTTTAAATTAAAACACAATTACGCGTATGTTTTCGATTTATCTGAACACGTTTTCGTTAAAAACGGTGATGACCTATTGGTGAAGATAATTTTCAATGATGGTGATTTTGGATGCTGACGAAAATATTATTGCGAATTTCAATGCGGTCATAAAGCTATCGCACTAATTGACAGTAAACAAGTGCTATATTCCGGATTCTAGGGTGACGATGTTAAAGTAAAAACAATCAAAATAAATCATTCGTCGAATATGAATTTGAACGCGAAGATGTTACACGATCTCAATACGTCTCATAGAAAAAACAACGTAGTCGCTGTAACTGTGTATGTTGCAAATAAAAAAGAATAGTAACTTCTAATGTAGCGACGGACGGAGGACGTTTCTTCAGGACAAGCGATTAGGTATATTGTTCTAAACACTGTGGTGATGATACGCAACCTATCTTGGGAGCGTGAGACACGAATGAAATTTCAGTAACCGATTACGTAAAAAAACCAATCGATATATGAGAGGACGACATATCGCTTTTTTTATTTTTAAATTTTTTTTATACAAGAATAGGAAACGTAAACAAAAAAACGAAGAAGAGGAAAAAGAAAACCGTCGTCATCGAAACGAATTATTTAAAAATTTAAACAGCTTTTCTTATAAAGGTCCTTTAAAGAAACTGCAACTTATATTACACAAACAACACAAAACAAAAAACACTTTAAATTCCCATACAATAAGCTGGTACTAACTTTCGTTTTAAAAAAACACCATATTTATTTACGTTTATTGCATGCAGTGGTTCCAAGGCCCGTGATATGATATCATATTGGACTTATCCACTATCATTGGTGTTACAAATGGTGAGGAGACTGTTTAACAAATTTTAGGTGTTTTCAAAAAAAGGAGAGTTGCACGATAGAACTATGCGTGGATTATTGCATAATTAATATTACGTTTATGTATACGAAACATTATTTCTTTACTTCATTACAAGAGCGTAATGTATAAAACAACAAAGGCAGATGATGAGTAATGATAAACTTTCACAAGAAGGCGGGTATCGCATACATAAATTAGAGAGTTATCTCCATTAAATGCGATTTTTTTGTTTCACATAGATGTGCTTTCTTATGCAAGTTTATCATTAATCATCATCTGCATTTGACGTTCATAACATCCCGGTCTTGCAATGAAGTATCATGAAGACGTTTCTTAAGATGTATAGTCGTGTTATTTTTAGACCTCTAACGGAGAGATCACTCGTTAAAAAAATCTCAATGCACCGCGGTTGCTACCTGCTGGCTGATGAAGAAATGTAATTATTTTTTTTTTTATGATAAGCAAGGGTGTGTGTATATGTTAACCGATAATCTGTATAAGGAAAAATACTTGTTAAAAACTGAACGGAAGTGTGTGCATAGATAACCAGGACAAAAAATTATTGTGTGGTTATTAAGCCTTATCAATAAAAAAAAAATAATAAAGAGTTATATCTACTTGTTCGTTTCCAAGCGAATGTACCGGGAGTATAAATAGCCACTCGTAACCGTGCTCGAATCAGTCTAACCACAGCTCTTGTAATAGAGAGATCATCATGACTGACGGTTACCGAAAAAAATTGGTCGATCGGTTAATCACGTTAACCGTACATCAGAATATGGATACAAAGAGCGTCAGTGAAATGACAATCGCAAACGGTACGACATACTGACCGTAAATATGGTGGACACACTGTACGGGAAAAGTATCGTTTTCACGGTTCGAGGAGTTGTGGACGAAGAAATGTTTAAAGTATTTTTACCTAAACCAATCGCCGATACGATTATTGTTGAAGAAATGAATGCCATAATTGAGATGAAGTTGAAGCTTTTGTTCAAAGTGACTATTGGAGGCATTTCATATGGTGTTATAAAAAAATAAAAAAATACACATACATACACAAAACAAAAAACACTTTAAACTCTCATACAATAAATTGTAACTAAATATAGTTTTTTTAAATAAAAAAAAAACGATATTTAATTACATTTATTGAATGCCGGTTCTAAGGCTGCGACATGATATTGCAATAGATTTTTTTACTATCATATTTTGTTGCAAATGGTGATGGGAGTGTTTAATACATTGTTTATTTTTTGAAAATGTTTCAGAATGCTGTTGTAAAGATATAAGATAATTTTTCTCGCGTCGTGGGGTTGGGAGACTGTGACGTTCTGACTTTTAGAGAAAGTTGGACATGATGTAGAGACAGTTGGGGATCGCCATGTAAAAACAGTGTAACCCGGTGTAGTAGTTTATTCTTTCTGACACTCGAGGTGTATACCTCACCGGTTCCTGTTACTGAAGAAGATGTGCGCGTACGTGATGATCATCAACGTCTTACGCCGGTGTGTTTTAAATTAAAACACAATTACGCGTATGTTTTCGATTTATCTGAACACGTTTTCGTTAAAAACAGTGATGACCTATTGGTGAAGATAATTTTCAATGATGGTGATTTTGGATGCTGACGAAAATATTATTGCGAATTTCAATGCGGTCATAAAGCTATCGCACTAATTGACAGTAAACAAGTGCCATATTCCGGATTCTAGGGTGACGATGTTAACGTAAAAACAATCAAAATCAATCATTCGTCGAATATGAATTTGGACGCGAAGATTTTACACGATCTCAATACGTCTCATAGAAAAAACAACGTAGTCGCTGTAACTGTGTATGTTGCAAATAAAAAAGAATAGTAACTTCTAATGTAGCGACGGACGGAGGACGTTTCTTCAGGACAAGCGATTAGGTAGATTGTTCTAACCACTGTGGTGATGATACCCAACCTATCTTGGGAGCGTGAGACACGAATGAAATTTCTGTAACCGATTACGTAAAAAAACCAATCGATATATGAGAGGACGACATATCGCTTTTCTTATTTTTTATTTTTTTTTATACAAGAATAGGAAACGTAAACAAAAAAACGAAGAAGAGGAAAAAGAAAACCGTCGTCATCGAAACGAATTATTTTAAAATTTAAACAGCTTTTCTTAAAAAGGTCCTTTTCAGAAACTGCAACTTATATTACACAAACGACACAAAACAAAAAACACTTTCAATTCCCATACAATAAGCCGGTACTAACTTTCGTTTTAAAAAAACACCATATTTATTTACGTTTATTGCATGCAGTGGTTCCAAGGCCCGTGACATGATATCATATTGGACTTATCCACTATCAATGGTGTTACAAATCGTGAGGAGACTGTTTAACAAATTTTAGGTATTTTCAAAAAAAGGAGAGTTGTAAGATAGAACTATGCGTGGATTATTGCATAATTAATATTACGTTTATGTATACGAAACATTATTTCTTTACTTCATTACAAGAGCGTAATGTATAAAACAACAAAGGCAGATGATGAGTAATAATAAACTTTCACAAGAAGGCGGGTATCGCATACATAAATTAGAGAGTTATCTCCATTAAATGCGATTTTTTTGTTTCACATAGATGTGCTTTCTTATGCAAGTTTATCATTAATCATCATCTGCATTTGTCGTTCATAACATCCCGGTCTTGCAATGAAGTATCATGAAGACGTTTCTTAAGATGTATAGTCGTGTTATTTTCAGACCTCTAACGGAGAGATCACTCGTTAAAAAAATCTCAATGCACCGCGGTTGCTACCTGCTGGCTGATGAAGAAATGTAATTATTTTTTTTTTTTTATGATAAGCAAGGGTGTGTGTATATGTTAACCGATAATCTGTATAAGGAAAAATACTTGTAAAAACTGAACGGAAGTGTGTGCATAGATAACCAGGACAAAAGATTATTGTGTGGTTATTAAGCCTTATCAATAAAAAAAAAATAATAAAGAGTTATATCTACTTGTTCGTTTCCAAGCGAATGTACCGGGAGTATAAATAGCCACTCGTAACCGTGCTCGAATCAGTCTAACCACAGCTCTTGTAATAGAGAGATCATCATGACTGACGGTTACCGAAAAAAATTGGTCGATCGGTTAATCACGTTAACCGTACATCAGAATATGGATACAAAGAGCGTCAGTGAAATGACAATCGCAAACAGTACGACATACTGACCGTAAATATGGTGGACACACTATACGGGAAAAGTATCGTTTTCACGGTTCGAGGAGTTGTGGACGAAGAAATGTTTAAGGTATTTTTACCTAAACCAATCGCCGATACGATTATTGTTGAAGAAATGAATGCCATCATTGAGATGAAGTTGAAGCTTTTGCTCAAAGTGACTATTAGAGGCATTTCATATGGTGTTATAAAAAAAAAAAAAAATACACATACTTACACAAAAAAACACTTTAAACTCTCATACAATAAATTGTTACTAAATATAGTTTTTTCAATAAAAAAAAACTATATTTAATTACATTTATTGAATGCCGGTTCTAAGGCTGCGACATGATATTGCAATAGATTTATTTACTATCATATTTTGCTGCAAATGGTGATGGGAGTGTTTATTTTTTGAAAATATTTCAGAATGCTGTTGTAAAGATATATGACAATTTTTCTCGCGTCGTGGGGTTGGGAGACTGTGACGTTCTGACTTTTAGAGAAAGTTGGACATGATGTAGAGACAGTTGGGGATCGCCATGTAAAAACAGTGTAACCCGGTGTAGTAGTTTATTCTTTCTGACACTCGAGGTGTATACCTCACCGGTTCCTGTTACTGAAGAAGATGTGCGCGTACGTGATGATCATCAACGTCTTACGCCGGTGTGTTTTAAATTAAAACACAATTACGCGTATGTTTTCGATTTATCTGAACACGTTTTCGTTAAAAACGGTGATGACCTATTGGTGAAGATAATTTTCAATGATGGTGATTTTGGATGCTGACGAAAATATTATTGCGAATTTCAATGCGGTCATAAAGCTATCGCACTAATTGACAGTAAACAAGTGCTATATTCCGGATTCTAGGGTGACGATGTTAAAGTAAAAACAATCAAAATAAATCATTCGTCGAATATGAATTTGAACGCGAAGATGTTACACGATCTCAATACGTCTCATAGAAAAAACAACGTAGTCGCTGTAACTGTGTATGTTGCAAATAAAAAAGAATAGTAACTTCTAATGTAGCGACGGACGGAGGACGTTTCTTCAGGACAAGCGATTAGGTATATTGTTCTAAACACTGTGGTGATGATACGCAACCTATCTTGGGAGCGTGAGACACGAATGAAATTTCAGTAACCGATTACGTAAAAAAACCAATCGATATATGAGAGGACGACATATCGCTTTTTTTATTTTTAAATTTTTTTCATACAAGAATAGGAAACGTAAACAAAAAAACGAAGAAGAGGAAAAAGAAAACCGTCGTCATCGAAACGAATTATTTTAAAATTTAAACAGCTTTTCTTAAAAAGGTCCTTTTAAGAAACTGCAACATATATTACACAAACAACACAAAACAAAAAACACTTTAAATTCCCATACAATAAGCTGGTACTAACATTCGTTTTAAAACAACACCAAATTTATTTCCGTTTATTGCATGCAATGGTTCCAAGGACCGTGACATGATATCATATTGGACTTATCCACTATCATTGGTGTTACAAATGGTGAGGAGACTGTTTAACAAATTTTAGGTGTTTTCAAAAAAAGGAGAGTTGTACGATAGAACTATGCGTGGATTATTGCATAATTAATATTACGTTTATGTATACGAAACATTATTTCTTTACTTCTTTACAAGAGCGTAATGTATAAAACAACAAACGCAGATGATGAGTAATGATAAACTTTCACAAGAAGGCGGGTATCGCATACATAAATTAGAGAGTTATCTCCATTAAATGCGATTTTTTTGTTTCACATAGATGCGCTTTCTTATGCAAGTTTATCATTAATCATCATCTGCATTTGTCGTTCATAACATCCCGGTCTTGCAATGAAGTATCATGAAGACGTTTCTTAAGATGTATAGTCGTGTTATTTTTAGACCTCTAACGGAGAGATCACTCGTTAAAAAAATCTCAATGCACCGCGGTTGCTACCTGCTGGCTGATGAAGAAATGTAATTATTTTTTTTTTTATGATAAGCAAGGGTGTGTGTATATGTTAACCGATAATCTGTATAAGGAAAAATACTTGTTAAAAACTGAACGGAAGTGTGTGCATAGATAACCAGGACAAAAAATTATTGTGTGGTTATTAAGCCTTATCAATAAAAAAAAAATAATAAAGAGTTATATCTACTTGTTCGTTTCCAAGCGAATGTACCGGGAGTATAAATAGCCACTCGTAACCGTGCTCGAATCAGTCTAACCACAGCTCTTGTAATAGAGAGATCATCATGACTGACGGTTACCGAAAAAAATTGGTCGATCGGTTAATCACGTTAACCGTACATCAGAATATGGATACAAAGAGCGTCAGTGAAATGACAATCGCAAACGGTACGACATACTGACCGTAAATATGGTGGACACACTGTACGGGAAAAGTATCGTTTTCACGGTTCGAGGAGTTGTGGACGAAGAAATGTTTAAAGTATTTTTACCTAAACCAATCGCCGATACGACTATTGTTGAAGAAATGAATGCCATAATTGAGATGAAGTTGAAGGTTCTGTTCAAAGGGACGATTGGAAGCATGCTCAAGTGGTGTTATAAAATAATAAAAAAATACACATACTTACACAAAAAAACACTTTAAACTCTCATACAATAAATTGTTACTAAATATAGTTTTTTCAATAAAAAAAAACTATATTTAATTACATTTATTGAATGCCGGTTCTAAGGCTGCGACATGATATTGCAATAGATTTATTTACTATCATATTTTGCTGCAAATGGTGATGGGAGTGTTTAATACATTGTTTATTTTTTGAAAATATTTCAGAATGCTGTTGTAAAGATATATGACAATTTTTCTCGCGTCGTGGGGTTGGGAGACTGTGACGTTCTGACTTTTAGAGAAAGTTGGACATGATGTAGAGACAGTTGGGGATCGCCATGTAAAAACAGTGTAACCCGGTGTAGTAGTTTATTCTTTCTGACACTCGAGGTGTATACCTCACCGGTTCCTGTTACTGAAGAAGATGTGCGCGTACGTGATGATCATCAACGTCTTACGCCGGTGTGTTTTAAATTAAAACACAATTACGCGTATGTTTTCGATTTATCTGAACACGTTTTCGTTAAAAACGGTGATGACCTATTGGTGAAGATAATTTTCAATGATGGTGATTTTGGATGCTGACGAAAATATTATTGCGAATTTCAATGCGGTCATAAAGCTATCGCACTAATTGACAGTAAACAAGTGCTATATTCCGGATTCTAGGGTGACGATGTTAAAGTAAAAACAATCAAAATAAATCATTCGTCGAATATGAATTTGAACGCGAAGATGTTACACGATCTCAATACGTCTCATAGAAAAAACAACGTAGTCGCTGTAACTGTGTATGTTGCAAATAAAAAAGAATAGTAACTTCTAATGTAGCGACGGACGGAGGACGTTTCTTCAGGACAAGCGATTAGGTATATTGTTCTAAACACTGTGGTGATGATACGCAACCTATCTTGGGAGCGTGAGACACGAATGAAATTTCAGTAACCGATTACGTAAAAAAACCAATCGATATATGAGAGGACGACATATCGCTTTTTTTATTTTTAAATTTTTTTTATACAAGAATAGGAAACGTAAACAAAAAAACGAAGAAGAGGAAAAAGAAAACCGTCGTCATCGAAACGAATTATTTTAAAATTTAAACAGCTTTTCTTAAAAAGGTCCTTTTAAGAAACTGCAACATATATTACACAAACAACACAAAACAAAAAACAATTTAAATTCCCATACAATAAGCTGGTACTAACTTTCGTTTTAAAAAAACACCATATTTATTTACGTTTATTGCATGCAGTGGTTCCAAGGCCCGTGATATGATATCATATTGGACTTATCCACTATCATTGGTGTTACAAATGGTGAGGAGACTGTTTAACAAATTTTAGGTGTTTTCAAAAAAAGGAGAGTTGTACGATAGAACTATGCGTGGATTATTGCATAATTAATATTACGTTTATGTATACGAAACATTATTTCTTTACTTCATTACAAGAGCGTAATGTATAAAACAACAAAGGCAGATGATGAGTAATGATAAACTTTCACAAGAAGGCGGGTATCGCATACATAAATTAGAGAGTTATCTCCATTAAATGCGATTTTTTTGTTTCACATAGATGTGCTTTCTTATGCAAGTTTATCATTAATCATCATCTGCATTTGTCGTTCATAACATCCCGGTCTTGCAATGAAGTATCATGAAGACGTTTCTTAAGATGTATAGTCGTGTTATTTTTAGACCTCTAACGGAGAGATCACTCGTTAAAAAAATCTCAATGCACCGCGGTTGCTACCTGCTGGCTGATGAAGAAATGTAATTATTTTTTTTTTTTTATGATAAGCAAGGGTGTGTGTATATGTTAACCGATAATCTGTATAAGGAAAAATACTTGTTAAAAACTGAACGGAAGTGTGTGCATAGATAACCAGGACAAAAAATTATTGTGTGGTTATTAAGCCTTATCAATAAAAAAAAAATAATAAAGAGTTATATCTACTTGTTCGTTTCCAAGCGAATGTACCGGGAGTATAAATAGCCACTCGTAACCGTGCTCGAATCAGTCTAACCACAGCTCTTGTAATAGAGAGATCATCATGACTGACGGTTACCGAAAAAAATTGGTCGATCGGTTAATCACGTTAACCGTACATCAGAATATGGATACAAAGAGCGTCAGTGAAATGACAATCGCAAACGGTACGACATACTGACCGTAAATATGGTGGACACACTGTACGGGAAAAGTATCGTTTTCACGGTTCGAGGAGTTGTGGACGAAGAAATGTTTAAAGTATTTTTACCTAAACCAATCGCCGATACGACTATTGTTGAAGAAATGAATGCCATAATTGAGATGAAGTTGAAGGTTCTGTTCAAAGGGACGATTGGAAGCATGCTCAAGTGGTGTTATAAAATAATAAAAAAATACACATACTTACACAAAAAAACACTTTAAACTCTCATACAATAAATTGTTACTAAATATAGTTTTTTAAATAAAAAAAAACGATATTTAATTACATTTATTGAATGCCGGTTCTAAGGCTGCGACATGATATTGCAATAGATTTATTTACTATCATATTTTGCTGCAAATGGTGATGGGAGTGTTTAATACATTGTTTATTTTTTGAAAATATTTCAGAATGCTGTTGTAAAGATATAAGATAATTTTTCTCGCGTCGTGGGGTTGGGAGACTGTGACGTTCTGACTTTTAGAGAAAGTTGGACATGATGTAGAGACAGTTGGGGATCGCCATGTAAAAACAGTGTAACCTGGTGTAGTAGTTTATTCTTTCTGACACTCGAGGTGTATACCTCACGGTTCCTGATAGTGAAGAAGATGTGCGCGTACGTGTTGATGATCAACGTCTTACGCCGGTGTGTTTTAAATTAAAACACAATCACGCGTATGTTTTCGCTTTATCTGAACACGTTTTCGTTAAAAACGGTGATGACCTATTGGTGAAGATAATTTTCAATGATGGTGATTTTGGATCCTGACGAAAATATTATTGCGAATTTCAATGCGGTCATAAAGCTATCGCACTAATTGACAGTAAACAAGTGCCATATTCCGGATTCTAGGGTGACGATGTTAACGTAAAAACAATCAAAATCAATCATTCGTCGAATACGAATTTGGACGCGAAGATGTTACACGATCTTAATACGTCTCATAGAAAAAACAACGTAGTCGCTGTAACTGTGTATGTTGCAAATAAAAAAGAATAGTAACTTCTAATGTAGCGACGGACGGAGGACGTTTCTTCAGGACAAGCGATTAGGTAGATTGTTCTAACCACTGTGGTGATGATACCCAACCTATCTTGGGAGCGTGAGACACGAATGAAATTTCAGTAACCGATTACGTAAAAAAACCAATCGATATATGAGAGGACGACATATCGCTTTTTTTATTTTTTATTTTTTTTTTATACAAGAATAGGAAACGTAAACAAAAAAACGATGAAGAGGAAAAAGAAAACCGTCGTCATCGAAACGAATTATTTTAAAATTTAAACAGCTTTTCTTAAAAAGGTCCTTTTAAGAAACTGCAACTTATATTACACAAACAACACAAAACAAAAAACACTTTAAATTCCCATACAATAAGCCGGTACTAACTTTC
This sequence comes from Lycorma delicatula, assembly GCF_047948215.1. Classification (NCBI taxonomy): domain Eukaryota; kingdom Metazoa; phylum Arthropoda; class Insecta; order Hemiptera; family Fulgoridae; genus Lycorma; species Lycorma delicatula. The sequence goes on along the minus strand of NC_134465.1, from coordinate 28,893,284 downwards.
GTTTTAAAAAAACACCATATTTATTTACGTTTATTGCATGCAGTGGTTCCAAGGCCCGTGATATGATATCATATTGGACTTATCCACTATCATTGGTGTTACAAATGGTGAGGAGACTGTTTAACAAATTTTAGGTGTTTTCAAAAAAAGGAGAGTTGTACGATAGAACTATGCGTGGATTATTGCATAATTAATATTACGTTTATGTATACGAAACATTATTTCTTTACTTCATTACAAGAGCGTAATGTATAAAACAACAAAGGCAGATGATGAGTAATGATAAACTTTCACATGAAGGCGGGTATCGCATACATAAATTAGAGAGTTATCTCCATTAAATGCGATTTTTTTGTTTCACATAGATGTGCTTTCTTATGTAAGTTTATCATTAAACATCATCTGCATTTGTCGTTCATAACATCCCGGTCTTGCAATGAAGTATCATGAAGACGTTTCTTAAGATGTATAGTCGTGTTATTTTTAGACCTCTAACGGAGAGATCACTCGTTAAAAAAATCTCAATGCACCGCGGTTGCTACCTGCTGGCTGATGAAGAAATGTAATTATTTTTTTTTTTTATGATAAGCAAGGGTGTGTGTATATGTTAACCGATAATCTGTATAAGGAAAAATACTTGTTAAAAACTGAACGGAAGTGTGTGCATAGATAACCAGGACAAAAAATTATTGTGTGGTTATTAAGCCTTATCAATAAAAAAAAAATAATAAAGAGTTATATCTACTTGTTCGTTTCCAAGCGAATGTACCGGGAGTATAAATAGCCACTCGTAACCGTGCTCGAATCAGTCTAACCACAGCTCTTGTAATAGAGAGATCATCATGACTGACGGTTACCGAAAAAAATTGGTCGATCGGTTAATCACGTTAACCGTACATCAGAATATGGATACAAAGAGCGTCAGTGAAATGACAATCGCAAACGGTACGACATACTGACCGTAAATATGGTGGACACACTGTACGGGAAAAGTATCGTTTTCACGGTTCGAGGAGTTGTGGACGAAGAAATGTTTAAAGTATTTTTACCTAAACCAATCGCCGATACGACTATTGTTGAAGAAATGAATGCCATAATTGAGATGAAGTTGAAGGTTCTGTTCAAAGGGACGATTGGAAGCATGCTCAAGTGGTGTTATAAAATAATAAAAAAATACACATACTTACACAAAAAAACACTTTAAACTCTCATACAATAAATTGTTACTAAATATAGTTTTTTAAATAAAAAAAAACGATATTTAATTACATTTATTGAATGCCGGTTCTAAGGCTGCGACATGATATTGCAATAGATTTATTTACTATCATATTTTGCTGCAAATGGTGATGGGAGTGTTTAATACATTGTTTATTTTTTGAAAATATTTCAGAATGCTGTTGTAAAGATATAAGATAATTTTTCTCGCGTCGTGGGGTTGGGAGACTGTGACGTTCTGACTTTTAGAGAAAGTTGGACATGATGTAGAGACAGTTGGGGATCGCCATGTAAAAACAGTGTAACCTGGTGTAGTAGTTTATTCTTTCTGACACTCGAGGTGTATACCTCACGGTTCCTGATAGTGAAGAAGATGTGCGCGTACGTGTTGATGATCAACGTCTTACGCCGGTGTGTTTTAAATTAAAACACAATCACGCGTATGTTTTCGCTTTATCTGAACACGTTTTCGTTAAAAACGGTGATGACCTATTGGTGAAGATAATTTTCAATGATGGTGATTTTGGATCCTGACGAAAATATTATTGCGAATTTCAATGCGGTCATAAAGCTATCGCACTAATTGACAGTAAACAAGTGCCATATTCCGGATTCTAGGGTGACGATGTTAACGTAAAAACAATCAAAATCAATCATTCGTCGAATATGAATTTGGACGCGAAGATGTTACACGATCTTAATACGTCTCATAGAAAAAACAACGTAGTCGCTGTAACTGTGTATGTTGCAAATAAAAAAGAATAGTAACTTCTAATGTAGCGACGGACGGAGGACGTTTCTTCAGGACAAGCGATTAGGTATATTGTTCTAAACATTGTGGTGATTATACGCAACCTATCTTGAGAGCGTGAGACACGAATGAAATTTCAGTAACCGATTACGTAAAAAAACCAATCGATATATGAGAGGACGACATATCGTTTTTTTATTTTTAAATTTTTTTCATACAAGAATAGGAAACGTAAACAAAAAAACGAAGAAGAGGAAAAAGAAAACCGTCGTCATCGAAACGAATTATTTTAAAATTTAAACAGCTTTTCTTAAAAAGGTCCTTTTAAGAAACTGCAACATATATTACACAAACAACACAAAACAAAAAACACTTTAAATTCCCATACAATAAGCTGGTACTAACTTTCGTTTTAAAAAAACACCATATTTATTTACGTTTATTGCATGCAGTGGTTCCAAGGACCGTGACATGATATCATATTGGACTTATCCACTATCATTGGTGTTACAAATGGTGAGGAGACTGTTTAACAAATTTTAGGTGTTTTCAAAAAAAGGAGAGTTGTACGATAGAACTATGCGTGGATTATTGCATAATTAATATTACGTTTATGTATACGAAACATTATTTCTTTACTTCTTTACAAGAGCGTAATGTATAAAACAACAAACGCAGATGATGAGTAATGATAAACTTTCACAAGAAGGCGGGTATCGCATACATAAATTAGAGAGTTATCTCCATTAAATGCGATTTTTTTGTTTCACATAGATGCGCTTTCTTATGCAAGTTTATCATTAATCATCATCTGCATTTGTCGTTCATAACATCCCGGTCTTGCAATGAAGTATCATGAAGACGTTTCTTAAGATGTATAGTCGTGTTATTTTTAGACCTCTAAGGGAGAGATCACTCGTTAAAAAAATCTCAATGCACCGCGGTTGTTACCTGCTGGCTGATGAAGAAATGTAATTATTTAATTTTTTTTATGATAAGCAAGGGTGTGTGTATATGTTAACCGATAATCTGTATAAGGAAAAATACTTGTGAAAAACTGAACGGAAGAGTGTGCATAGAAAAGCAGGACAAAAAATTATTGTGTGGTTATTAAGCCTTATCATCAAAAAATATATAATAAAGAGTTATATCTACTTGTTCGTTTCCAAGCGACTGTACCGGGAGTATAAATAGCCACTCGTAACCGTGCTCGAATCAGTCTAACCACAGCTCTTGTAATAGAAAGATCATCATGACTGACGGTTACCGAAAAAAATTGGTCGATCGGTTAATCACGTTAACCGTACATCAGAATATGGATACAAAGAGCGTCAGTGAAATGACAATCGCAAACGGTACGACATACTGACCGTAAATATGGTGGACACACTGTACGGGAAAAGTATCGTTTTCACGGTTCGAGGAGTTGTGGACGAAGAAATGTTTGACGTATTTTTACCTAAACCAATCGCCGATACGATTATTGTTGAAGAAATGAATGCCATAATTGAGATGAAGTTGAAGGTTCTGTTCAAAGGGACGATTGGAAGCATGCTCAAGTGGTGTTATAAAATAATAAAAAAATACACATACTTACACAAAAAAACACTTTAAACTCTCATACAATAAATTGTTACTAAATATAGTTTTTTAAATAAAAAAACAACGATATTTAATTACATTTATTGAATGCCGGTTCTAAGGCTGCGACATGATATTGCAATAGATTTATTTACTATCATATTTTGCTGCAAATGGTGATGGGAGTGTTTAATACATTGTTTATTTTTTGAAAATATTTCAGAATGCTGTTGTAAAGATATAAGATAATTTTTCTCGCGTCGTGGGGTTGGGAGACTGTGACGTTCTGACTTTTAGAGAAAGTTGGACATGATGTAGAGACAGTTGGGGATCGCCATGTAAAAACAGTGTAACCCGGTGTAGTAGTTTATTCTTTCTGACTCTCGAGGTGTATACCTCACGGTTCCTGTTAGTGAAGAAGATGAGCGCGTACGTGTTGATGATCAACGTCTTACGCCGGTGTGTTTTAAATTAAAACACAATCACGCGTATGTTTTCGCTTTATCTGAACACGTTTTCGTTAAAAACGGTGATGACCTATTGGTGAAGATAATTTTCAATGATGGTGATTTTGGATCCTGACGAAAATATTATTGCGAATTTCAATGCGGTCATAAAGCTATCGCACTAATTGACAGTAAACAAGTGCCATATTCCGGATTCTAGGGTGACGATGTTAACGTAAAAACAATCAAAATCAATCATTCGTCGAATATGAATTTGGACGCGAAGATGTTACACGATCTTAATACGTCTCATAGAAAAAACAACGTAGTCGCTGTAACTGTGTATGTTGCAAATAAAAAAGAATAGTAACTTCTAATGTAGCGACGGACGGAGGACGTTTCTTCAGGACAAGCGATTAGGTATATTGTTCTAAACACTGTGGTGATGATACGCAACCTATCTTGGGAGCGTGAGACACGAATGAAATTTCAGTAACCGATTACGTAAAAAAACCAATCGATATATGAGAGGACGACATATCGCTTTTTTTATTTTTAAATTTTTTTTATACAAGAATAGGAAACGTAAACAAAAAAACGAAGAAGAGGAAAAAGAAAACCGTCGTCATCGAAACGAATTATTTAAAAATTTAAACAGCTTTTCTTAAAAAGGTCCTTTAAAGAAACTGCAACTTATATTACACAAACAACACAAAACAAAAAACACTTTAAATTCCCATACAATAAGCTGGTACTAACTTTCGTTTTAAAAAAACACCATATTTATTTACGTTTATTGCATGCAGTGGTTCCAAGGCCCGTGATATGATATCATATTGGACTTATCCACTATCATTGGTGTTACAAATGGTGAGGAGACTGTTTAACAAATTTTAGGTGTTTTCAAAAAAAGGAGAGTTGTACGATAGAACTATGCGTGGATTATTGCATAATTAATATTACGTTTATGTATACGAAACATTATTTCTTTACTTCATTACAAGAGCGTAATGTATAAAACAACAAAGGCAGATGATGAGTAATGATAAACTTTCACAAGAAGGCGGGTATCGCATACATAAATTAGAGAGTTATCTCCATTAAATGCGATTTTTTTGTTTCACATAGATGTGCTTTCTTATGCAAGTTTATCATTAATCATCATCTGCATTTGTCGTTCATAACATCCCGGTCTTGCAATGAAGTATCATGAAGACGTTTCTTAAGATGTATAGTCGTGTTATTTTTAGACCTCTAACGGAGAGATCACTCGTTAAAAAAATCTCAATGCACCGCGGTTGCTACCTGCTGGCTGATGAAGAAATGTAATTATTTTTTTTTTTATGATAAGCAAGGGTGTGTGTATATGTTAACCGATAATCTGTATAAGGAAAAATACTTGTTAAAAACTGAACGGAAGTGTGTGCATAGATAACCAGGACAAAAAATTATTGTGTGGTTATTAAGCCTTATCAATAAAAAAAAAATAATAAAGAGTTATATCTACTTGTTCGTTTCCAAGCGAATGTACCGGGAGTATAAATAGCCACTCGTAACCGTGCTCGAATCAGTCTAACCACAGCTCTTGTAATAGAGAGATCATCATGACTGACGGTTACCGAAAAAAATTGGTCGATCGGTTAATCACGTTAACCGTACATCAGAATATGGATACAAAGAGCGTCAGTGAAATGACAATCGCAAACGGTACGACATACTGACCGTAAATATGGTGGACACACTGTACGGGAAAAGTATCGTTTTCACGGTTCGAGGAGTTGTGGACGAAGAAATGTTTAAAGTATTTTTACCTAAACCAATCGCCGATACGATTATTGTTGAAGAAATGAATGCCATAATTGAGATGAAGTTGAAGGTTCTGTTCAAAGGGACGATTGGAAGCATGCTCAAGTGGTGTTATAAAATAATAAAAAAATACACATACTTACACAAAAAAACACTTTAAACTCTCATACAATAAATTATAACTAAATATAGTTTTTTTAAATAAAAAAAACGATATTGAATTACATTTGTTGAATGCCGGTTCTAAGGCTGCGACATGATATTGCAATAGATTTTTTTACTATCATATTTTGTTGCAAATGGTGATGGGAGTGTTTAATACATTGTTTATTTTTTGAAAATATTTCAGAATGCTGTTGTAAAGATATAAGATAATTTTTCTCGCGTCGTGGGGTTGGGAGACTGTGACGTTCTGACTTTTAGAGAAAGTTGGACATGATGTAGAGACAGTTGGGGATCGCCATGTAAAAACAGTGTAACCCGGTGTAGTAGTTTATTCTTTCTGACACTCGAGGTGTATACCTCACGGTTCCTGATAGTGAAGAAGATGTGCGCGTACGTGTCTATGATCAACGTCTTACGCCGGTGTGTTTTAAATTAAAACACAATCACGCGTATGTTTTCGCTTTATCTGAACACGTTTTCGTTAAAAACGGTGATGACCTATTGGTGAAGATAATTTTCAATGATGGTGATTTTGGATCCTGACGAAAATATTATTGCGAATTTCAATGCGGTCATAAAGCTATCGCACTAATTGACAGTAAACAAGTGCCATATTCCGGATTCTAGGGTGACGATGTTAACGTAAAAACAATCAAAATCAATCATTCGTCGAATATGAATTTGGACGCGAAGATGTTACACGATCTTAATACGTCTCGTAGAAAAAACAACGTAGTCGCTGTAACTGTGTATGTTGCAAATAAAAAAGAATAGTAACTTCTAATGTAGCGACGGACGGAGGACGTTTCTTCAGGACAAGCGATAGGTATATTGTTCTAAACACTGTGGTGATGATACGCAACCTATCTTGAGAGCGTGAGACACGAATGAAATTTCAGTAACCGATTACGTAAAAAAACCAATCGATATATGAGGGGACGACATATCGCTTTTTTTATTTTTAAATTTTTTTTATACAAGAATAGGAAACGTAAACAAAAAAACGAAGAAGAGGAAAAAGAAAACCGTCGTCATCGAAACGAATTATTTAAAAATTTAAACAGCTTTTCTTAAAAAGGTCCTTTTAAGAAACTGCAACTTATATTACACAAACAACACAAAACAAAAAACACTTTAAATTCCCATACAATAAGCTGGTACTAACTTTCGTTTTAAAAAAACACCATATTTATTTACGTTTATTGCATGCAGTGGTTCCAAGGCCCGTGATATGATATCATATTGGACTTATCCACTATCATTGGTGTTACAAATGGTGAGGAGACTGTTTAACAAATTTTAGGTGTTTTCAAAAAAAGGAGAGTTGTACGATAGAACTATGCGTGGATTATTGCATAATTAATATTACGTTTATGTATACGAAACATTATTTCTTTACTTCATTACAAGAGCGTAATGTATAAAACAACAAAGGCAGATGATGAGTAATGATAAACTTTCACATGAAGGCGGGTATCGCATACATAAATTAGAGAGTTATCTCCATTAAATGCGATTTTTTTGTTTCACATAGATGTGCTTTCTTATGCAAGTTTATCATTAATCATCATCTGCATTTGTCGTTCATAACATCCCGGTCTTGCAATGAAGTATCATGAAGACGTTTCTTAAGATGTATAGTCGTGTTATTTTTAGACCTCTAACGGAGAGATCACTCGTTAAAAAAATCTCAATGCACCGCGGTTGCTACCTGCTGGCTGATGAAGAAATGTAATTATTTTTTTTTTTTATGATAAGCAAGGGTGTGTGTATATGTTAACCGATAATCTGTATAAGGAAAAATACTTGTTAAAAACTGAACGGAAGTGTGTGCATAGATAACCAGGACAAAAAATTATTGTGTGGTTATTAAGCCTTATCAATAAAAAAAAAATAATAAAGAGTTATATCTACTTGTTCGTTTCCAAGCGAATGTACCGGGAGTATAAATAGCCACTCGTAACCGTGCTCGAATCAGTCTAACCACAGCTCTTGTAATAGAGAGATCATCATGACTGACGGTTACCGAAAAAAATTGGTCGATCGGTTAATCACGTTAACCGTACATCAGAATATGGATACAAAGAGCGTCAGTGAAATGACAATCGCAAACGGTACGACATACTGACCGTAAATATGGTGGACACACTGTACGGGAAAAGTATCGTTTTCACGGTTCGAGGAGTTGTGGACGAAGAAATGTTTAAAGTATTTTTACCTAAACCAATCGCCGATACGACTATTGTTGAAGAAATGAATGCCATAATTGAGATGAAGTTGAAGGTTCTGTTCAAAGGGACGATTGGAAGCATGCTCAAGTGGTGTTATAAAATAATAAAAAAATACACATACTTACACAAAAAAACACTTTAAACTCTCATACAATAAATTGTTACTAAATATAGTTTTTTAAATAAAAAAAAACGATATTTAATTACATTTATTGAATGCCGGTTCTAAGGCTGCGACATGATATTGCAATAGATTTATTTACTATCATATTTTGCTGCAAATGGTGATGGGAGTGTTTAATACATTGTTTATTTTTTGAAAATATTTCAGAATGCTGTTGTAAAGATATAAGATAATTTTTCTCGCGTCGTGGGGTTGGGAGACTGTGACGTTCTGACTTTTAGAGAAAGTTGGACATGATGTAGAGACAGTTGGGGATCGCCATGTAAAAACAGTGTAACCTGGTGTAGTAGTTTATTCTTTCTGACACTCGAGGTGTATACCTCACGGTTCCTGATAGTGAAGAAGATGTGCGCGTACGTGTTGATGATCAACGTCTTACGCCGGTGTGTTTTAAATTAAAACACAATCACGCGTATGTTTTCGCTTTATCTGAACACGTTTTCGTTAAAAACGGTGATGACCTATTGGTGAAGATAATTTTCAATGATGGTGATTTTGGATCCTGACGAAAATATTATTGCGAATTTCAATGCGGTCATAAAGCTATCGCACTAATTGACAGTAAACAAGTGCCATATTCCGGATTCTAGGGTGACGATGTTAACGTAAAAACAATCAAAATCAATCATTCGTCGAATACGAATTTGGACGCGAAGATGTTACACGATCTTAATACGTCTCATAGAAAAAACAACGTAGTCGCTGTAACTGTGTATGTTGCAAATAAAAAAGAATAGTAACTTCTAATGTAGCGACGGACGGAGGACGTTTCTTCAGGACAAGCGATTAGGTAGATTGTTCTAACCACTGTGGTGATGATACCCAACCTATCTTGGGAGCGTGAGACACGAATGAAATTTCAGTAACCGATTACGTAAAAAAACCAATCGATATATGAGAGGACGACATATCGCTTTTTTTATTTTTTATTTTTTTTTTATACAAGAATAGGAAACGTAAACAAAAAAACGATGAAGAGGAAAAAGAAAACCGTCGTCATCGAAACGAATTATTTTAAAATTTAAACAGCTTTTCTTAAAAAGGTCCTTTTAAGAAACTGCAACTTATATTACACAAACAACACAAAACAAAAAACACTTTAAATTCCCATACAATAAGCCGGTACTAACTTTCGTTTTAAAAAAACACCATATTTATTTACGTTTATTGCATGCAGTGGTTCCAAGGCCCGTGATATGATATCATATTGGACTTATCCACTATCATTGGTGTTACAAATGGTGAGGAGACTGTTTAACAAATTTTAGGTGTTTTCAAAAAAAGGAGAGTTGTACGATAGAACTATGCGTGGATTATTGCATAATTAATATTACGTTTATGTATACGAAACATTATTTCTTTACTTCATTACAAGAGCGTAATGTATAAAACAACAAAGGCAGATGATGAGTAATGATAAACTTTCACATGAAGGCGGGTATCGCATACATAAATTAGAGAGTTATCTCCATTAAATGCGATTTTTTTGTTTCACATAGATGTGCTTTCTTATGTAAGTTTATCATTAAACATCATCTGCATTTGTCGTTCATAACATCCCGGTCTTGCAATGAAGTATCATGAAGACGTTTCTTAAGATGTATAGTCGTGTTATTTTTAGACCTCTAACGGAGAGATCACTCGTTAAAAAAATCTCAATGCACCGCGGTTGCTACCTGCTGGCTGATGAAGAAATGTAATTATTTTTTTTTTTTATGATAAGCAAGGGTGTGTGTATATGTTAACCGATAATCTGTATAAGGAAAAATACTTGTTAAAAACTGAACGGAAGTGTGTGCATAGATAACCAGGACAAAAAATTATTGTGTGGTTATTAAGCCTTATCAATAAAAAAAAAATAATAAAGAGTTATATCTACTTGTTCGTTTCCAAGCGAATGTACCGGGAGTATAAATAGCCACTCGTAACCGTGCTCGAATCAGTCTAACCACAGCTCTTGTAATAGAGAGATCATCATGACTGACGGTTACCGAAAAAAATTGGTCGATCGGTTAATCACGTTAACCGTACATCAGAATATGGATACAAAGAGCGTCAGTGAAATGACAATCGCAAACGGTACGACATACTGACCGTAAATATGGTGGACACACTGTACGGGAAAAGTATCGTTTTCACGGTTCGAGGAGTTGTGGACGAAGAAATGTTTAAAGTATTTTTACCTAAACCAATCGCCGATACGACTATTGTTGAAGAAATGAATGCCATAATTGAGATGAAGTTGAAGGTTCTGTTCAAAGGGACGATTGGAAGCATGCTCAAGTGGTGTTATAAAATAATAAAAAAATACACATACTTACACAAAAAAACACTTTAAACTCTCATACAATAAATTGTTACTAAATATAGTTTTTTAAATAAAAAAAAACGATATTTAATTACATTTATTGAATGCCGGTTCTAAGGCTGCGACATGATATTGCAATAGATTTATTTACTATCATATTTTGCTGCAAATGGTGATGGGAGTGTTTAATACATTGTTTATTTTTTGAAAATATTTCAGAATGCTGTTGTAAAGATATAAGATAATTTTTCTCGCGTCGTGGGGTTGGGAGACTGTGACGTTCTGACTTTTAGAGAAAGTTGGACATGATGTAGAGACAGTTGGGGATCGCCATGTAAAAACAGTGTAACCTGGTGTAGTAGTTTATTCTTTCTGACACTCGAGGTGTATACCTCACGGTTCCTGATAGTGAAGAAGATGTGCGCGTACGTGTTGATGATCAACGTCTTACGCCGGTGTGTTTTAAATTAAAACACAATCACGCGTATGTTTTCGCTTTATCTGAACACGTTTTCGTTAAAAACGGTGATGACCTATTGGTGAAGATAATTTTCAATGATGGTGATTTTGGATCCTGACGAAAATATTATTGCGAATTTCAATGCGGTCATAAAGCTATCGCACTAATTGACAGTAAACAAGTGCCATATTCCGGATTCTAGGGTGACGATGTTAACGTAAAAACAATCAAAATCAATCATTCGTCGAATACGAATTTGGACGCGAAGATGTTACACGATCTTAATACGTCTCATAGAAAAAACAACGTAGTCGCTGTAACTGTGTATGTTGCAAATAAAAAAGAATAGTAACTTCTAATGTAGCGACGGACGGAGGACGTTTCTTCAGGACAAGCGATTAGGTAGATTGTTCTAACCACTGTGGTGATGATACCCAACCTATCTTGGGAGCGTGAGACACGAATGAAATTTCAGTAACCGATTACGTAAAAAAACCAATCGATATATGAGAGGACGACATATCGCTTTTTTTATTTTTTATTTTTTTTTTATACAAGAATAGGAAACGTAAACAAAAAAACGATGAAGAGGAAAAAGAAAACCGTCGTCATCGAAACGAATTATTTTAAAATTTAAACAGCTTTTCTTAAAAAGGTCCTTTTAAGAAACTGCAACTTATATTACACAAACAACACAAAACAAAAAACACTTTAAATTCCCATACAATAAGCCGGTACTAACTTTCGTTTTAAAAAAACACCATATTTATTTACGTTTATTGCATGCAGTGGTTCCAAGGCCCGTGATATGATATCATATTGGACTTATCCACTATCATTGGTGTTACAAATGGTGAGGAGACTGTTTAACAAATTTTAGGTGTTTTCAAAAAAAGGAGAGTTGTACGATAGAACTATGCGTGGATTATTGCATAATTAATATTACGTTTATGTATACGAAACATTATTTCTTTACTTCATTACAAGAGCGTAATGTATAAAACAACAAAGGCAGATGATGAGTAATGATAAACTTTCACATGAAGGCGGGTATCGCATACATAAATTAGAGAGTTATCTCCATTAAATGCGATTTTTTTGTTTCACATAGATGTGCTTTCTTATGTAAGTTTATCATTAATCATCATCTGCATTTGTCGTTCATAACATCCCGGTCTTGCAATGAAGTATCATGAAGACGTTTCTTAAGATGTATAGTCGTGTTATTTTTAGACCTCTAACGGAGAGATCACTCGTTAAAAAAATCTCAATGCACCGCGGTTGCTACCTGCTGGCTGATGAAGAAATGTAATTATTTTTTTTTTTTATGATAAGCAAGGGTGTGTGTATATGTTAACCGATAATCTGTATAAGGAAAAATACTTGTTAAAAACTGAACGGAAGTGTGTGCATAGATAACCAGGACAAAAAATTATTGTGTGGTTATTAAGCCTTATCAATAAAAAAAAAATAATAAAGAGTTATATCTACTTGTTCGTTTCCAAGCGAATGTACCGGGAGTATAAATAGCCACTCGTAACCGTGCTCGAATCAGTCTAACCACAGCTCTTGTAATAGAGAGATCATCATGACTGACGGTTACCGAAAAAAATTGGTCGATCGGTTAATCACGTTAACCGTACATCAGAATATGGATACAAAGAGCGTCAGTGAAATGACAATCGCAAACGGTACGACATACTGACCGTAAATATGGTGGACACACTGTACGGGAAAAGTATCGTTTTCACGGTTCGAGGAGTTGTGGACGAAGAAATGTTTAAAGTATTTTTACCTAAACCAATCGCCGATACGACTATTGTTGAAGAAATGAATGCCATAATTGAGATGAAGTTGAAGGTTCTGTTCAAAGGGACGATTGGAAGCATGCTCAAGTGGTGTTATAAAATAATAAAAAAATACACATACTTACACAAAAAAACACTTTAAACTCTCATACAATAAATTGTTACTAAATATAGTTTTTTAAATAAAAAAAAACGATATTTAATTACATTTATTGAATGCCGGTTCTAAGGCTGCGACATGATATTGCAATAGATTTATTTACTATCATATTTTGCTGCAAATGGTGATGGGAGTGTTTAATACATTGTTTATTTTTTGAAAATATTTCAGAATGCTGTTGTAAAGATATAAGATAATTTTTCTCGCGTCGTGGGGTTGGGAGACTGTGACGTTCTGACTTTTAGAGAAAGTTGGACATGATGTAGAGACAGTTGGGGATCGCCATGTAAAAACAGTGTAACCTGGTGTAGTAGTTTATTCTTTCTGACACTCGAGGTGTATACCTCACGGTTCCTGATAGTGAAGAAGATGTGCGCGTACGTGTTGATGATCAACGTCTTACGCCGGTGTGTTTTAAATTAAAACACAATCACGCGTATGTTTTCGCTTTATCTGAACACGTTTTCGTTAAAAACGGTGATGACCTATTGGTGAAGATAATTTTCAATGATGGTGATTTTGGATCCTGACGAAAATATTATTGCGAATTTCAATGCGGTCATAAAGCTATCGCACTAATTGACAGTAAACAAGTGCCATATTCCGGATTCTAGGGTGACGATGTTAACGTAAAAACAATCAAAATCAATCATTCGTCGAATATGAATTTGGACGCGAAGATGTTACACGATCTTAATACGTCTCATAGAAAAAACAACGTAGTCGCTGTAACTGTGTATGTTGCAAATAAAAAAGAATAGTAACTTCTAATGTAGCGACGGACGGAGGACGTTTCTTCAGGACAAGCGATTAGGTATATTGTTCTAAACATTGTGGTGATTATACGCAACCTATCTTGAGAGCGTGAGACACGAATGAAATTTCAGTAACCGATTACGTAAAAAAACCAATCGATATATGAGAGGACGACATATCGTTTTTTTATTTTTAAATTTTTTTCATACAAGAATAGGAAACGTAAACAAAAAAACGAAGAAGAGGAAAAAGAAAACCGTCGTCATCGAAACGAATTATTTTAAAATTTAAACAGCTTTTCTTAAAAAGGTCCTTTTAAGAAACTGCAACATATATTACACAAACAACACAAAACAAAAAACACTTTAAATTCCCATACAATAAGCTGGTACTAACTTTCGTTTTAAAAAAACACCATATTTATTTACGTTTATTGCATGCAGTGGTTCCAAGGACCGTGACATGATATCATATTGGACTTATCCACTATCATTGGTGTTACAAATGGTGAGGAGACTGTTTAACAAATTTTAGGTGTTTTCAAAAAAAGGAGAGTTGTACGATAGAACTATGCGTGGATTATTGCATAATTAATATTACGTTTATGTATACGAAACATTATTTCTTTACTTCTTTACAAGAGCGTAATGTATAAAACAACAAACGCAGATGATGAGTAATGATAAACTTTCACAAGAAGGCGGGTATCGCATACATAAATTAGAGAGTTATCTCCATTAAATGCGATTTTTTTGTTTCACATAGATGCGCTTTCTTATGCAAGTTTATCATTAATCATCATCTGCATTTGTCGTTCATAACATCCCGGTCTTGCAATGAAGTATCATGAAGACGTTTCTTAAGATGTATAGTCGTGTTATTTTTAGACCTCTAAGGGAGAGATCACTCGTTAAAAAAATCTCAATGCACCGCGGTTGTTACCTGCTGGCTGATGAAGAAATGTAATTATTTAATTTTTTTTATGATAAGCAAGGGTGTGTGTATATGTTAACCGATAATCTGTATAAGGAAAAATACTTGTGAAAAACTGAACGGAAGAGTGTGCATAGAAAAGCAGGACAAAAAATTATTGTGTGGTTATTAAGCCTTATCATCAAAAAATATATAATAAAGAGTTATATCTACTTGTTCGTTTCCAAGCGACTGTACCGGGAGTATAAATAGCCACTCGTAACCGTGCTCGAATCAGTCTAACCACAGCTCTTGTAATAGAAAGATCATCATGACTGACGGTTACCGAAAAAAATTGGTCGATCGGTTAATCACGTTAACCGTACATCAGAATATGGATACAAAGAGCGTCAGTGAAATGACAATCGCAAACGGTACGACATACTGACCGTAAATATGGTGGACACACTGTACGGGAAAAGTATCGTTTTCACGGTTCGAGGAGTTGTGGACGAAGAAATGTTTGACGTATTTTTACCTAAACCAATCGCCGATACGATTATTGTTGAAGAAATGAATGCCATAATTGAGATGAAGTTGAAGGTTCTGTTCAAAGGGACGATTGGAAGCATGCTCAAGTGGTGTTATAAAATAATAAAAAAATACACATACTTACACAAAAAAACACTTTAAACTCTCATACAATAAATTGTTACTAAATATAGTTTTTTAAATAAAAAAACAACGATATTTAATTACATTTATTGAATGCCGGTTCTAAGGCTGCGACATGATATTGCAATAGATTTATTTACTATCATATTTTGCTGCAAATGGTGATGGGAGTGTTTAATACATTGTTTATTTTTTGAAAATATTTCAGAATGCTGTTGTAAAGATATAAGATAATTTTTCTCGCGTCGTGGGGTTGGGAGACTGTGACGTTCTGACTTTTAGAGAAAGTTGGACATGATGTAGAGACAGTTGGGGATCGCCATGTAAAAACAGTGTAACCCGGTGTAGTAGTTTATTCTTTCTGACTCTCGAGGTGTATACCTCACGGTTCCTGTTAGTGAAGAAGATGAGCGCGTACGTGTTGATGATCAACGTCTTACGCCGGTGTGTTTTAAATTAAAACACAATCACGCGTATGTTTTCGCTTTATCTGAACACGTTTTCGTTAAAAACGGTGATGACCTATTGGTGAAGATAATTTTCAATGATGGTGATTTTGGATCCTGACGAAAATATTATTGCGAATTTCAATGCGGTCATAAAGCTATCGCACTAATTGACAGTAAACAAGTGCCATATTCCGGATTCTAGGGTGACGATGTTAACGTAAAAACAATCAAAATCAATCATTCGTCGAATATGAATTTGGACGCGAAGATGTTACACGATCTTAATACGTCTCATAGAAAAAACAACGTAGTCGCTGTAACTGTGTATGTTGCAAATAAAAAAGAATAGTAACTTCTAATGTAGCGACGGACGGAGGACGTTTCTTCAGGACAAGCGATTAGGTATATTGTTCTAAACACTGTGGTGATGATACGCAACCTATCTTGGGAGCGTGAGACACGAATGAAATTTCAGTAACCGATTACGTAAAAAAACCAATCGATATATGAGAGGACGACATATCGCTTTTTTTATTTTTAAATTTTTTTTATACAAGAATAGGAAACGTAAACAAAAAAACGAAGAAGAGGAAAAAGAAAACCGTCGTCATCGAAACGAATTATTTAAAAATTTAAACAGCTTTTCTTAAAAAGGTCCTTTAAAGAAACTGCAACTTATATTACACAAACAACACAAAACAAAAAACACTTTAAATTCCCATACAATAAGCTGGTACTAACTTTCGTTTTAAAAAAACACCATATTTATTTACGTTTATTGCATGCAGTGGTTCCAAGGCCCGTGATATGATATCATATTGGACTTATCCACTATCATTGGTGTTACAAATGGTGAGGAGACTGTTTAACAAATTTTAGGTGTTTTCAAAAAAAGGAGAGTTGTACGATAGAACTATGCGTGGATTATTGCATAATTAATATTACGTTTATGTATACGAAACATTATTTCTTTACTTCATTACAAGAGCGTAATGTATAAAACAACAAAGGCAGATGATGAGTAATGATAAACTTTCACAAGAAGGCGGGTATCGCATACATAAATTAGAGAGTTATCTCCATTAAATGCGATTTTTTTGTTTCACATAGATGTGCTTTCTTATGCAAGTTTATCATTAATCATCATCTGCATTTGTCGTTCATAACATCCCGGTCTTGCAATGAAGTATCATGAAGACGTTTCTTAAGATGTATAGTCGTGTTATTTTTAGACCTCTAACGGAGAGATCACTCGTTAAAAAAATCTCAATGCACCGCGGTTGCTACCTGCTGGCTGATGAAGAAATGTAATTATTTTTTTTTTTATGATAAGCAAGGGTGTGTGTATATGTTAACCGATAATCTGTATAAGGAAAAATACTTGTTAAAAACTGAACGGAAGTGTGTGCATAGATAACCAGGACAAAAAATTATTGTGTGGTTATTAAGCCTTATCAATAAAAAAAAAATAATAAAGAGTTATATCTACTTGTTCGTTTCCAAGCGAATGTACCGGGAGTATAAATAGCCACTCGTAACCGTGCTCGAATCAGTCTAACCACAGCTCTTGTAATAGAGAGATCATCATGACTGACGGTTACCGAAAAAAATTGGTCGATCGGTTAATCACGTTAACCGTACATCAGAATATGGATACAAAGAGCGTCAGTGAAATGACAATCGCAAACGGTACGACATACTGACCGTAAATATGGTGGACACACTGTACGGGAAAAGTATCGTTTTCACGGTTCGAGGAGTTGTGGACGAAGAAATGTTTAAAGTATTTTTACCTAAACCAATCGCCGATACGACTATTGTTGAAGAAATGAATGCCATAATTGAGATGAAGTTGAAGGTTCTGTTCAAAGGGACGATTGGAAGCATGCTCAAGTGGTGTTATAAAATAATAAAAAAATACACATACTTACACAAAAAAACACTTTAAACTCTCATACAATAAATTGTTACTAAATATAGTTTTTTAAATAAAAAAAAACGATATTTAATTACATTTATTGAATGCCGGTTCTAAGGCTGCGACATGATATTGCAATAGATTTATTTACTATCATATTTTGCTGCAAATGGTGATGGGAGTGTTTAATACATTGTTTATTTTTTGAAAATATTTCAGAATGCTGTTGTAAAGATATAAGATAATTTTTCTCGCGTCGTGGGGTTGGGAGACTGTGACGTTCTGACTTTTAGAGAAAGTTGGACATGATGTAGAGACAGTTGGGGATCGCCATGTAAAAACAGTGTAACCTGGTGTAGTAGTTTATTCTTTCTGACACTCGAGGTGTATACCTCACGGTTCCTGATAGTGAAGAAGATGTGCGCGTACGTGTTGATGATCAACGTCTTACGCCGGTGTGTTTTAAATTAAAACACAATCACGCGTATGTTTTCGCTTTATCTGAACACGTTTTCGTTAAAAACGGTGATGACCTATTGGTGAAGATAATTTTCAATGATGGTGATTTTGGATCCTGACGAAAATATTATTGCGAATTTCAATGCGGTCATAAAGCTATCGCACTAATTGACAGTAAACAAGTGCCATATTCCGGATTCTAGGGTGACGATGTTAACGTAAAAACAATCAAAATCAATCATTCGTCGAATATGAATTTGGACGCGAAGATGTTACACGATCTTAATACGTCTCATAGAAAAAACAACGTAGTCGCTGTAACTGTGTATGTTGCAAATAAAAAAGAATAGTAACTTCTAATGTAGCGACGGACGGAGGACGTTTCTTCAGGACAAGCGATTAGGTATATTGTTCTAAACATTGTGGTGATTATACGCAACCTATCTTGAGAGCGTGAGACACGAATGAAATTTCAGTAACCGATTACGTAAAAAAACCAATCGATATATGAGAGGACGACATATCGCTTTTTTTATTTTTAAATTTTTTTCATACAAGAATAGGAAACGTAAACAAAAAAACGAAGAAGAGGAAAAAGAAAACCGTCGTCATCGAAACGAATTATTTTAAAATTTAAACAGCTTTTCTTAAAAAGGTCCTTTTAAGAAACTGCAACATATATTACACAAACAACACAAAACAAAAAACACTTTAAATTCCCATACAATAAGCTGGTACTAACTTTCGTTTTAAAAAAACACCATATTTATTTACGTTTATTGCATGCAGTGGTTCCAAGGACCGTGACATGATATCATATTGGACTTATCCACTATCATTGGTGTTACAAATGGTGAGGAGACTGTTAACAAATTTTAGGTGTTTTCAAAAAAAGGAGAGTTGTACGATAGAACTATGCGTGGATTATTGCATAATTAATATTACGTTTATGTATACGAAACATTATTTCTTTACTTCTTTACAAGAGCGTAATGTATAAAACAACAAACGCAGATGATGAGTAATGATAAACTTTCACAAGAAGGCGGGTATCGCATACATAAATTAGAGAGTTATCTCCATTAAATGCGATTTTTTTGTTTCACATAGATGCGCTTTCTTATGCAAGTTTATCATTAATCATCATCTGCATTTGTCGTTCATAACATCCCGGTCTTGCAATGAAGTATCATGAAGACGTTTCTTAAGATGTATAGTCGTGTTATTTTTAGACCTCTAAGGGAGAGATCACTCGTTAAAAAAATCTCAATGCACCGCGGTTGTTACCTGCTGGCTGATGAAGAAATGTAATTATTTAATTTTTTTTATGATAAGCAAGGGTGTGTGTATATGTTAACCGATAATCTGTATAAGGAAAAATACTTGTGAAAAACTGAACGGAAGAGTGTGCATAGAAAAGCAGGACAAAAAATTATTGTGTGGTTATTAAGCCTTATCATTAAAAAAAATATAATAAAGAGTTATATCTACTTGTTCGTTTCCAAGCGACTGTACCGGGAGTATAAATAGCCACTCGTAACCGTGCTCGAATCAGTCTAACCACAGCTCTTGTAATAGAAAGATCATCATGACTGACGGTTACCGAAAAAAATTGGTCGATCGGTTAATCACGTTAACCGTACATCAGAATATGGATACAAAGAGCGTCAGTGAAATGACAATCGCAAACGGTACGACATACTGACCGTAAATATGGTGGACACACTGTACGGGAAAAGTATCGTTTTCACGGTTCGAGGAGTTGTGGACGAAGAAATGTTTGACGTATTTTTACCTAAACCAATCGCCGATACGATTATTGTTGAAGAAATGAATGCCATAATTGAGATGAAGTTGAAGGTTCTGTTCAAAGGGACGATTGGAAGCATGCTCAAGTGGTGTTATAAAATAATAAAAAAATACACATACTTACACAAAAAAACACTTTAAACTCTCATACAATAAATTGTTACTAAATATAGTTTTTTAAATAAAAAAAAACGATATTTAATTACATTTATTGAATGCCGGTTCTAAGGCTGCGACATGATATTGCAATAGATTTATTTACTATCATATTTTGCTGCAAATGGTGATGGGAGTGTTTAATACATTGTTTATTTTTTGAAAATATTTCAGAATGCTGTTGTAAAGATATAAGATAATTTTTCTCGCGTCGTGGGGTTGGGAGACTGTGACGTTCTGACTTTTAGAGAAAGTTGGACATGATGTAGAGACAGTTGGGGATCGCCATGTAAAAACAGTGTAACCCGGTGTAGTAGTTTATTCTTTCTGACTCTCGAGGTGTATACCTCAC
Source organism: Lycorma delicatula (assembly GCF_047948215.1). Classification (NCBI taxonomy): domain Eukaryota; kingdom Metazoa; phylum Arthropoda; class Insecta; order Hemiptera; family Fulgoridae; genus Lycorma; species Lycorma delicatula. Next base: position 28,872,680 of record NC_134465.1, on the reverse strand, counting down.
GGTTCCTGTTAGTGAAGAAGATGAGCGCGTACGTGTTGATGATCAACGTCTTACGCCGGTGTGTTTTAAATTAAAACACAATCACGCGTATGTTTTCGCTTTATCTGAACACGTTTTCGTTAAAAACGGTGATGACCTATTGGTTTTTTTTTTTTTTTTTTTTTTTTTTTTTATGGGCGAAAAACGGTTGAACGTTATCATCGCCCGGAAAATAAATAAATAGATAAATAAACACATAAATAAATAAATAAAAATAATTTTAGGTTTTTAGATAAAATTAAAACTTAAAACTACTATCACAGAAACAAAATCCGGAATGGGTGTAAAAGGCCCATTCTCGGATAACTAAAACACTAATATGTAACTTAAAACTCTGTTAAAAACTATCACATTAAAAATAAATAAAACTTAGCTATGTTAAAAACTATCATTAAAAATAAATAAAACTTAAAACTAAAAAAGGAGATAAAACTTAAAACTAATATCACAAAAATCTTATAACTAATATCACAGACGAATTTAAAAAACATACAAAAAAAAAAACAAAAAAATCCGATAGGGAGTGTAAAAGGCTCCCTACTCGGATAACAAAACAATACATAGGACAATACATACAATTACTAAAGAATACATACTTATTAAATTTTTTGCATTAACCCTATACTACGTAAAAATATAAACATGCGGTTTAAAACCTCCTTATCGTCACGCAAGATACCACGGATGTTACTAGGAATTTTAAATTTACGACGCAATGCCGCATAACATATGCAGTCCACGAGTATGTGGCGCACAGTCACGCGGCAGTTGCATCTTGCGCATAGAGGTGGTTGTCCTCTTGTAAACAGGTACTCGTGTGTGACTCTCGTGTGTCCTATCCGCAATCGACAGAGTACTACTTCCTCACGCCGGGGTTTTCTGTATGAGGAGTTCCATGGTAACACAGAATCTTTAATCTGACGGAGTTTATTATCAACAGTAGCTGTCCAATCACCTTGCCACCTTGTTCTTAATAATTGTTTTACATAGTTAATGAAATCAGAAGTAGCAACTCGGGTGGTGAAAGGAGGCTGGTTACATGCTTCTTTGGCAGCGGAATCTGCATGTTCATTACCTGGAATCCCTACGTGGCTAGGGACCCAGCAAAAACTTAATTCTGTGTTGCGATTATTCAACTCAGCGATTGCGTTGTAAATTTCAATGACGATAGGATGTTTGGAATAAAAGTTCTTTAAGGCTTGGAGAGCACTACACGAGTCACTGCAAATAAGAATTTTTCTATATTTAGGGTTAATGATGTTTAGAGCCTTATTTATAGCATATAGTTCAGCGGTAAACACACTCGTAATACTGGGGAGACCAAACATATAAGTTCTCTCATTGACAACAAAAGCACACCCAACCGTATCGTTTTGTTTCGATCCATCAGTGTATACAACCGCGTCTGGTTTCGCCTTGGAGAGAACACACTGAAACATCTTCTGAAAGACGATAGATGGTGTTGATTGTTTATTACATGTAGTCAGGTCAAAATTAAAATTTATGAGGTTTATTCCCCATGGAGGATATGAGCAAGGGTACATAGGAAAGAATGACGGTGTGTCAACATTTATATGCTGCAGCAGACGCCAGGTACGGATACCTACAGGTGCAGTACGTCGTGGATGATCCTCATACTTTCCTAGATTAGGATTTTTAAGGACTGACTCAAGAACCGGGTGATTTGGCTGTCCTCTGAGACGAGCAAAATAAGATAATAAGAGCTGGTCTCGTCTATCCCAAAGTGATGGTTCACCACAGTCTACAAGTAAGCTTGCGACAGGACTTGATCTAAACGCGCCTGTAGCAAGCCGAAGGAAAGCATGGTGTACACTATCCAGCATTTTAAGCACGGTTTGACGAGCTGATGAGTAGGCCACACAACCGTAATCTAAACGGGAGCGAACAAAGGAATAGTAAAAATGTATCATACATGATCTATCGGCTCCCCACTTGGTGTTAGTAAGGACTCGCATCATATCTAAAATTTTGGAACATTTTGTTTTCAATTCTTTTAAATGTTTGACCCAAGTAAGACGACTATCAAAAATTAAACCTAAAAACTTAACGTAATTAGAGATAGTAATAGTCTCACCGTTCAGAAAAATTTGCGGAATAGAAGGGTTTCGTAGCCGAGAAAAAACTACACATTTTGTTTTTTCGGATGAAAATGTGAAACCAGTAATCCTGGACCAAGCTTCAAGGTGATATATAGTGTTCTGCAGTAGTCTCTCTGCTGTGGGTGCCGAACGGCTTGCAATGTAGATAGCAAAGTCGTCAGCGAATAGAGAGCATGAGACAGGAGCCTGAACACATTTGGTAATATCATTTATGGCTACAGAAAATAAGGTGGCACTTAATACACTACCTTGGGGCACTCCATTCTCTAAGATGACACTATCTGAGAGCGAATCATCTACACGAACACGAGCCGTTCGGTGATTTATGAATCCCCGGATAAAAGCAAGCATATTGCCCTTGATTCCCCATTTTTGGAGAGTGTTAAGAATACCACGTCGCCAGGCTGTATCATACGCCTTTTTTATATCAAAGAAGATAGCGACGAGGTGTTGCCGATTGAGGAAAGCGTTTTGTATGGCTGTTTCTAGTGACACTAAATGGTCAATGGAAGATCGTCCTTGTCGAAAACCACACTGTTCTGGAGATAGAAAGCCATGTTTCTCCAAGTACCATGTAAGTCTGCGGTTTACCATTCTCTCCATTATTTTACACAAAACGCTTGTTAATGAAATAGGGCGATAGCTTGAGGGGTTCTTCTGGTCTTTACCAGGTTTTAGTACTGGTATAATAAATGCTTCTGACCAGCCGGGTGGGAAGACTTGTTCGGAGAATAAACCGTTGAAAATATTCAAAAGTTGTTGTAGTGCCAAATTAGGAAGGTGTGAAAGCATGGAAAGGCGAATGTTGTCCGGTCCAGGGGAAGTGTCCCGTGAATTTTTAAGTGCATGTAACAATTCTTTAAATACGAATGGAGTGTTTAATTCACCAACCGAATCACCAATGTTTAACGACAACACCTCCATTTGTATCTTGTACCGTTGAAAATCGTAATTATATGATGAGGTGAGAGACACCGAGCGGAAAGATTTTGCTAGACTATTTGCCACTTCCGAGGATGATGAAAGGAGTTCTCCTTCATCAATAAGACCAAGAATAGATTGTTTCGGTGATCCGAAGATTGCACGAATTTTCTTCCATACAGTAGACGTGGAAGTAGTGCGCGAGATAGTGCTCACGTATTTCGTCCATGAATTCCTCTTAGCGTCCAAGAATACTCGACGGCACACCGCTCTAGCCCTGCGGTATAAATTTAGATGTTCTGTTGTGGGCCTACGATTAAATTTACGTAGTGCCTGCCGTCGATTCCTAATAGCAATTTTGCATTCATCGTTCCACCATGGAACGAAAGGACGTCTAGGATTACCCGATGTTTGTGGGATATACCTGTTGGCATTCTTAAGTATCATGGACGTAAAAGAAGAATATTGGTCGAGGATGTTCGCTCCATCGTCATACTGAGATTGGAATGCTTTACAGTATCCGTTCCAATCTGCCTTTTCAACAATCCATCTCCGTGGCATTCTTTTAATCTCGCAGTCTACACCGAAACTAATAATAATTGGTCTATGATCACTGCCGTGATAGTCATCACAAATCGACCAATTAAAATGAGGGAGTACATTCGGTGAGCATATGGAAAGATCAAGGTTAGATACAGCACCAGTTGATAAGGACATAAATGTGTGTGATCCATTATTCAGTAGGCAAAGGTCAAAATCTTGTCTCAATCTGTTTATCATATTTCCTCGAGTGGAGCAGAAGGTTGAGCCCCAGGAAATATGATGGGCATTGAAGTCTCCTACTATTAACGATGGAGATGGTATTTGTGTAAGGAGATTTGAGACGTCTAAAGCACTGAACACAGTGTTCGGTGAGAGATACAGATTGCAGATATGCAATTTGAAGGGAATAGTGACCTTTACTGCAATAGCAGGAATGACAGTGGTTAGTTGAATTCTTGTAGCTGACACCCCATTCTTCATGAAAATCGCTACTCCACCACTCTCCCTACTGTCTACTAGGCAGTCGTATCTCTCGCAGAAGTATCCTCTAAATGTAATTCGGTCATGTTGTAGGAGGTGAGTTTCCTGGAAACACATGATTAGTGGATCATGTGTGTGCGCCAGTACTCTAATATCTTCAATGCGGGACCGAATACCTCTAACATTCCACTGAATAATGTTCATAAGTGTAAAAAGCAAATAAAAAAATGAATTTCGGAAACTAAATAAAAATTAGTTGTACGTGATTCGGTTTTTCTTTTTTGAATTTTTTATTTTAAAGAACTCCGATGCCCTAGGGTCGGGTGGTTCTTCAACCATATCCTCCAGTATATGAGGAGATGGTGGAGGAGATTTATTTGAATGGGATGCTGAAGTTGACATCCCAGAAGAGATAGTTACATGGGTTCCCTTTATGGGGAGCTTATTAGGTGGCTTACTGCCAGCTGTGATAGTCGCTATTCGTGGCGGTACGATTTTGGGAATAGGAACTTTCGTATGTATCATACTGTTTGATTCACTAGCTGCGATGGAGGACTTTTTATTCATTTTTGTCAGCTCTGAGATAGTGGCTGTAAGTGAAGCTACTTGATCAGATAGCATCTGAACAAGTTTTTTAAGCTCATTGCAGGATCCGCACTGCTGATTATTAGCATTTGTAGGAATTTGTTTAGTTGTAGCGGTGGCAAAAGATACGTCTGGTTTAACCAGGTTCCGTGAGTTGTTTATCTTTTTATATTCTCTACGTGCAGCCGGAAAAGATAGTTTTTGCTCCGTACAGATTTTGAGAATTGCCTTTTCTTCTTTAAAAGTTGGGCAATCTCGGGAGCGGGCTGTATGTGGACCACTGCAGTTTGCACATTTTTCACTTTCTTCGCAGTTAGTGTCGTTGTGACCTTCTTTACCACATCGAGCACAGATCTCAGTTTTCGTGCAAGATGTTGTAGTATGACCAAAACCTTGGCATCTGAAACATCGCCGTGGGTTGGGTATGAATGGTCGTACCCGAACCGAGAGGTAACCCACTTTGATCTTTTCTGGTGGAACAGGGAGACTGAATGTTAATATAAGAGACGGTGTCGGTTCTTCTGTTCCGTTCTGCCGTTTCATTATACGTTTCACCTCAACAACATCTTGGTGGCACAGCTCGTCAACTATTTCAGAGATATCTATATCCAGAAGGTCTCTACAAAAAATTACACCCCGGCTCGTATTTAGCGTTTTGTGGCATTCTGCGCTTATATTTATGCCACCCATACTACGGAGACGTAAGATAGATCGACTCTGCTCATCGTTGAATGTTTCAACCAGAATCGATCCGTCGCGTAATTTCCTGATATTCTTCGGGGAGCCACTTGCACCTGTTATGGTTTTGTTTATTAAAAACGGTGAGACCTTTTGAAGGGAGCCACCTTCCTGACTATTTTTGAGAACAACGAATCTGATATTTTTATATTTTGATTTTAAGAAATTCTGTTCAGTAGGACTTTTATCCTCGTCAGACGAAGCTGATCGAGGTCTCTTCGCAAGACTTAAAATGGTGGTTTTTTCAGATGGACCACCAACCATCATAGTGTTTATTATTGGAACTGAAATTTTGGTCCCACGAGTACCGGCGAAAAATGGACCACTCCAGCAGAGCGCACGCGTACTGGAGCTAGAGCTAAATACAACTGGGTTCGCCCTGGTGCCCAGAGGACATCGTTCGAGACTCACTACGTAGAGCCATTCACCCATCGGCACGATTTGTTCCCACCTTGGGTTACGGTTGCGTTTCGTAAGATGTCGCAACACCACCGAGTGTAAATGTAAGAAATATCAGTGTAGGTTGTTGTTGTGTAATTGTGTATGTGTGTATGTTGTAATTTATGTAGTGTTCTTGGTGTAGTATATGTGTAAAATGTAAAGTGTTCCGCAGCTCATTGTATAGTGGGAAGAAAAGCTGCGGAGGCTAGGCCCGTGGGGACGCCAACCCCCAAAGTCTTAAAGAATAAGACTCCCCGTCGGGGATGACCTATTGGTGAAGATAATTTTCAATGATGGTGATTTTGGATCCTGACGAAAATATTATTGCGAATTTCAATGCGGTCATAAAGCTATCGCACTAATTGACAGTAAACAAGTGCCATATTCCGGATTCTAGGGTGACGATGTTAACGTAAAAACAATCAAAATCAATCATTCGTCGAATATGAATTTGGACGCGAAGATGTTACACGATCTTAATACGTCTCATAGAAAAAACAACGTAGTCGCTGTAACTGTGTATGTTGCAAATAAAAAAGAATAGTAACTTCTAATGTAGCGACGGACGGAGGACGTTTCTTCAGGACAAGCGATCAGGTAGATTGTTCTAACCACTGTGGTGATGATACCCAACCTATCTTGGGAGCGCGAGACACGAATGAAATTTCAGTAACCGATTACGTAAAAAAACCAATCGATATATGAGAGGACGACATATCGCTTTTTTTATTTTAAAATTTTTTTTATACAAGAATAGGAAACGTAAACAAAAAAACGAAGAAGAGGAAAAAGAAAACCGTCGTCATCGAAACGAATTATTTTAAAATTTAAACAGCTTTTCTTAAAAAGGTCCTTTTAAGAAACTGCAACATATATTACACAAACAACACAAAACAAAAAACACTTTAAATTCCCATACAATAAGCCGGTACTAACTTTCGTTTTAAAAAAACAGCATATTTATTTACGTTTCTTGCATGCAGTGGTTCCAAGGCCCGTGACAGGATATCATATTGGACTTATCCACTATCAATGGTGTTACAAATGGTGAGGAGACTGTTTAACAAATTTTAGGTATTTTCAAAAAAAGGGGATTGGTACGATAGAACTATGCGTGGATTACTGCATAATTAATATTACCTTTATGTATGCGAAACATTATTTCCTTTCTTCTTTACAAGAGCGTAATGTATAAAACAACAAACGCAGATGATGAGTAATGATAAACTTTCACAAGAAGGCGGGTATCGCATACATAAATTAGAGAGTTATCTCCATTAAATGCGATTTTTTTGTTTCACATAGATGTGCTTTCTTATGCAAGTTTATCATTAATCATCATCTGCATTTGTCGTTCATAACATCCCGGTCTTGCAATGAAGTATCATGAAGACGTTTCTTAAGATGTATAGTCGTGTTATTTTTAGACCTCTAAGGGAGAGATCACTCGTTAAAAAAATCTCAATGCACCGCGGTTGCTACCTGCTGGCTGATGAAGAAATGTAATTATTTAATTTTTTTTATGATAAGCAAGGGTGTGTGTATATGTTAACCGATAATCTGTATAAGGAAAAATACTTGTGAAAAACTGAACGGAAGAGTGTGCATAGAAAAGCAGGACAAAAAATTATTGTGTGGTTATTAAGCCTTATCATTAAAAAAAATATAATAAAGAGTTATATCTACTTGTTCGTTTCCAAGCGACTGTACCGGGAGTATAAATAGCCACTCGTAACCGTGCTCGAATCAGTCTAACCACAGCTCTTGTAATAGAAAGATCATCATGACTGACGGTTACCGAAAAAAATTGGTCGATCGGTTAATCACGTTAACCGTACATCAGAATATGGATACAAAGAGCGTCAGTGAAATGACAATCGCAAACGGTACGACATACTGACCGTAAATATGGTGGACACACTGTACGGGAAAAGTATCGTTTTCACGGTTCGAGGAGTTGTGGACGAAGAAATGTTTAAAGTATTTTTACCTAAACCAATCGCCGATACGATTATTGTTGAAGAAATGAATGCCATAATTGAGATGAAGTTGAAGGTTCTGTTCAAAGGGACGATTGGAAGCATGCTCAAGTGGTGTTATAAAATAATAAAAAAATACACATACTTACACAAAAAAACACTTTAAACTCTCATACAATAAATTATAACTAAATATAGTTTTTTTAAATAAAAAAAAAAGATATTTAATTACATTTGTTGAATGCCGGTTCTAAGGCTGCGACATGATATTGCAATAGATTTTTTTACTATCATATTTTGTTGCAAATGGTGATGGGAGTGTTTAATACATTGTTTATTTTTTGAAAATATTTCAGAATGCTGTTGTAAAGATATAAGATAATTTTTCTCGCGTCGTGGGGTTGGGAGACTGTGACGTTCTGACTTTTAGAGAAAGTTGGACATGATGTAGAGACAGTTGGGGATCGCCATGTAAAAACAGTGTAACCCGGTGTAGTAGTTTATTCTTTCTGACACTCGAGGTTTATACCTCACGGTTCCTGATAGTGAAGAAGATGTGCGCGTACGTGTCTATGATCAACGTCTTACGCCGGTGTGTTTTAAATTAAAACACAATCACGCGTATGTTTTCGCTTTATCTGAACACGTTTTCGTTTAAAACGGTGATGACCTATTGGTGAAGATAATTTTCAATGATGGTGATTTTGGATCCTGACGAAAATATTATTGCGAATTTCAATGCGGTCATAAAGCTATCGCACTAATTGACAGTAAACAAGTGCCATATTCCGGATTCTAGGGTGACGATGTTAACGTAAAAACAATCAAAATCAATCATTCGTCGAATACGAATTTGGACGCGAAGATGTTACACGATCTTAATACGTCTCGTAGAAAAAACAACTTAGTCGCTGTAACTGTGTATGTTGCAAATAAAAAAGAATAGTAACTTCTAATGTAGCGACGGACGGAGGACGTTTCTTCAGGACAAGCGATTAGGTATATTGTTCTAAACACTGTGGTGATGATACGCAACCTATCTTGAGAGCGTGAGACACGAATGAAATTTCAGTAACCGATTACGTAAAAAAACCAATCGATATATGAGAGGACGACATATCGCTTTTTTTATTTTTAAATTTTTTTTATACAAGAATAGGAAACGTAAACAAAAAAACGAAGAAGAGGAAAAAGAAAACCGTCGTCATCGAAACGAATTATTTAAAAATTTAAACAGCTTTTCTTAAAAAGGTCCTTTTAAGAAACTGCAACTTATATTACACAAACAACACAAAACAAAAAACACTTTAAATTCCCATACAATAAGCTGGTACTAACTTTCGTTTTAAAAAAACACCATATTTATTTACGTTTATTGCATGCAGTGGTTCCAAGTCCCGTGATATGATATCATATTGGACTTATCCACTATCATTGGTGTTACAAATGGTGAGGAGACTGTTTAACAAATTTTAGGTGTTTTCAAAAAAAGGAGAGTTGTACGATAGAACTATGCGTGGATTATTGCATAATTAATATTACGTTTATGTATACGAAACATTATTTCTTTACTTCATTACAAGAGCGTAATGTATAAAACAACAAAGGCAGATGATGAGTAATGATAAACTTTCACAAGAAGGCGGGTATCGCATACATAAATTAGAGAGTTATCTCCATTAAATGCGATTTTTTTGTTTCACATAGATGTGCTTTCTTATGCAAGTTTATCATTAATCATCATCTGCATTTGTCGTTCATAACATCCCGGTCTTGCAATGAAGTATCATGAAGACGTTTCTTAAGATGTATAGTCGTGTTATTTTCAGACCTCTAACGGAGAGATCACTCGTTAAAAAAATCTCAATGCACCGCGGTTGCTACCTGCTGGCTGATGAAGAAATGTAATTATTTTTTTTTTTTTATGATAAGCAAGGGTGTGTGTATATGTTAACCGATAATCTGTATAAGGAAAAATACTTGTAAAAACTGAACGGAAGTGTGTGCATAGATAACCAGGACAAAAGATTATTGTGTGGTTATTAAGCCTTATCAATAAAAAAAAAATAATAAAGAGTTATATCTACTTGTTCGTTTCCAAGCGAATGTACCGGGAGTATAAATAGCCACTCGTAACCGTGCTCGAATCAGTCTAACCACAGCTCTTGTAATAGAGAGATCATCATGACTGACGGTTACCGAAAAAAATTGGTCGATCGGTTAATCACGTTAACCGTACATCAGAATATGGATACAAAGAGCGTCAGTGAAATGACAATCGCAAACAGTACGACATACTGACCGTAAATATGGTGGACACACTATACGGGAAAAGTATCGTTTTCACGGTTCGAGGAGTTGTGGACGAAGAAATGTTTAAGGTATTTTTACCTAAACCAATCGCCGATACGATTATTGTTGAAGAAATGAATGCCATCATTGAGATGAAGTTGAAGCTTTTGCTCAAAGTGACTATTAGAGGCATTTCATATGGTGTTATAAAAAAAAAAAAAAATACACATACTTACACAAAAAAACACTTTAAACTCTCATACAATAAATTGTTACTAAATATAGTTTTTTCAATAAAAAAAAACTATATTTAATTACATTTATTGAATGCCGGTTCTAAGGCTGCGACATGATATTGCAATAGATTTATTTACTATCATATTTTGCTGCAAATGGTGATGGGAGTGTTTATTTTTTGAAAATATTTCAGAATGCTGTTGTAAAGATATATGACAATTTTTCTCGCGTCGTGGGGTTGGGAGACTGTGACGTTCTGACTTTTAGAGAAAGTTGGACATGATGTAGAGACAGTTGGGGATCGCCATGTAAAAACAGTGTAACCCGGTGTAGTAGTTTATTCTTTCTGACACTCGAGGTGTATACCTCACCGGTTCCTGTTACTGAAGAAGATGTGCGCGTACGTGATGATCATCAACGTCTTACGCCGGTGTGTTTTAAATTAAAACACAATTACGCGTATGTTTTCGATTTATCTGAACACGTTTTCGTTAAAAACGGTGATGACCTATTGGTGAAGATAATTTTCAATGATGGTGATTTTGGATGCTGACGAAAATATTATTGCGAATTTCAATGCGGTCATAAAGCTATCGCACTAATTGACAGTAAACAAGTGCTATATTCCGGATTCTAGGGTGACGATGTTAAAGTAAAAACAATCAAAATAAATCATTCGTCGAATATGAATTTGGACGCGAAGATGTTACACGATCTTAATACGTCTCATAGAAAAAACAACGTAGTCGCTGTAACTGTGTATGTTGCAAATAAAAAAGAATAGTAACTTCTAATGTAGCGACGGACGGAGGACGTTTCTTCAGGACAAGCGATTAGGTAGATTGTTCTAACCACTGTGGTGATGATACCCAACCTATCTTGGGAGCGTGAGACACGAATGAAATTTCAGTAACCGATTACGTAAAAAAACCAATCGATATATGAGAGGACGACATATCGCTTTTTTTATTTTTTATTTTTTTTTTATACAAGAATAGGAAACGTAAACAAAAAAACGAAGAAGAGGAAAAAGAAAACCGTCGTCATCGAAACGAATTATTTTAAAATTTAAACAGCTTTTCTTAAAAAGGTCCTTTTAAGAAACTGCAACTTATATTACACAAACAACACAAAACAAAAAACACTTTAAATTCCCATACAATAAGCCGGTACTAACTTTCGTTTTAAAAAAACACCATATTTATTTACGTTTATTGCATGCAGTGGTTCCAAGGCCCGTGATATGATATCATATTGGACTTATCCACTATCATTGGTGTTACAAATGGTGAGGAGACTGTTTAACAAATTTTAGGTGTTTTCAAAAAAAGGAGAGTTGTACGATAGAACTATGCGTGGATTATTGCATAATTAATATTACGTTTATGTATACGAAACATTATTTCTTTACTTCATTACAAGAGCGTAATGTATAAAACAACAAAGGCAGATGATGAGTAATGATAAACTTTCACAAGAAGGCGGGTATCGCATACATAAATTAGAGAGTTATCTCCATTAAATGCGATTTTTTTGTTTCACATAGATGTGCTTTCTTATGCAAGTTTATCATTAATCATCATCTGCATTTGACGTTCATAACATCCCGGTCTTGCAATGAAGTATCATGAAGACGTTTCTTAAGATGTATAGTCGTGTTATTTTTAGACCTCTAACGGAGAGATCACTCGTTAAAAAAATCTCAATGCACCGCGGTTGCTACCTGCTGGCTGATGAAGAAATGTAATTATTTTTTTTTTTTTATGATAAGCAAGGGTGTGTGTATATGTTAACCGATAATCTGAATAAGGAAAAATACTTGTTAAAAACTGAACGGAAGTGTGTGCATAGATAACCAGGACAAAAAATTATTGTGTGGTTATTAAGCCTTATCAATAAAAAAAAAATAATAAAGAGTTATATCTACTTGTTCGTTTCCAAGCGAATGTACCGGGAGTATAAATAGCCACTCGTAACCGTGCTCGAATCAGTCTAACCACAGCTCTTGTAATAGAGAGATCATCATGACTGACGGTTACCGAAAAAAATTGGTCGATCGGTTAATCACGTTAACCGTACATCAGAATATGGATACAAAGAGCGTCAGTGAAATGACAATCGCAAACGGTACGACATACTGACCGTAAATATGGTGGACACACTGTACGGGAAAAGTATCGTTTTCACGGTTCGAGGAGTTGTGGACGAAGAAATGTTTAAAGTATTTTTACCTAAACCAATCGCCGATACGACTATTGTTGAAGAAATGAATGCCATAATTGAGATGAAGTTGAAGGTTCTGTTCAAAGGGACGATTGGAAGCATGCTCAAGTGGTGTTATAAAATAATAAAAAAATACACATACTTACACAAAAAAACACTTTAAACTCTCATACAATAAATTGTTACTAAATATAGTTTTTTAAATAAAAAAAACGATATTTAATTACATTTATTGAATGCCGGTTCTAAGGCTGCGACATGATATTGCAATAGATTTATTTACTATCATATTTTGCTGCAAATGGTGATGGGAGTGTTTAATACATTGTTTATTTTTTGAAAATATTTCAGAATGCTGTTGTAAAGATATATGACAATTTTTCTCGCGTCGTGGGGTTGGGAGACTGTGACGTTCTGACTTTTAGAGAAAGTTGGACATGATGTAGAGACAGTTGGGGATCGCCATGTAAAAACAGTGTAACCCGGTGTAGTAGTTTATTCTTTCTGACACTCGAGGTGTATACCTCACCGGTTCCTGTTACTGAAGAAGATGTGCGCGTACGTGATGATCATCAACGTCTTACGCCGGTGTGTTTTAAATTAAAACACAATTACGCGTATGTTTTCGATTTATCTGAACACGTTTTCGTTAAAAACGGTGATGACCTATTGGTGAAGATAATTTTCAATGATGGTGATTTTGGATGCTGACGAAAATATTATTGCGAATTTCAATGCGGTCATAAAGCTATCGCACTAATTGACAGTAAACAAGTGCTATATTCCGGATTCTAGGGTGACGATGTTAAAGTAAAAACAATCAAAATAAATCATTCGTCGAATATGAATTTGAACGCGAAGATGTTACACGATCTCAATACGTCTCATAGAAAAAACAACGTAGTCGCTGTAACTGTGTATGTTGCAAATAAAAAAGAATAGTAACTTCTAATGTAGCGACGGACGGAGGACGTTTCTTCAGGACAAGCGATTAGGTATATTGTTCTAAACACTGTGGTGATGATACGCAACCTATCTTGGGAGCGTGAGACACGAATGAAATTTCAGTAACCGATTACGTAAAAAAACCAATCGATATATGAGAGGACGACATATCGCTTTTTTTATTTTTAAATTTTTTTTATACAAGAATAGGAAACGTAAACAAAAAAACGAAGAAGAGGAAAAAGAAAACCGTCGTCATCGAAACGAATTATTTAAAAATTTAAACAGCTTTTCTTATAAAGGTCCTTTAAAGAAACTGCAACTTATATTACACAAACAACACAAAACAAAAAACACTTTAAATTCCCATACAATAAGCTGGTACTAACTTTCGTTTTAAAAAAACACCATATTTATTTACGTTTATTGCATGCAGTGGTTCCAAGGCCCGTGATATGATATCATATTGGACTTATCCACTATCATTGGTGTTACAAATGGTGAGGAGACTGTTTAACAAATTTTAGGTGTTTTCAAAAAAAGGAGAGTTGCACGATAGAACTATGCGTGGATTATTGCATAATTAATATTACGTTTATGTATACGAAACATTATTTCTTTACTTCATTACAAGAGCGTAATGTATAAAACAACAAAGGCAGATGATGAGTAATGATAAACTTTCACAAGAAGGCGGGTATCGCATACATAAATTAGAGAGTTATCTCCATTAAATGCGATTTTTTTGTTTCACATAGATGTGCTTTCTTATGCAAGTTTATCATTAATCATCATCTGCATTTGTCGTTCATAACATCCCGGTCTTGCAATGAAGTATCATGAAGACGTTTCTTAAGATGTATAGTCGTGTTATTTTCAGACCTCTAACGGAGAGATCACTCGTTAAAAAAATCTCAATGCACCGCGGTTGCTACCTGCTGGCTGATGAAGAAATGTAATTATTTTTTTTTTTTTATGATAAGCAAGGGTGTGTGTATATGTTAACCGATAATCTGTATAAGGAAAAATACTTGTAAAAACTGAACGGAAGTGTGTGCATAGATAACCAGGACAAAAGATTATTGTGTGGTTATTAAGCCTTATCAATAAAAAAAAAATAATAAAGAGTTATATCTACTTGTTCGTTTCCAAGCGAATGTACCGGGAGTATAAATAGCCACTCGTAACCGTGCTCGAATCAGTCTAACCACAGCTCTTGTAATAGAGAGATCATCATGACTGACGGTTACCGAAAAAAATTGGTCGATCGGTTAATCACGTTAACCGTACATCAGAATATGGATACAAAGAGCGTCAGTGAAATGACAATCGCAAACAGTACGACATACTGACCGTAAATATGGTGGACACACTATACGGGAAAAGTATCGTTTTCACGGTTCGAGGAGTTGTGGACGAAGAAATGTTTAAGGTATTTTTACCTAAACCAATCGCCGATACGATTATTGTTGAAGAAATGAATGCCATCATTGAGATGAAGTTGAAGCTTTTGCTCAAAGTGACTATTAGAGGCATTTCATATGGTGTTATAAAAAAAAAAAAAAATACACATACTTACACAAAAAAACACTTTAAACTCTCATACAATAAATTGTTACTAAATATAGTTTTTTCAATAAAAAAAAACTATATTTAATTACATTTATTGAATGCCGGTTCTAAGGCTGCGACATGATATTGCAATAGATTTATTTACTATCATATTTTGCTGCAAATGGTGATGGGAGTGTTTATTTTTTGAAAATATTTCAGAATGCTGTTGTAAAGATATATGACAATTTTTCTCGCGTCGTGGGGTTGGGAGACTGTGACGTTCTGACTTTTAGAGAAAGTTGGACATGATGTAGAGACAGTTGGGGATCGCCATGTAAAAACAGTGTAACCCGGTGTAGTAGTTTATTCTTTCTGACACTCGAGGTGTATACCTCACCGGTTCCTGTTACTGAAGAAGATGTGCGCGTACGTGATGATCATCAACGTCTTACGCCGGTGTGTTTTAAATTAAAACACAATTACGCGTATGTTTTCGATTTATCTGAACACGTTTTCGTTAAAAACGGTGATGACCTATTGGTGAAGATAATTTTCAATGATGGTGATTTTGGATGCTGACGAAAATATTATTGCGAATTTCAATGCGGTCATAAAGCTATCGCACTAATTGACAGTAAACAAGTGCTATATTCCGGATTCTAGGGTGACGATGTTAAAGTAAAAACAATCAAAATAAATCATTCGTCGAATATGAATTTGGACGCGAAGATGTTACACGATCTTAATACGTCTCATAGAAAAAACAACGTAGTCGCTGTAACTGTGTATGTTGCAAATAAAAAAGAATAGTAACTTCTAATGTAGCGACGGACGGAGGACGTTTCTTCAGGACAAGCGATTAGGTAGATTGTTCTAACCACTGTGGTGATGATACCCAACCTATCTTGGGAGCGTGAGACACGAATGAAATTTCAGTAACCGATTACGTAAAAAAACCAATCGATATATGAGAGGACGACATATCGCTTTTTTTATTTTTTATTTTTTTTTTATACAAGAATAGGAAACGTAAACAAAAAAACGAAGAAGAGGAAAAAGAAAACCGTCGTCATCGAAACGAATTATTTTAAAATTTAAACAGCTTTTCTTAAAAAGGTCCTTTTAAGAAACTGCAACTTATATTACACAAACAACACAAAACAAAAAACACTTTAAATTCCCATACAATAAGCCGGTACTAACTTTCGTTTTAAAAAAACACCATATTTATTTACGTTTATTGCATGCAGTGGTTCCAAGGCCCGTGATATGATATCATATTGGACTTATCCACTATCATTGGTGTTACAAATGGTGAGGAGACTGTTTAACAAATTTTAGGTGTTTTCAAAAAAAGGAGAGTTGTACGATAGAACTATGCGTGGATTATTGCATAATTAATATTACGTTTATGTATACGAAACATTATTTCTTTACTTCATTACAAGAGCGTAATGTATAAAACAACAAAGGCAGATGATGAGTAATGATAAACTTTCACAAGAAGGCGGGTATCGCATACATAAATTAGAGAGTTATCTCCATTAAATGCGATTTTTTTGTTTCACATAGATGTGCTTTCTTATGCAAGTTTATCATTAATCATCATCTGCATTTGACGTTCATAACATCCCGGTCTTGCAATGAAGTATCATGAAGACGTTTCTTAAGATGTATAGTCGTGTTATTTTTAGACCTCTAACGGAGAGATCACTCGTTAAAAAAATCTCAATGCACCGCGGTTGCTACCTGCTGGCTGATGAAGAAATGTAATTATTTTTTTTTTTTTATGATAAGCAAGGGTGTGTGTATATGTTAACCGATAATCTGAATAAGGAAAAATACTTGTTAAAAACTGAACGGAAGTGTGTGCATAGATAACCAGGACAAAAAATTATTGTGTGGTTATTAAGCCTTATCAATAAAAAAAAAATAATAAAGAGTTATATCTACTTGTTCGTTTCCAAGCGAATGTACCGGGAGTATAAATAGCCACTCGTAACCGTGCTCGAATCAGTCTAACCACAGCTCTTGTAATAGAGAGATCATCATGACTGACGGTTACCGAAAAAAATTGGTCGATCGGTTAATCACGTTAACCGTACATCAGAATATGGATACAAAGAGCGTCAGTGAAATGACAATCGCAAACGGTACGACATACTGACCGTAAATATGGTGGACAC
Organism: Lycorma delicatula; assembly: GCF_047948215.1. NCBI lineage: Eukaryota > Metazoa > Arthropoda > Insecta > Hemiptera > Fulgoridae > Lycorma > Lycorma delicatula. The sequence continues at coordinate 28,855,397 of NC_134465.1, read as the reverse complement.
ACTGTACGGGAAAAGTATCGTTTTCACGGTTCGAGGAGTTGTGGACGAAGAAATGTTTAAAGTATTTTTACCTAAACCAATCGCCGATACGACTATTGTTGAAGAAATGAATGCCATAATTGAGATGAAGTTGAAGGTTCTGTTCAAAGGGACGATTGGAAGCATGCTCAAGTGGTGTTATAAAATAATAAAAAAATACACATACTTACACAAAAAAACACTTTAAACTCTCATACAATAAATTGTTACTAAATATAGTTTTTTAAATAAAAAAAACGATATTTAATTACATTTATTGAATGCCGGTTCTAAGGCTGCGACATGATATTGCAATAGATTTATTTACTATCATATTTTGCTGCAAATGGTGATGGGAGTGTTTAATACATTGTTTATTTTTTGAAAATATTTCAGAATGCTGTTGTAAAGATATATGACAATTTTTCTCGCGTCGTGGGGTTGGGAGACTGTGACGTTCTGACTTTTAGAGAAAGTTGGACATGATGTAGAGACAGTTGGGGATCGCCATGTAAAAACAGTGTAACCCGGTGTAGTAGTTTATTCTTTCTGACACTCGAGGTGTATACCTCACCGGTTCCTGTTACTGAAGAAGATGTGCGCGTACGTGATGATCATCAACGTCTTACGCCGGTGTGTTTTAAATTAAAACACAATTACGCGTATGTTTTCGATTTATCTGAACACGTTTTCGTTAAAAACGGTGATGACCTATTGGTGAAGATAATTTTCAATGATGGTGATTTTGGATGCTGACGAAAATATTATTGCGAATTTCAATGCGGTCATAAAGCTATCGCACTAATTGACAGTAAACAAGTGCTATATTCCGGATTCTAGGGTGACGATGTTAAAGTAAAAACAATCAAAATAAATCATTCGTCGAATATGAATTTGAACGCGAAGATGTTACACGATCTCAATACGTCTCATAGAAAAAACAACGTAGTCGCTGTAACTGTGTATGTTGCAAATAAAAAAGAATAGTAACTTCTAATGTAGCGACGGACGGAGGACGTTTCTTCAGGACAAGCGATTAGGTATATTGTTCTAAACACTGTGGTGATGATACGCAACCTATCTTGGGAGCGTGAGACACGAATGAAATTTCAGTAACCGATTACGTAAAAAAACCAATCGATATATGAGAGGACGACATATCGCTTTTTTTATTTTTAAATTTTTTTTATACAAGAATAGGAAACGTAAACAAAAAAACGAAGAAGAGGAAAAAGAAAACCGTCGTCATCGAAACGAATTATTTAAAAATTTAAACAGCTTTTCTTATAAAGGTCCTTTAAAGAAACTGCAACTTATATTACACAAACAACACAAAACAAAAAACACTTTAAATTCCCATACAATAAGCTGGTACTAACTTTCGTTTTAAAAAAACACCATATTTATTTACGTTTATTGCATGCAGTGGTTCCAAGGCCCGTGATATGATATCATATTGGACTTATCCACTATCATTGGTGTTACAAATGGTGAGGAGACTGTTTAACAAATTTTAGGTGTTTTCAAAAAAAGGAGAGTTGCACGATAGAACTATGCGTGGATTATTGCATAATTAATATTACGTTTATGTATACGAAACATTATTTCTTTACTTCATTACAAGAGCGTAATGTATAAAACAACAAAGGCAGATGATGAGTAATGATAAACTTTCACAAGAAGGCGGGTATCGCATACATAAATTAGAGAGTTATCTCCATTAAATGCGATTTTTTTGTTTCACATAGATGTGCTTTCTTATGCAAGTTTATCATTAATCATCATCTGCATTTGACGTTCATAACATCCCGGTCTTGCAATGAAGTATCATGAAGACGTTTCTTAAGATGTATAGTCGTGTTATTTTTAGACCTCTAACGGAGAGATCACTCGTTAAAAAAATCTCAATGCACCGCGGTTGCTACCTGCTGGCTGATGAAGAAATGTAATTATTTTTTTTTTTATGATAAGCAAGGGTGTGTGTATATGTTAACCGATAATCTGTATAAGGAAAAATACTTGTTAAAAACTGAACGGAAGTGTGTGCATAGATAACCAGGACAAAAAATTATTGTGTGGTTATTAAGCCTTATCAATAAAAAAAAAATAATAAAGAGTTATATCTACTTGTTCGTTTCCAAGCGAATGTACCGGGAGTATAAATAGCCACTCGTAACCGTGCTCGAATCAGTCTAACCACAGCTCTTGTAATAGAGAGATCATCATGACTGACGGTTACCGAAAAAAATTGGTCGATCGGTTAATCACGTTAACCGTACATCAGAATATGGATACAAAGAGCGTCAGTGAAATGACAATCGCAAACGGTACGACATACTGACCGTAAATATGGTGGACACACTGTACGGGAAAAGTATCGTTTTCACGGTTCGAGGAGTTGTGGACGAAGAAATGTTTAAAGTATTTTTACCTAAACCAATCGCCGATACGATTATTGTTGAAGAAATGAATGCCATAATTGAGATGAAGTTGAAGCTTTTGTTCAAAGTGACTATTGGAGGCATTTCATATGGTGTTATAAAAAAATAAAAAAATACACATACATACACAAAACAAAAAACACTTTAAACTCTCATACAATAAATTGTAACTAAATATAGTTTTTTTAAATAAAAAAAAAACGATATTTAATTACATTTATTGAATGCCGGTTCTAAGGCTGCGACATGATATTGCAATAGATTTTTTTACTATCATATTTTGTTGCAAATGGTGATGGGAGTGTTTAATACATTGTTTATTTTTTGAAAATGTTTCAGAATGCTGTTGTAAAGATATAAGATAATTTTTCTCGCGTCGTGGGGTTGGGAGACTGTGACGTTCTGACTTTTAGAGAAAGTTGGACATGATGTAGAGACAGTTGGGGATCGCCATGTAAAAACAGTGTAACCCGGTGTAGTAGTTTATTCTTTCTGACACTCGAGGTGTATACCTCACCGGTTCCTGTTACTGAAGAAGATGTGCGCGTACGTGATGATCATCAACGTCTTACGCCGGTGTGTTTTAAATTAAAACACAATTACGCGTATGTTTTCGATTTATCTGAACACGTTTTCGTTAAAAACAGTGATGACCTATTGGTGAAGATAATTTTCAATGATGGTGATTTTGGATGCTGACGAAAATATTATTGCGAATTTCAATGCGGTCATAAAGCTATCGCACTAATTGACAGTAAACAAGTGCCATATTCCGGATTCTAGGGTGACGATGTTAACGTAAAAACAATCAAAATCAATCATTCGTCGAATATGAATTTGGACGCGAAGATTTTACACGATCTCAATACGTCTCATAGAAAAAACAACGTAGTCGCTGTAACTGTGTATGTTGCAAATAAAAAAGAATAGTAACTTCTAATGTAGCGACGGACGGAGGACGTTTCTTCAGGACAAGCGATTAGGTAGATTGTTCTAACCACTGTGGTGATGATACCCAACCTATCTTGGGAGCGTGAGACACGAATGAAATTTCTGTAACCGATTACGTAAAAAAACCAATCGATATATGAGAGGACGACATATCGCTTTTCTTATTTTTTATTTTTTTTTATACAAGAATAGGAAACGTAAACAAAAAAACGAAGAAGAGGAAAAAGAAAACCGTCGTCATCGAAACGAATTATTTTAAAATTTAAACAGCTTTTCTTAAAAAGGTCCTTTTCAGAAACTGCAACTTATATTACACAAACGACACAAAACAAAAAACACTTTCAATTCCCATACAATAAGCCGGTACTAACTTTCGTTTTAAAAAAACACCATATTTATTTACGTTTATTGCATGCAGTGGTTCCAAGGCCCGTGACATGATATCATATTGGACTTATCCACTATCAATGGTGTTACAAATCGTGAGGAGACTGTTTAACAAATTTTAGGTATTTTCAAAAAAAGGAGAGTTGTAAGATAGAACTATGCGTGGATTATTGCATAATTAATATTACGTTTATGTATACGAAACATTATTTCTTTACTTCATTACAAGAGCGTAATGTATAAAACAACAAAGGCAGATGATGAGTAATAATAAACTTTCACAAGAAGGCGGGTATCGCATACATAAATTAGAGAGTTATCTCCATTAAATGCGATTTTTTTGTTTCACATAGATGTGCTTTCTTATGCAAGTTTATCATTAATCATCATCTGCATTTGTCGTTCATAACATCCCGGTCTTGCAATGAAGTATCATGAAGACGTTTCTTAAGATGTATAGTCGTGTTATTTTCAGACCTCTAACGGAGAGATCACTCGTTAAAAAAATCTCAATGCACCGCGGTTGCTACCTGCTGGCTGATGAAGAAATGTAATTATTTTTTTTTTTTTATGATAAGCAAGGGTGTGTGTATATGTTAACCGATAATCTGTATAAGGAAAAATACTTGTAAAAACTGAACGGAAGTGTGTGCATAGATAACCAGGACAAAAGATTATTGTGTGGTTATTAAGCCTTATCAATAAAAAAAAAATAATAAAGAGTTATATCTACTTGTTCGTTTCCAAGCGAATGTACCGGGAGTATAAATAGCCACTCGTAACCGTGCTCGAATCAGTCTAACCACAGCTCTTGTAATAGAGAGATCATCATGACTGACGGTTACCGAAAAAAATTGGTCGATCGGTTAATCACGTTAACCGTACATCAGAATATGGATACAAAGAGCGTCAGTGAAATGACAATCGCAAACAGTACGACATACTGACCGTAAATATGGTGGACACACTATACGGGAAAAGTATCGTTTTCACGGTTCGAGGAGTTGTGGACGAAGAAATGTTTAAGGTATTTTTACCTAAACCAATCGCCGATACGATTATTGTTGAAGAAATGAATGCCATCATTGAGATGAAGTTGAAGCTTTTGCTCAAAGTGACTATTAGAGGCATTTCATATGGTGTTATAAAAAAAAAAAAAAATACACATACTTACACAAAAAAACACTTTAAACTCTCATACAATAAATTGTTACTAAATATAGTTTTTTCAATAAAAAAAAACTATATTTAATTACATTTATTGAATGCCGGTTCTAAGGCTGCGACATGATATTGCAATAGATTTATTTACTATCATATTTTGCTGCAAATGGTGATGGGAGTGTTTATTTTTTGAAAATATTTCAGAATGCTGTTGTAAAGATATATGACAATTTTTCTCGCGTCGTGGGGTTGGGAGACTGTGACGTTCTGACTTTTAGAGAAAGTTGGACATGATGTAGAGACAGTTGGGGATCGCCATGTAAAAACAGTGTAACCCGGTGTAGTAGTTTATTCTTTCTGACACTCGAGGTGTATACCTCACCGGTTCCTGTTACTGAAGAAGATGTGCGCGTACGTGATGATCATCAACGTCTTACGCCGGTGTGTTTTAAATTAAAACACAATTACGCGTATGTTTTCGATTTATCTGAACACGTTTTCGTTAAAAACGGTGATGACCTATTGGTGAAGATAATTTTCAATGATGGTGATTTTGGATGCTGACGAAAATATTATTGCGAATTTCAATGCGGTCATAAAGCTATCGCACTAATTGACAGTAAACAAGTGCTATATTCCGGATTCTAGGGTGACGATGTTAAAGTAAAAACAATCAAAATAAATCATTCGTCGAATATGAATTTGAACGCGAAGATGTTACACGATCTCAATACGTCTCATAGAAAAAACAACGTAGTCGCTGTAACTGTGTATGTTGCAAATAAAAAAGAATAGTAACTTCTAATGTAGCGACGGACGGAGGACGTTTCTTCAGGACAAGCGATTAGGTATATTGTTCTAAACACTGTGGTGATGATACGCAACCTATCTTGGGAGCGTGAGACACGAATGAAATTTCAGTAACCGATTACGTAAAAAAACCAATCGATATATGAGAGGACGACATATCGCTTTTTTTATTTTTAAATTTTTTTCATACAAGAATAGGAAACGTAAACAAAAAAACGAAGAAGAGGAAAAAGAAAACCGTCGTCATCGAAACGAATTATTTTAAAATTTAAACAGCTTTTCTTAAAAAGGTCCTTTTAAGAAACTGCAACATATATTACACAAACAACACAAAACAAAAAACACTTTAAATTCCCATACAATAAGCTGGTACTAACATTCGTTTTAAAACAACACCAAATTTATTTCCGTTTATTGCATGCAATGGTTCCAAGGACCGTGACATGATATCATATTGGACTTATCCACTATCATTGGTGTTACAAATGGTGAGGAGACTGTTTAACAAATTTTAGGTGTTTTCAAAAAAAGGAGAGTTGTACGATAGAACTATGCGTGGATTATTGCATAATTAATATTACGTTTATGTATACGAAACATTATTTCTTTACTTCTTTACAAGAGCGTAATGTATAAAACAACAAACGCAGATGATGAGTAATGATAAACTTTCACAAGAAGGCGGGTATCGCATACATAAATTAGAGAGTTATCTCCATTAAATGCGATTTTTTTGTTTCACATAGATGCGCTTTCTTATGCAAGTTTATCATTAATCATCATCTGCATTTGTCGTTCATAACATCCCGGTCTTGCAATGAAGTATCATGAAGACGTTTCTTAAGATGTATAGTCGTGTTATTTTTAGACCTCTAACGGAGAGATCACTCGTTAAAAAAATCTCAATGCACCGCGGTTGCTACCTGCTGGCTGATGAAGAAATGTAATTATTTTTTTTTTTATGATAAGCAAGGGTGTGTGTATATGTTAACCGATAATCTGTATAAGGAAAAATACTTGTTAAAAACTGAACGGAAGTGTGTGCATAGATAACCAGGACAAAAAATTATTGTGTGGTTATTAAGCCTTATCAATAAAAAAAAAATAATAAAGAGTTATATCTACTTGTTCGTTTCCAAGCGAATGTACCGGGAGTATAAATAGCCACTCGTAACCGTGCTCGAATCAGTCTAACCACAGCTCTTGTAATAGAGAGATCATCATGACTGACGGTTACCGAAAAAAATTGGTCGATCGGTTAATCACGTTAACCGTACATCAGAATATGGATACAAAGAGCGTCAGTGAAATGACAATCGCAAACGGTACGACATACTGACCGTAAATATGGTGGACACACTGTACGGGAAAAGTATCGTTTTCACGGTTCGAGGAGTTGTGGACGAAGAAATGTTTAAAGTATTTTTACCTAAACCAATCGCCGATACGACTATTGTTGAAGAAATGAATGCCATAATTGAGATGAAGTTGAAGGTTCTGTTCAAAGGGACGATTGGAAGCATGCTCAAGTGGTGTTATAAAATAATAAAAAAATACACATACTTACACAAAAAAACACTTTAAACTCTCATACAATAAATTGTTACTAAATATAGTTTTTTCAATAAAAAAAAACTATATTTAATTACATTTATTGAATGCCGGTTCTAAGGCTGCGACATGATATTGCAATAGATTTATTTACTATCATATTTTGCTGCAAATGGTGATGGGAGTGTTTAATACATTGTTTATTTTTTGAAAATATTTCAGAATGCTGTTGTAAAGATATATGACAATTTTTCTCGCGTCGTGGGGTTGGGAGACTGTGACGTTCTGACTTTTAGAGAAAGTTGGACATGATGTAGAGACAGTTGGGGATCGCCATGTAAAAACAGTGTAACCCGGTGTAGTAGTTTATTCTTTCTGACACTCGAGGTGTATACCTCACCGGTTCCTGTTACTGAAGAAGATGTGCGCGTACGTGATGATCATCAACGTCTTACGCCGGTGTGTTTTAAATTAAAACACAATTACGCGTATGTTTTCGATTTATCTGAACACGTTTTCGTTAAAAACGGTGATGACCTATTGGTGAAGATAATTTTCAATGATGGTGATTTTGGATGCTGACGAAAATATTATTGCGAATTTCAATGCGGTCATAAAGCTATCGCACTAATTGACAGTAAACAAGTGCTATATTCCGGATTCTAGGGTGACGATGTTAAAGTAAAAACAATCAAAATAAATCATTCGTCGAATATGAATTTGAACGCGAAGATGTTACACGATCTCAATACGTCTCATAGAAAAAACAACGTAGTCGCTGTAACTGTGTATGTTGCAAATAAAAAAGAATAGTAACTTCTAATGTAGCGACGGACGGAGGACGTTTCTTCAGGACAAGCGATTAGGTATATTGTTCTAAACACTGTGGTGATGATACGCAACCTATCTTGGGAGCGTGAGACACGAATGAAATTTCAGTAACCGATTACGTAAAAAAACCAATCGATATATGAGAGGACGACATATCGCTTTTTTTATTTTTAAATTTTTTTTATACAAGAATAGGAAACGTAAACAAAAAAACGAAGAAGAGGAAAAAGAAAACCGTCGTCATCGAAACGAATTATTTTAAAATTTAAACAGCTTTTCTTAAAAAGGTCCTTTTAAGAAACTGCAACATATATTACACAAACAACACAAAACAAAAAACAATTTAAATTCCCATACAATAAGCTGGTACTAACTTTCGTTTTAAAAAAACACCATATTTATTTACGTTTATTGCATGCAGTGGTTCCAAGGCCCGTGATATGATATCATATTGGACTTATCCACTATCATTGGTGTTACAAATGGTGAGGAGACTGTTTAACAAATTTTAGGTGTTTTCAAAAAAAGGAGAGTTGTACGATAGAACTATGCGTGGATTATTGCATAATTAATATTACGTTTATGTATACGAAACATTATTTCTTTACTTCATTACAAGAGCGTAATGTATAAAACAACAAAGGCAGATGATGAGTAATGATAAACTTTCACAAGAAGGCGGGTATCGCATACATAAATTAGAGAGTTATCTCCATTAAATGCGATTTTTTTGTTTCACATAGATGTGCTTTCTTATGCAAGTTTATCATTAATCATCATCTGCATTTGTCGTTCATAACATCCCGGTCTTGCAATGAAGTATCATGAAGACGTTTCTTAAGATGTATAGTCGTGTTATTTTTAGACCTCTAACGGAGAGATCACTCGTTAAAAAAATCTCAATGCACCGCGGTTGCTACCTGCTGGCTGATGAAGAAATGTAATTATTTTTTTTTTTTTATGATAAGCAAGGGTGTGTGTATATGTTAACCGATAATCTGTATAAGGAAAAATACTTGTTAAAAACTGAACGGAAGTGTGTGCATAGATAACCAGGACAAAAAATTATTGTGTGGTTATTAAGCCTTATCAATAAAAAAAAAATAATAAAGAGTTATATCTACTTGTTCGTTTCCAAGCGAATGTACCGGGAGTATAAATAGCCACTCGTAACCGTGCTCGAATCAGTCTAACCACAGCTCTTGTAATAGAGAGATCATCATGACTGACGGTTACCGAAAAAAATTGGTCGATCGGTTAATCACGTTAACCGTACATCAGAATATGGATACAAAGAGCGTCAGTGAAATGACAATCGCAAACGGTACGACATACTGACCGTAAATATGGTGGACACACTGTACGGGAAAAGTATCGTTTTCACGGTTCGAGGAGTTGTGGACGAAGAAATGTTTAAAGTATTTTTACCTAAACCAATCGCCGATACGACTATTGTTGAAGAAATGAATGCCATAATTGAGATGAAGTTGAAGGTTCTGTTCAAAGGGACGATTGGAAGCATGCTCAAGTGGTGTTATAAAATAATAAAAAAATACACATACTTACACAAAAAAACACTTTAAACTCTCATACAATAAATTGTTACTAAATATAGTTTTTTAAATAAAAAAAAACGATATTTAATTACATTTATTGAATGCCGGTTCTAAGGCTGCGACATGATATTGCAATAGATTTATTTACTATCATATTTTGCTGCAAATGGTGATGGGAGTGTTTAATACATTGTTTATTTTTTGAAAATATTTCAGAATGCTGTTGTAAAGATATAAGATAATTTTTCTCGCGTCGTGGGGTTGGGAGACTGTGACGTTCTGACTTTTAGAGAAAGTTGGACATGATGTAGAGACAGTTGGGGATCGCCATGTAAAAACAGTGTAACCTGGTGTAGTAGTTTATTCTTTCTGACACTCGAGGTGTATACCTCACGGTTCCTGATAGTGAAGAAGATGTGCGCGTACGTGTTGATGATCAACGTCTTACGCCGGTGTGTTTTAAATTAAAACACAATCACGCGTATGTTTTCGCTTTATCTGAACACGTTTTCGTTAAAAACGGTGATGACCTATTGGTGAAGATAATTTTCAATGATGGTGATTTTGGATCCTGACGAAAATATTATTGCGAATTTCAATGCGGTCATAAAGCTATCGCACTAATTGACAGTAAACAAGTGCCATATTCCGGATTCTAGGGTGACGATGTTAACGTAAAAACAATCAAAATCAATCATTCGTCGAATACGAATTTGGACGCGAAGATGTTACACGATCTTAATACGTCTCATAGAAAAAACAACGTAGTCGCTGTAACTGTGTATGTTGCAAATAAAAAAGAATAGTAACTTCTAATGTAGCGACGGACGGAGGACGTTTCTTCAGGACAAGCGATTAGGTAGATTGTTCTAACCACTGTGGTGATGATACCCAACCTATCTTGGGAGCGTGAGACACGAATGAAATTTCAGTAACCGATTACGTAAAAAAACCAATCGATATATGAGAGGACGACATATCGCTTTTTTTATTTTTTATTTTTTTTTTATACAAGAATAGGAAACGTAAACAAAAAAACGATGAAGAGGAAAAAGAAAACCGTCGTCATCGAAACGAATTATTTTAAAATTTAAACAGCTTTTCTTAAAAAGGTCCTTTTAAGAAACTGCAACTTATATTACACAAACAACACAAAACAAAAAACACTTTAAATTCCCATACAATAAGCCGGTACTAACTTTCGTTTTAAAAAAACACCATATTTATTTACGTTTATTGCATGCAGTGGTTCCAAGGCCCGTGATATGATATCATATTGGACTTATCCACTATCATTGGTGTTACAAATGGTGAGGAGACTGTTTAACAAATTTTAGGTGTTTTCAAAAAAAGGAGAGTTGTACGATAGAACTATGCGTGGATTATTGCATAATTAATATTACGTTTATGTATACGAAACATTATTTCTTTACTTCATTACAAGAGCGTAATGTATAAAACAACAAAGGCAGATGATGAGTAATGATAAACTTTCACATGAAGGCGGGTATCGCATACATAAATTAGAGAGTTATCTCCATTAAATGCGATTTTTTTGTTTCACATAGATGTGCTTTCTTATGTAAGTTTATCATTAAACATCATCTGCATTTGTCGTTCATAACATCCCGGTCTTGCAATGAAGTATCATGAAGACGTTTCTTAAGATGTATAGTCGTGTTATTTTTAGACCTCTAACGGAGAGATCACTCGTTAAAAAAATCTCAATGCACCGCGGTTGCTACCTGCTGGCTGATGAAGAAATGTAATTATTTTTTTTTTTTATGATAAGCAAGGGTGTGTGTATATGTTAACCGATAATCTGTATAAGGAAAAATACTTGTTAAAAACTGAACGGAAGTGTGTGCATAGATAACCAGGACAAAAAATTATTGTGTGGTTATTAAGCCTTATCAATAAAAAAAAAATAATAAAGAGTTATATCTACTTGTTCGTTTCCAAGCGAATGTACCGGGAGTATAAATAGCCACTCGTAACCGTGCTCGAATCAGTCTAACCACAGCTCTTGTAATAGAGAGATCATCATGACTGACGGTTACCGAAAAAAATTGGTCGATCGGTTAATCACGTTAACCGTACATCAGAATATGGATACAAAGAGCGTCAGTGAAATGACAATCGCAAACGGTACGACATACTGACCGTAAATATGGTGGACACACTGTACGGGAAAAGTATCGTTTTCACGGTTCGAGGAGTTGTGGACGAAGAAATGTTTAAAGTATTTTTACCTAAACCAATCGCCGATACGACTATTGTTGAAGAAATGAATGCCATAATTGAGATGAAGTTGAAGGTTCTGTTCAAAGGGACGATTGGAAGCATGCTCAAGTGGTGTTATAAAATAATAAAAAAATACACATACTTACACAAAAAAACACTTTAAACTCTCATACAATAAATTGTTACTAAATATAGTTTTTTAAATAAAAAAAAACGATATTTAATTACATTTATTGAATGCCGGTTCTAAGGCTGCGACATGATATTGCAATAGATTTATTTACTATCATATTTTGCTGCAAATGGTGATGGGAGTGTTTAATACATTGTTTATTTTTTGAAAATATTTCAGAATGCTGTTGTAAAGATATAAGATAATTTTTCTCGCGTCGTGGGGTTGGGAGACTGTGACGTTCTGACTTTTAGAGAAAGTTGGACATGATGTAGAGACAGTTGGGGATCGCCATGTAAAAACAGTGTAACCTGGTGTAGTAGTTTATTCTTTCTGACACTCGAGGTGTATACCTCACGGTTCCTGATAGTGAAGAAGATGTGCGCGTACGTGTTGATGATCAACGTCTTACGCCGGTGTGTTTTAAATTAAAACACAATCACGCGTATGTTTTCGCTTTATCTGAACACGTTTTCGTTAAAAACGGTGATGACCTATTGGTGAAGATAATTTTCAATGATGGTGATTTTGGATCCTGACGAAAATATTATTGCGAATTTCAATGCGGTCATAAAGCTATCGCACTAATTGACAGTAAACAAGTGCCATATTCCGGATTCTAGGGTGACGATGTTAACGTAAAAACAATCAAAATCAATCATTCGTCGAATATGAATTTGGACGCGAAGATGTTACACGATCTTAATACGTCTCATAGAAAAAACAACGTAGTCGCTGTAACTGTGTATGTTGCAAATAAAAAAGAATAGTAACTTCTAATGTAGCGACGGACGGAGGACGTTTCTTCAGGACAAGCGATTAGGTATATTGTTCTAAACATTGTGGTGATTATACGCAACCTATCTTGAGAGCGTGAGACACGAATGAAATTTCAGTAACCGATTACGTAAAAAAACCAATCGATATATGAGAGGACGACATATCGTTTTTTTATTTTTAAATTTTTTTCATACAAGAATAGGAAACGTAAACAAAAAAACGAAGAAGAGGAAAAAGAAAACCGTCGTCATCGAAACGAATTATTTTAAAATTTAAACAGCTTTTCTTAAAAAGGTCCTTTTAAGAAACTGCAACATATATTACACAAACAACACAAAACAAAAAACACTTTAAATTCCCATACAATAAGCTGGTACTAACTTTCGTTTTAAAAAAACACCATATTTATTTACGTTTATTGCATGCAGTGGTTCCAAGGACCGTGACATGATATCATATTGGACTTATCCACTATCATTGGTGTTACAAATGGTGAGGAGACTGTTTAACAAATTTTAGGTGTTTTCAAAAAAAGGAGAGTTGTACGATAGAACTATGCGTGGATTATTGCATAATTAATATTACGTTTATGTATACGAAACATTATTTCTTTACTTCTTTACAAGAGCGTAATGTATAAAACAACAAACGCAGATGATGAGTAATGATAAACTTTCACAAGAAGGCGGGTATCGCATACATAAATTAGAGAGTTATCTCCATTAAATGCGATTTTTTTGTTTCACATAGATGCGCTTTCTTATGCAAGTTTATCATTAATCATCATCTGCATTTGTCGTTCATAACATCCCGGTCTTGCAATGAAGTATCATGAAGACGTTTCTTAAGATGTATAGTCGTGTTATTTTTAGACCTCTAAGGGAGAGATCACTCGTTAAAAAAATCTCAATGCACCGCGGTTGTTACCTGCTGGCTGATGAAGAAATGTAATTATTTAATTTTTTTTATGATAAGCAAGGGTGTGTGTATATGTTAACCGATAATCTGTATAAGGAAAAATACTTGTGAAAAACTGAACGGAAGAGTGTGCATAGAAAAGCAGGACAAAAAATTATTGTGTGGTTATTAAGCCTTATCATCAAAAAATATATAATAAAGAGTTATATCTACTTGTTCGTTTCCAAGCGACTGTACCGGGAGTATAAATAGCCACTCGTAACCGTGCTCGAATCAGTCTAACCACAGCTCTTGTAATAGAAAGATCATCATGACTGACGGTTACCGAAAAAAATTGGTCGATCGGTTAATCACGTTAACCGTACATCAGAATATGGATACAAAGAGCGTCAGTGAAATGACAATCGCAAACGGTACGACATACTGACCGTAAATATGGTGGACACACTGTACGGGAAAAGTATCGTTTTCACGGTTCGAGGAGTTGTGGACGAAGAAATGTTTGACGTATTTTTACCTAAACCAATCGCCGATACGATTATTGTTGAAGAAATGAATGCCATAATTGAGATGAAGTTGAAGGTTCTGTTCAAAGGGACGATTGGAAGCATGCTCAAGTGGTGTTATAAAATAATAAAAAAATACACATACTTACACAAAAAAACACTTTAAACTCTCATACAATAAATTGTTACTAAATATAGTTTTTTAAATAAAAAAACAACGATATTTAATTACATTTATTGAATGCCGGTTCTAAGGCTGCGACATGATATTGCAATAGATTTATTTACTATCATATTTTGCTGCAAATGGTGATGGGAGTGTTTAATACATTGTTTATTTTTTGAAAATATTTCAGAATGCTGTTGTAAAGATATAAGATAATTTTTCTCGCGTCGTGGGGTTGGGAGACTGTGACGTTCTGACTTTTAGAGAAAGTTGGACATGATGTAGAGACAGTTGGGGATCGCCATGTAAAAACAGTGTAACCCGGTGTAGTAGTTTATTCTTTCTGACTCTCGAGGTGTATACCTCACGGTTCCTGTTAGTGAAGAAGATGAGCGCGTACGTGTTGATGATCAACGTCTTACGCCGGTGTGTTTTAAATTAAAACACAATCACGCGTATGTTTTCGCTTTATCTGAACACGTTTTCGTTAAAAACGGTGATGACCTATTGGTGAAGATAATTTTCAATGATGGTGATTTTGGATCCTGACGAAAATATTATTGCGAATTTCAATGCGGTCATAAAGCTATCGCACTAATTGACAGTAAACAAGTGCCATATTCCGGATTCTAGGGTGACGATGTTAACGTAAAAACAATCAAAATCAATCATTCGTCGAATATGAATTTGGACGCGAAGATGTTACACGATCTTAATACGTCTCATAGAAAAAACAACGTAGTCGCTGTAACTGTGTATGTTGCAAATAAAAAAGAATAGTAACTTCTAATGTAGCGACGGACGGAGGACGTTTCTTCAGGACAAGCGATTAGGTATATTGTTCTAAACACTGTGGTGATGATACGCAACCTATCTTGGGAGCGTGAGACACGAATGAAATTTCAGTAACCGATTACGTAAAAAAACCAATCGATATATGAGAGGACGACATATCGCTTTTTTTATTTTTAAATTTTTTTTATACAAGAATAGGAAACGTAAACAAAAAAACGAAGAAGAGGAAAAAGAAAACCGTCGTCATCGAAACGAATTATTTAAAAATTTAAACAGCTTTTCTTAAAAAGGTCCTTTAAAGAAACTGCAACTTATATTACACAAACAACACAAAACAAAAAACACTTTAAATTCCCATACAATAAGCTGGTACTAACTTTCGTTTTAAAAAAACACCATATTTATTTACGTTTATTGCATGCAGTGGTTCCAAGGCCCGTGATATGATATCATATTGGACTTATCCACTATCATTGGTGTTACAAATGGTGAGGAGACTGTTTAACAAATTTTAGGTGTTTTCAAAAAAAGGAGAGTTGTACGATAGAACTATGCGTGGATTATTGCATAATTAATATTACGTTTATGTATACGAAACATTATTTCTTTACTTCATTACAAGAGCGTAATGTATAAAACAACAAAGGCAGATGATGAGTAATGATAAACTTTCACAAGAAGGCGGGTATCGCATACATAAATTAGAGAGTTATCTCCATTAAATGCGATTTTTTTGTTTCACATAGATGTGCTTTCTTATGCAAGTTTATCATTAATCATCATCTGCATTTGTCGTTCATAACATCCCGGTCTTGCAATGAAGTATCATGAAGACGTTTCTTAAGATGTATAGTCGTGTTATTTTTAGACCTCTAACGGAGAGATCACTCGTTAAAAAAATCTCAATGCACCGCGGTTGCTACCTGCTGGCTGATGAAGAAATGTAATTATTTTTTTTTTTATGATAAGCAAGGGTGTGTGTATATGTTAACCGATAATCTGTATAAGGAAAAATACTTGTTAAAAACTGAACGGAAGTGTGTGCATAGATAACCAGGACAAAAAATTATTGTGTGGTTATTAAGCCTTATCAATAAAAAAAAAATAATAAAGAGTTATATCTACTTGTTCGTTTCCAAGCGAATGTACCGGGAGTATAAATAGCCACTCGTAACCGTGCTCGAATCAGTCTAACCACAGCTCTTGTAATAGAGAGATCATCATGACTGACGGTTACCGAAAAAAATTGGTCGATCGGTTAATCACGTTAACCGTACATCAGAATATGGATACAAAGAGCGTCAGTGAAATGACAATCGCAAACGGTACGACATACTGACCGTAAATATGGTGGACACACTGTACGGGAAAAGTATCGTTTTCACGGTTCGAGGAGTTGTGGACGAAGAAATGTTTAAAGTATTTTTACCTAAACCAATCGCCGATACGATTATTGTTGAAGAAATGAATGCCATAATTGAGATGAAGTTGAAGGTTCTGTTCAAAGGGACGATTGGAAGCATGCTCAAGTGGTGTTATAAAATAATAAAAAAATACACATACTTACACAAAAAAACACTTTAAACTCTCATACAATAAATTATAACTAAATATAGTTTTTTTAAATAAAAAAAACGATATTGAATTACATTTGTTGAATGCCGGTTCTAAGGCTGCGACATGATATTGCAATAGATTTTTTTACTATCATATTTTGTTGCAAATGGTGATGGGAGTGTTTAATACATTGTTTATTTTTTGAAAATATTTCAGAATGCTGTTGTAAAGATATAAGATAATTTTTCTCGCGTCGTGGGGTTGGGAGACTGTGACGTTCTGACTTTTAGAGAAAGTTGGACATGATGTAGAGACAGTTGGGGATCGCCATGTAAAAACAGTGTAACCCGGTGTAGTAGTTTATTCTTTCTGACACTCGAGGTGTATACCTCACGGTTCCTGATAGTGAAGAAGATGTGCGCGTACGTGTCTATGATCAACGTCTTACGCCGGTGTGTTTTAAATTAAAACACAATCACGCGTATGTTTTCGCTTTATCTGAACACGTTTTCGTTAAAAACGGTGATGACCTATTGGTGAAGATAATTTTCAATGATGGTGATTTTGGATCCTGACGAAAATATTATTGCGAATTTCAATGCGGTCATAAAGCTATCGCACTAATTGACAGTAAACAAGTGCCATATTCCGGATTCTAGGGTGACGATGTTAACGTAAAAACAATCAAAATCAATCATTCGTCGAATATGAATTTGGACGCGAAGATGTTACACGATCTTAATACGTCTCGTAGAAAAAACAACGTAGTCGCTGTAACTGTGTATGTTGCAAATAAAAAAGAATAGTAACTTCTAATGTAGCGACGGACGGAGGACGTTTCTTCAGGACAAGCGATAGGTATATTGTTCTAAACACTGTGGTGATGATACGCAACCTATCTTGAGAGCGTGAGACACGAATGAAATTTCAGTAACCGATTACGTAAAAAAACCAATCGATATATGAGGGGACGACATATCGCTTTTTTTATTTTTAAATTTTTTTTATACAAGAATAGGAAACGTAAACAAAAAAACGAAGAAGAGGAAAAAGAAAACCGTCGTCATCGAAACGAATTATTTAAAAATTTAAACAGCTTTTCTTAAAAAGGTCCTTTTAAGAAACTGCAACTTATATTACACAAACAACACAAAACAAAAAACACTTTAAATTCCCATACAATAAGCTGGTACTAACTTTCGTTTTAAAAAAACACCATATTTATTTACGTTTATTGCATGCAGTGGTTCCAAGGCCCGTGATATGATATCATATTGGACTTATCCACTATCATTGGTGTTACAAATGGTGAGGAGACTGTTTAACAAATTTTAGGTGTTTTCAAAAAAAGGAGAGTTGTACGATAGAACTATGCGTGGATTATTGCATAATTAATATTACGTTTATGTATACGAAACATTATTTCTTTACTTCATTACAAGAGCGTAATGTATAAAACAACAAAGGCAGATGATGAGTAATGATAAACTTTCACATGAAGGCGGGTATCGCATACATAAATTAGAGAGTTATCTCCATTAAATGCGATTTTTTTGTTTCACATAGATGTGCTTTCTTATGCAAGTTTATCATTAATCATCATCTGCATTTGTCGTTCATAACATCCCGGTCTTGCAATGAAGTATCATGAAGACGTTTCTTAAGATGTATAGTCGTGTTATTTTTAGACCTCTAACGGAGAGATCACTCGTTAAAAAAATCTCAATGCACCGCGGTTGCTACCTGCTGGCTGATGAAGAAATGTAATTATTTTTTTTTTTTATGATAAGCAAGGGTGTGTGTATATGTTAACCGATAATCTGTATAAGGAAAAATACTTGTTAAAAACTGAACGGAAGTGTGTGCATAGATAACCAGGACAAAAAATTATTGTGTGGTTATTAAGCCTTATCAATAAAAAAAAAATAATAAAGAGTTATATCTACTTGTTCGTTTCCAAGCGAATGTACCGGGAGTATAAATAGCCACTCGTAACCGTGCTCGAATCAGTCTAACCACAGCTCTTGTAATAGAGAGATCATCATGACTGACGGTTACCGAAAAAAATTGGTCGATCGGTTAATCACGTTAACCGTACATCAGAATATGGATACAAAGAGCGTCAGTGAAATGACAATCGCAAACGGTACGACATACTGACCGTAAATATGGTGGACACACTGTACGGGAAAAGTATCGTTTTCACGGTTCGAGGAGTTGTGGACGAAGAAATGTTTAAAGTATTTTTACCTAAACCAATCGCCGATACGACTATTGTTGAAGAAATGAATGCCATAATTGAGATGAAGTTGAAGGTTCTGTTCAAAGGGACGATTGGAAGCATGCTCAAGTGGTGTTATAAAATAATAAAAAAATACACATACTTACACAAAAAAACACTTTAAACTCTCATACAATAAATTGTTACTAAATATAGTTTTTTAAATAAAAAAAAACGATATTTAATTACATTTATTGAATGCCGGTTCTAAGGCTGCGACATGATATTGCAATAGATTTATTTACTATCATATTTTGCTGCAAATGGTGATGGGAGTGTTTAATACATTGTTTATTTTTTGAAAATATTTCAGAATGCTGTTGTAAAGATATAAGATAATTTTTCTCGCGTCGTGGGGTTGGGAGACTGTGACGTTCTGACTTTTAGAGAAAGTTGGACATGATGTAGAGACAGTTGGGGATCGCCATGTAAAAACAGTGTAACCTGGTGTAGTAGTTTATTCTTTCTGACACTCGAGGTGTATACCTCACGGTTCCTGATAGTGAAGAAGATGTGCGCGTACGTGTTGATGATCAACGTCTTACGCCGGTGTGTTTTAAATTAAAACACAATCACGCGTATGTTTTCGCTTTATCTGAACACGTTTTCGTTAAAAACGGTGATGACCTATTGGTGAAGATAATTTTCAATGATGGTGATTTTGGATCCTGACGAAAATATTATTGCGAATTTCAATGCGGTCATAAAGCTATCGCACTAATTGACAGTAAACAAGTGCCATATTCCGGATTCTAGGGTGACGATGTTAACGTAAAAACAATCAAAATCAATCATTCGTCGAATACGAATTTGGACGCGAAGATGTTACACGATCTTAATACGTCTCATAGAAAAAACAACGTAGTCGCTGTAACTGTGTATGTTGCAAATAAAAAAGAATAGTAACTTCTAATGTAGCGACGGACGGAGGACGTTTCTTCAGGACAAGCGATTAGGTAGATTGTTCTAACCACTGTGGTGATGATACCCAACCTATCTTGGGAGCGTGAGACACGAATGAAATTTCAGTAACCGATTACGTAAAAAAACCAATCGATATATGAGAGGACGACATATCGCTTTTTTTATTTTTTATTTTTTTTTTATACAAGAATAGGAAACGTAAACAAAAAAACGATGAAGAGGAAAAAGAAAACCGTCGTCATCGAAACGAATTATTTTAAAATTTAAACAGCTTTTCTTAAAAAGGTCCTTTTAAGAAACTGCAACTTATATTACACAAACAACACAAAACAAAAAACACTTTAAATTCCCATACAATAAGCCGGTACTAACTTTCGTTTTAAAAAAACACCATATTTATTTACGTTTATTGCATGCAGTGGTTCCAAGGCCCGTGATATGATATCATATTGGACTTATCCACTATCATTGGTGTTACAAATGGTGAGGAGACTGTTTAACAAATTTTAGGTGTTTTCAAAAAAAGGAGAGTTGTACGATAGAACTATGCGTGGATTATTGCATAATTAATATTACGTTTATGTATACGAAACATTATTTCTTTACTTCATTACAAGAGCGTAATGTATAAAACAACAAAGGCAGATGATGAGTAATGATAAACTTTCACATGAAGGCGGGTATCGCATACATAAATTAGAGAGTTATCTCCATTAAATGCGATTTTTTTGTTTCACATAGATGTGCTTTCTTATGTAAGTTTATCATTAAACATCATCTGCATTTGTCGTTCATAACATCCCGGTCTTGCAATGAAGTATCATGAAGACGTTTCTTAAGATGTATAGTCGTGTTATTTTTAGACCTCTAACGGAGAGATCACTCGTTAAAAAAATCTCAATGCACCGCGGTTGCTACCTGCTGGCTGATGAAGAAATGTAATTATTTTTTTTTTTTATGATAAGCAAGGGTGTGTGTATATGTTAACCGATAATCTGTATAAGGAAAAATACTTGTTAAAAACTGAACGGAAGTGTGTGCATAGATAACCAGGACAAAAAATTATTGTGTGGTTATTAAGCCTTATCAATAAAAAAAAAATAATAAAGAGTTATATCTACTTGTTCGTTTCCAAGCGAATGTACCGGGAGTATAAATAGCCACTCGTAACCGTGCTCGAATCAGTCTAACCACAGCTCTTGTAATAGAGAGATCATCATGACTGACGGTTACCGAAAAAAATTGGTCGATCGGTTAATCACGTTAACCGTACATCAGAATATGGATACAAAGAGCGTCAGTGAAATGACAATCGCAAACGGTACGACATACTGACCGTAAATATGGTGGACACACTGTACGGGAAAAGTATCGTTTTCACGGTTCGAGGAGTTGTGGACGAAGAAATGTTTAAAGTATTTTTACCTAAACCAATCGCCGATACGACTATTGTTGAAGAAATGAATGCCATAATTGAGATGAAGTTGAAGGTTCTGTTCAAAGGGACGATTGGAAGCATGCTCAAGTGGTGTTATAAAATAATAAAAAAATACACATACTTACACAAAAAAACACTTTAAACTCTCATACAATAAATTGTTACTAAATATAGTTTTTTAAATAAAAAAAAACGATATTTAATTACATTTATTGAATGCCGGTTCTAAGGCTGCGACATGATATTGCAATAGATTTATTTACTATCATATTTTGCTGCAAATGGTGATGGGAGTGTTTAATACATTGTTTATTTTTTGAAAATATTTCAGAATGCTGTTGTAAAGATATAAGATAATTTTTCTCGCGTCGTGGGGTTGGGAGACTGTGACGTTCTGACTTTTAGAGAAAGTTGGACATGATGTAGAGACAGTTGGGGATCGCCATGTAAAAACAGTGTAACCTGGTGTAGTAGTTTATTCTTTCTGACACTCGAGGTGTATACCTCACGGTTCCTGATAGTGAAGAAGATGTGCGCGTACGTGTTGATGATCAACGTCTTACGCCGGTGTGTTTTAAATTAAAACACAATCACGCGTATGTTTTCGCTTTATCTGAACACGTTTTCGTTAAAAACGGTGATGACCTATTGGTGAAGATAATTTTCAATGATGGTGATTTTGGATCCTGACGAAAATATTATTGCGAATTTCAATGCGGTCATAAAGCTATCGCACTAATTGACAGTAAACAAGTGCCATATTCCGGATTCTAGGGTGACGATGTTAACGTAAAAACAATCAAAATCAATCATTCGTCGAATACGAATTTGGACGCGAAGATGTTACACGATCTTAATACGTCTCATAGAAAAAACAACGTAGTCGCTGTAACTGTGTATGTTGCAAATAAAAAAGAATAGTAACTTCTAATGTAGCGACGGACGGAGGACGTTTCTTCAGGACAAGCGATTAGGTAGATTGTTCTAACCACTGTGGTGATGATACCCAACCTATCTTGGGAGCGTGAGACACGAATGAAATTTCAGTAACCGATTACGTAAAAAAACCAATCGATATATGAGAGGACGACATATCGCTTTTTTTATTTTTTATTTTTTTTTTATACAAGAATAGGAAACGTAAACAAAAAAACGATGAAGAGGAAAAAGAAAACCGTCGTCATCGAAACGAATTATTTTAAAATTTAAACAGCTTTTCTTAAAAAGGTCCTTTTAAGAAACTGCAACTTATATTACACAAACAACACAAAACAAAAAACACTTTAAATT
Source organism: Lycorma delicatula (assembly GCF_047948215.1). Lineage (NCBI taxonomy): Eukaryota > Metazoa > Arthropoda > Insecta > Hemiptera > Fulgoridae > Lycorma > Lycorma delicatula. The sequence goes on along the minus strand of NC_134465.1, from coordinate 28,832,617 downwards.
CCCATACAATAAGCCGGTACTAACTTTCGTTTTAAAAAAACACCATATTTATTTACGTTTATTGCATGCAGTGGTTCCAAGGCCCGTGATATGATATCATATTGGACTTATCCACTATCATTGGTGTTACAAATGGTGAGGAGACTGTTTAACAAATTTTAGGTGTTTTCAAAAAAAGGAGAGTTGTACGATAGAACTATGCGTGGATTATTGCATAATTAATATTACGTTTATGTATACGAAACATTATTTCTTTACTTCATTACAAGAGCGTAATGTATAAAACAACAAAGGCAGATGATGAGTAATGATAAACTTTCACATGAAGGCGGGTATCGCATACATAAATTAGAGAGTTATCTCCATTAAATGCGATTTTTTTGTTTCACATAGATGTGCTTTCTTATGTAAGTTTATCATTAATCATCATCTGCATTTGTCGTTCATAACATCCCGGTCTTGCAATGAAGTATCATGAAGACGTTTCTTAAGATGTATAGTCGTGTTATTTTTAGACCTCTAACGGAGAGATCACTCGTTAAAAAAATCTCAATGCACCGCGGTTGCTACCTGCTGGCTGATGAAGAAATGTAATTATTTTTTTTTTTTATGATAAGCAAGGGTGTGTGTATATGTTAACCGATAATCTGTATAAGGAAAAATACTTGTTAAAAACTGAACGGAAGTGTGTGCATAGATAACCAGGACAAAAAATTATTGTGTGGTTATTAAGCCTTATCAATAAAAAAAAAATAATAAAGAGTTATATCTACTTGTTCGTTTCCAAGCGAATGTACCGGGAGTATAAATAGCCACTCGTAACCGTGCTCGAATCAGTCTAACCACAGCTCTTGTAATAGAGAGATCATCATGACTGACGGTTACCGAAAAAAATTGGTCGATCGGTTAATCACGTTAACCGTACATCAGAATATGGATACAAAGAGCGTCAGTGAAATGACAATCGCAAACGGTACGACATACTGACCGTAAATATGGTGGACACACTGTACGGGAAAAGTATCGTTTTCACGGTTCGAGGAGTTGTGGACGAAGAAATGTTTAAAGTATTTTTACCTAAACCAATCGCCGATACGACTATTGTTGAAGAAATGAATGCCATAATTGAGATGAAGTTGAAGGTTCTGTTCAAAGGGACGATTGGAAGCATGCTCAAGTGGTGTTATAAAATAATAAAAAAATACACATACTTACACAAAAAAACACTTTAAACTCTCATACAATAAATTGTTACTAAATATAGTTTTTTAAATAAAAAAAAACGATATTTAATTACATTTATTGAATGCCGGTTCTAAGGCTGCGACATGATATTGCAATAGATTTATTTACTATCATATTTTGCTGCAAATGGTGATGGGAGTGTTTAATACATTGTTTATTTTTTGAAAATATTTCAGAATGCTGTTGTAAAGATATAAGATAATTTTTCTCGCGTCGTGGGGTTGGGAGACTGTGACGTTCTGACTTTTAGAGAAAGTTGGACATGATGTAGAGACAGTTGGGGATCGCCATGTAAAAACAGTGTAACCTGGTGTAGTAGTTTATTCTTTCTGACACTCGAGGTGTATACCTCACGGTTCCTGATAGTGAAGAAGATGTGCGCGTACGTGTTGATGATCAACGTCTTACGCCGGTGTGTTTTAAATTAAAACACAATCACGCGTATGTTTTCGCTTTATCTGAACACGTTTTCGTTAAAAACGGTGATGACCTATTGGTGAAGATAATTTTCAATGATGGTGATTTTGGATCCTGACGAAAATATTATTGCGAATTTCAATGCGGTCATAAAGCTATCGCACTAATTGACAGTAAACAAGTGCCATATTCCGGATTCTAGGGTGACGATGTTAACGTAAAAACAATCAAAATCAATCATTCGTCGAATATGAATTTGGACGCGAAGATGTTACACGATCTTAATACGTCTCATAGAAAAAACAACGTAGTCGCTGTAACTGTGTATGTTGCAAATAAAAAAGAATAGTAACTTCTAATGTAGCGACGGACGGAGGACGTTTCTTCAGGACAAGCGATTAGGTATATTGTTCTAAACATTGTGGTGATTATACGCAACCTATCTTGAGAGCGTGAGACACGAATGAAATTTCAGTAACCGATTACGTAAAAAAACCAATCGATATATGAGAGGACGACATATCGTTTTTTTATTTTTAAATTTTTTTCATACAAGAATAGGAAACGTAAACAAAAAAACGAAGAAGAGGAAAAAGAAAACCGTCGTCATCGAAACGAATTATTTTAAAATTTAAACAGCTTTTCTTAAAAAGGTCCTTTTAAGAAACTGCAACATATATTACACAAACAACACAAAACAAAAAACACTTTAAATTCCCATACAATAAGCTGGTACTAACTTTCGTTTTAAAAAAACACCATATTTATTTACGTTTATTGCATGCAGTGGTTCCAAGGACCGTGACATGATATCATATTGGACTTATCCACTATCATTGGTGTTACAAATGGTGAGGAGACTGTTTAACAAATTTTAGGTGTTTTCAAAAAAAGGAGAGTTGTACGATAGAACTATGCGTGGATTATTGCATAATTAATATTACGTTTATGTATACGAAACATTATTTCTTTACTTCTTTACAAGAGCGTAATGTATAAAACAACAAACGCAGATGATGAGTAATGATAAACTTTCACAAGAAGGCGGGTATCGCATACATAAATTAGAGAGTTATCTCCATTAAATGCGATTTTTTTGTTTCACATAGATGCGCTTTCTTATGCAAGTTTATCATTAATCATCATCTGCATTTGTCGTTCATAACATCCCGGTCTTGCAATGAAGTATCATGAAGACGTTTCTTAAGATGTATAGTCGTGTTATTTTTAGACCTCTAAGGGAGAGATCACTCGTTAAAAAAATCTCAATGCACCGCGGTTGTTACCTGCTGGCTGATGAAGAAATGTAATTATTTAATTTTTTTTATGATAAGCAAGGGTGTGTGTATATGTTAACCGATAATCTGTATAAGGAAAAATACTTGTGAAAAACTGAACGGAAGAGTGTGCATAGAAAAGCAGGACAAAAAATTATTGTGTGGTTATTAAGCCTTATCATCAAAAAATATATAATAAAGAGTTATATCTACTTGTTCGTTTCCAAGCGACTGTACCGGGAGTATAAATAGCCACTCGTAACCGTGCTCGAATCAGTCTAACCACAGCTCTTGTAATAGAAAGATCATCATGACTGACGGTTACCGAAAAAAATTGGTCGATCGGTTAATCACGTTAACCGTACATCAGAATATGGATACAAAGAGCGTCAGTGAAATGACAATCGCAAACGGTACGACATACTGACCGTAAATATGGTGGACACACTGTACGGGAAAAGTATCGTTTTCACGGTTCGAGGAGTTGTGGACGAAGAAATGTTTGACGTATTTTTACCTAAACCAATCGCCGATACGATTATTGTTGAAGAAATGAATGCCATAATTGAGATGAAGTTGAAGGTTCTGTTCAAAGGGACGATTGGAAGCATGCTCAAGTGGTGTTATAAAATAATAAAAAAATACACATACTTACACAAAAAAACACTTTAAACTCTCATACAATAAATTGTTACTAAATATAGTTTTTTAAATAAAAAAACAACGATATTTAATTACATTTATTGAATGCCGGTTCTAAGGCTGCGACATGATATTGCAATAGATTTATTTACTATCATATTTTGCTGCAAATGGTGATGGGAGTGTTTAATACATTGTTTATTTTTTGAAAATATTTCAGAATGCTGTTGTAAAGATATAAGATAATTTTTCTCGCGTCGTGGGGTTGGGAGACTGTGACGTTCTGACTTTTAGAGAAAGTTGGACATGATGTAGAGACAGTTGGGGATCGCCATGTAAAAACAGTGTAACCCGGTGTAGTAGTTTATTCTTTCTGACTCTCGAGGTGTATACCTCACGGTTCCTGTTAGTGAAGAAGATGAGCGCGTACGTGTTGATGATCAACGTCTTACGCCGGTGTGTTTTAAATTAAAACACAATCACGCGTATGTTTTCGCTTTATCTGAACACGTTTTCGTTAAAAACGGTGATGACCTATTGGTGAAGATAATTTTCAATGATGGTGATTTTGGATCCTGACGAAAATATTATTGCGAATTTCAATGCGGTCATAAAGCTATCGCACTAATTGACAGTAAACAAGTGCCATATTCCGGATTCTAGGGTGACGATGTTAACGTAAAAACAATCAAAATCAATCATTCGTCGAATATGAATTTGGACGCGAAGATGTTACACGATCTTAATACGTCTCATAGAAAAAACAACGTAGTCGCTGTAACTGTGTATGTTGCAAATAAAAAAGAATAGTAACTTCTAATGTAGCGACGGACGGAGGACGTTTCTTCAGGACAAGCGATTAGGTATATTGTTCTAAACACTGTGGTGATGATACGCAACCTATCTTGGGAGCGTGAGACACGAATGAAATTTCAGTAACCGATTACGTAAAAAAACCAATCGATATATGAGAGGACGACATATCGCTTTTTTTATTTTTAAATTTTTTTTATACAAGAATAGGAAACGTAAACAAAAAAACGAAGAAGAGGAAAAAGAAAACCGTCGTCATCGAAACGAATTATTTAAAAATTTAAACAGCTTTTCTTAAAAAGGTCCTTTAAAGAAACTGCAACTTATATTACACAAACAACACAAAACAAAAAACACTTTAAATTCCCATACAATAAGCTGGTACTAACTTTCGTTTTAAAAAAACACCATATTTATTTACGTTTATTGCATGCAGTGGTTCCAAGGCCCGTGATATGATATCATATTGGACTTATCCACTATCATTGGTGTTACAAATGGTGAGGAGACTGTTTAACAAATTTTAGGTGTTTTCAAAAAAAGGAGAGTTGTACGATAGAACTATGCGTGGATTATTGCATAATTAATATTACGTTTATGTATACGAAACATTATTTCTTTACTTCATTACAAGAGCGTAATGTATAAAACAACAAAGGCAGATGATGAGTAATGATAAACTTTCACAAGAAGGCGGGTATCGCATACATAAATTAGAGAGTTATCTCCATTAAATGCGATTTTTTTGTTTCACATAGATGTGCTTTCTTATGCAAGTTTATCATTAATCATCATCTGCATTTGTCGTTCATAACATCCCGGTCTTGCAATGAAGTATCATGAAGACGTTTCTTAAGATGTATAGTCGTGTTATTTTTAGACCTCTAACGGAGAGATCACTCGTTAAAAAAATCTCAATGCACCGCGGTTGCTACCTGCTGGCTGATGAAGAAATGTAATTATTTTTTTTTTTATGATAAGCAAGGGTGTGTGTATATGTTAACCGATAATCTGTATAAGGAAAAATACTTGTTAAAAACTGAACGGAAGTGTGTGCATAGATAACCAGGACAAAAAATTATTGTGTGGTTATTAAGCCTTATCAATAAAAAAAAAATAATAAAGAGTTATATCTACTTGTTCGTTTCCAAGCGAATGTACCGGGAGTATAAATAGCCACTCGTAACCGTGCTCGAATCAGTCTAACCACAGCTCTTGTAATAGAGAGATCATCATGACTGACGGTTACCGAAAAAAATTGGTCGATCGGTTAATCACGTTAACCGTACATCAGAATATGGATACAAAGAGCGTCAGTGAAATGACAATCGCAAACGGTACGACATACTGACCGTAAATATGGTGGACACACTGTACGGGAAAAGTATCGTTTTCACGGTTCGAGGAGTTGTGGACGAAGAAATGTTTAAAGTATTTTTACCTAAACCAATCGCCGATACGACTATTGTTGAAGAAATGAATGCCATAATTGAGATGAAGTTGAAGGTTCTGTTCAAAGGGACGATTGGAAGCATGCTCAAGTGGTGTTATAAAATAATAAAAAAATACACATACTTACACAAAAAAACACTTTAAACTCTCATACAATAAATTGTTACTAAATATAGTTTTTTAAATAAAAAAAAACGATATTTAATTACATTTATTGAATGCCGGTTCTAAGGCTGCGACATGATATTGCAATAGATTTATTTACTATCATATTTTGCTGCAAATGGTGATGGGAGTGTTTAATACATTGTTTATTTTTTGAAAATATTTCAGAATGCTGTTGTAAAGATATAAGATAATTTTTCTCGCGTCGTGGGGTTGGGAGACTGTGACGTTCTGACTTTTAGAGAAAGTTGGACATGATGTAGAGACAGTTGGGGATCGCCATGTAAAAACAGTGTAACCTGGTGTAGTAGTTTATTCTTTCTGACACTCGAGGTGTATACCTCACGGTTCCTGATAGTGAAGAAGATGTGCGCGTACGTGTTGATGATCAACGTCTTACGCCGGTGTGTTTTAAATTAAAACACAATCACGCGTATGTTTTCGCTTTATCTGAACACGTTTTCGTTAAAAACGGTGATGACCTATTGGTGAAGATAATTTTCAATGATGGTGATTTTGGATCCTGACGAAAATATTATTGCGAATTTCAATGCGGTCATAAAGCTATCGCACTAATTGACAGTAAACAAGTGCCATATTCCGGATTCTAGGGTGACGATGTTAACGTAAAAACAATCAAAATCAATCATTCGTCGAATATGAATTTGGACGCGAAGATGTTACACGATCTTAATACGTCTCATAGAAAAAACAACGTAGTCGCTGTAACTGTGTATGTTGCAAATAAAAAAGAATAGTAACTTCTAATGTAGCGACGGACGGAGGACGTTTCTTCAGGACAAGCGATTAGGTATATTGTTCTAAACATTGTGGTGATTATACGCAACCTATCTTGAGAGCGTGAGACACGAATGAAATTTCAGTAACCGATTACGTAAAAAAACCAATCGATATATGAGAGGACGACATATCGCTTTTTTTATTTTTAAATTTTTTTCATACAAGAATAGGAAACGTAAACAAAAAAACGAAGAAGAGGAAAAAGAAAACCGTCGTCATCGAAACGAATTATTTTAAAATTTAAACAGCTTTTCTTAAAAAGGTCCTTTTAAGAAACTGCAACATATATTACACAAACAACACAAAACAAAAAACACTTTAAATTCCCATACAATAAGCTGGTACTAACTTTCGTTTTAAAAAAACACCATATTTATTTACGTTTATTGCATGCAGTGGTTCCAAGGACCGTGACATGATATCATATTGGACTTATCCACTATCATTGGTGTTACAAATGGTGAGGAGACTGTTAACAAATTTTAGGTGTTTTCAAAAAAAGGAGAGTTGTACGATAGAACTATGCGTGGATTATTGCATAATTAATATTACGTTTATGTATACGAAACATTATTTCTTTACTTCTTTACAAGAGCGTAATGTATAAAACAACAAACGCAGATGATGAGTAATGATAAACTTTCACAAGAAGGCGGGTATCGCATACATAAATTAGAGAGTTATCTCCATTAAATGCGATTTTTTTGTTTCACATAGATGCGCTTTCTTATGCAAGTTTATCATTAATCATCATCTGCATTTGTCGTTCATAACATCCCGGTCTTGCAATGAAGTATCATGAAGACGTTTCTTAAGATGTATAGTCGTGTTATTTTTAGACCTCTAAGGGAGAGATCACTCGTTAAAAAAATCTCAATGCACCGCGGTTGTTACCTGCTGGCTGATGAAGAAATGTAATTATTTAATTTTTTTTATGATAAGCAAGGGTGTGTGTATATGTTAACCGATAATCTGTATAAGGAAAAATACTTGTGAAAAACTGAACGGAAGAGTGTGCATAGAAAAGCAGGACAAAAAATTATTGTGTGGTTATTAAGCCTTATCATTAAAAAAAATATAATAAAGAGTTATATCTACTTGTTCGTTTCCAAGCGACTGTACCGGGAGTATAAATAGCCACTCGTAACCGTGCTCGAATCAGTCTAACCACAGCTCTTGTAATAGAAAGATCATCATGACTGACGGTTACCGAAAAAAATTGGTCGATCGGTTAATCACGTTAACCGTACATCAGAATATGGATACAAAGAGCGTCAGTGAAATGACAATCGCAAACGGTACGACATACTGACCGTAAATATGGTGGACACACTGTACGGGAAAAGTATCGTTTTCACGGTTCGAGGAGTTGTGGACGAAGAAATGTTTGACGTATTTTTACCTAAACCAATCGCCGATACGATTATTGTTGAAGAAATGAATGCCATAATTGAGATGAAGTTGAAGGTTCTGTTCAAAGGGACGATTGGAAGCATGCTCAAGTGGTGTTATAAAATAATAAAAAAATACACATACTTACACAAAAAAACACTTTAAACTCTCATACAATAAATTGTTACTAAATATAGTTTTTTAAATAAAAAAAAACGATATTTAATTACATTTATTGAATGCCGGTTCTAAGGCTGCGACATGATATTGCAATAGATTTATTTACTATCATATTTTGCTGCAAATGGTGATGGGAGTGTTTAATACATTGTTTATTTTTTGAAAATATTTCAGAATGCTGTTGTAAAGATATAAGATAATTTTTCTCGCGTCGTGGGGTTGGGAGACTGTGACGTTCTGACTTTTAGAGAAAGTTGGACATGATGTAGAGACAGTTGGGGATCGCCATGTAAAAACAGTGTAACCCGGTGTAGTAGTTTATTCTTTCTGACTCTCGAGGTGTATACCTCACGGTTCCTGTTAGTGAAGAAGATGAGCGCGTACGTGTTGATGATCAACGTCTTACGCCGGTGTGTTTTAAATTAAAACACAATCACGCGTATGTTTTCGCTTTATCTGAACACGTTTTCGTTAAAAACGGTGATGACCTATTGGTTTTTTTTTTTTTTTTTTTTTTTTTTTTTATGGGCGAAAAACGGTTGAACGTTATCATCGCCCGGAAAATAAATAAATAGATAAATAAACACATAAATAAATAAATAAAAATAATTTTAGGTTTTTAGATAAAATTAAAACTTAAAACTACTATCACAGAAACAAAATCCGGAATGGGTGTAAAAGGCCCATTCTCGGATAACTAAAACACTAATATGTAACTTAAAACTCTGTTAAAAACTATCACATTAAAAATAAATAAAACTTAGCTATGTTAAAAACTATCATTAAAAATAAATAAAACTTAAAACTAAAAAAGGAGATAAAACTTAAAACTAATATCACAAAAATCTTATAACTAATATCACAGACGAATTTAAAAAACATACAAAAAAAAAAACAAAAAAATCCGATAGGGAGTGTAAAAGGCTCCCTACTCGGATAACAAAACAATACATAGGACAATACATACAATTACTAAAGAATACATACTTATTAAATTTTTTGCATTAACCCTATACTACGTAAAAATATAAACATGCGGTTTAAAACCTCCTTATCGTCACGCAAGATACCACGGATGTTACTAGGAATTTTAAATTTACGACGCAATGCCGCATAACATATGCAGTCCACGAGTATGTGGCGCACAGTCACGCGGCAGTTGCATCTTGCGCATAGAGGTGGTTGTCCTCTTGTAAACAGGTACTCGTGTGTGACTCTCGTGTGTCCTATCCGCAATCGACAGAGTACTACTTCCTCACGCCGGGGTTTTCTGTATGAGGAGTTCCATGGTAACACAGAATCTTTAATCTGACGGAGTTTATTATCAACAGTAGCTGTCCAATCACCTTGCCACCTTGTTCTTAATAATTGTTTTACATAGTTAATGAAATCAGAAGTAGCAACTCGGGTGGTGAAAGGAGGCTGGTTACATGCTTCTTTGGCAGCGGAATCTGCATGTTCATTACCTGGAATCCCTACGTGGCTAGGGACCCAGCAAAAACTTAATTCTGTGTTGCGATTATTCAACTCAGCGATTGCGTTGTAAATTTCAATGACGATAGGATGTTTGGAATAAAAGTTCTTTAAGGCTTGGAGAGCACTACACGAGTCACTGCAAATAAGAATTTTTCTATATTTAGGGTTAATGATGTTTAGAGCCTTATTTATAGCATATAGTTCAGCGGTAAACACACTCGTAATACTGGGGAGACCAAACATATAAGTTCTCTCATTGACAACAAAAGCACACCCAACCGTATCGTTTTGTTTCGATCCATCAGTGTATACAACCGCGTCTGGTTTCGCCTTGGAGAGAACACACTGAAACATCTTCTGAAAGACGATAGATGGTGTTGATTGTTTATTACATGTAGTCAGGTCAAAATTAAAATTTATGAGGTTTATTCCCCATGGAGGATATGAGCAAGGGTACATAGGAAAGAATGACGGTGTGTCAACATTTATATGCTGCAGCAGACGCCAGGTACGGATACCTACAGGTGCAGTACGTCGTGGATGATCCTCATACTTTCCTAGATTAGGATTTTTAAGGACTGACTCAAGAACCGGGTGATTTGGCTGTCCTCTGAGACGAGCAAAATAAGATAATAAGAGCTGGTCTCGTCTATCCCAAAGTGATGGTTCACCACAGTCTACAAGTAAGCTTGCGACAGGACTTGATCTAAACGCGCCTGTAGCAAGCCGAAGGAAAGCATGGTGTACACTATCCAGCATTTTAAGCACGGTTTGACGAGCTGATGAGTAGGCCACACAACCGTAATCTAAACGGGAGCGAACAAAGGAATAGTAAAAATGTATCATACATGATCTATCGGCTCCCCACTTGGTGTTAGTAAGGACTCGCATCATATCTAAAATTTTGGAACATTTTGTTTTCAATTCTTTTAAATGTTTGACCCAAGTAAGACGACTATCAAAAATTAAACCTAAAAACTTAACGTAATTAGAGATAGTAATAGTCTCACCGTTCAGAAAAATTTGCGGAATAGAAGGGTTTCGTAGCCGAGAAAAAACTACACATTTTGTTTTTTCGGATGAAAATGTGAAACCAGTAATCCTGGACCAAGCTTCAAGGTGATATATAGTGTTCTGCAGTAGTCTCTCTGCTGTGGGTGCCGAACGGCTTGCAATGTAGATAGCAAAGTCGTCAGCGAATAGAGAGCATGAGACAGGAGCCTGAACACATTTGGTAATATCATTTATGGCTACAGAAAATAAGGTGGCACTTAATACACTACCTTGGGGCACTCCATTCTCTAAGATGACACTATCTGAGAGCGAATCATCTACACGAACACGAGCCGTTCGGTGATTTATGAATCCCCGGATAAAAGCAAGCATATTGCCCTTGATTCCCCATTTTTGGAGAGTGTTAAGAATACCACGTCGCCAGGCTGTATCATACGCCTTTTTTATATCAAAGAAGATAGCGACGAGGTGTTGCCGATTGAGGAAAGCGTTTTGTATGGCTGTTTCTAGTGACACTAAATGGTCAATGGAAGATCGTCCTTGTCGAAAACCACACTGTTCTGGAGATAGAAAGCCATGTTTCTCCAAGTACCATGTAAGTCTGCGGTTTACCATTCTCTCCATTATTTTACACAAAACGCTTGTTAATGAAATAGGGCGATAGCTTGAGGGGTTCTTCTGGTCTTTACCAGGTTTTAGTACTGGTATAATAAATGCTTCTGACCAGCCGGGTGGGAAGACTTGTTCGGAGAATAAACCGTTGAAAATATTCAAAAGTTGTTGTAGTGCCAAATTAGGAAGGTGTGAAAGCATGGAAAGGCGAATGTTGTCCGGTCCAGGGGAAGTGTCCCGTGAATTTTTAAGTGCATGTAACAATTCTTTAAATACGAATGGAGTGTTTAATTCACCAACCGAATCACCAATGTTTAACGACAACACCTCCATTTGTATCTTGTACCGTTGAAAATCGTAATTATATGATGAGGTGAGAGACACCGAGCGGAAAGATTTTGCTAGACTATTTGCCACTTCCGAGGATGATGAAAGGAGTTCTCCTTCATCAATAAGACCAAGAATAGATTGTTTCGGTGATCCGAAGATTGCACGAATTTTCTTCCATACAGTAGACGTGGAAGTAGTGCGCGAGATAGTGCTCACGTATTTCGTCCATGAATTCCTCTTAGCGTCCAAGAATACTCGACGGCACACCGCTCTAGCCCTGCGGTATAAATTTAGATGTTCTGTTGTGGGCCTACGATTAAATTTACGTAGTGCCTGCCGTCGATTCCTAATAGCAATTTTGCATTCATCGTTCCACCATGGAACGAAAGGACGTCTAGGATTACCCGATGTTTGTGGGATATACCTGTTGGCATTCTTAAGTATCATGGACGTAAAAGAAGAATATTGGTCGAGGATGTTCGCTCCATCGTCATACTGAGATTGGAATGCTTTACAGTATCCGTTCCAATCTGCCTTTTCAACAATCCATCTCCGTGGCATTCTTTTAATCTCGCAGTCTACACCGAAACTAATAATAATTGGTCTATGATCACTGCCGTGATAGTCATCACAAATCGACCAATTAAAATGAGGGAGTACATTCGGTGAGCATATGGAAAGATCAAGGTTAGATACAGCACCAGTTGATAAGGACATAAATGTGTGTGATCCATTATTCAGTAGGCAAAGGTCAAAATCTTGTCTCAATCTGTTTATCATATTTCCTCGAGTGGAGCAGAAGGTTGAGCCCCAGGAAATATGATGGGCATTGAAGTCTCCTACTATTAACGATGGAGATGGTATTTGTGTAAGGAGATTTGAGACGTCTAAAGCACTGAACACAGTGTTCGGTGAGAGATACAGATTGCAGATATGCAATTTGAAGGGAATAGTGACCTTTACTGCAATAGCAGGAATGACAGTGGTTAGTTGAATTCTTGTAGCTGACACCCCATTCTTCATGAAAATCGCTACTCCACCACTCTCCCTACTGTCTACTAGGCAGTCGTATCTCTCGCAGAAGTATCCTCTAAATGTAATTCGGTCATGTTGTAGGAGGTGAGTTTCCTGGAAACACATGATTAGTGGATCATGTGTGTGCGCCAGTACTCTAATATCTTCAATGCGGGACCGAATACCTCTAACATTCCACTGAATAATGTTCATAAGTGTAAAAAGCAAATAAAAAAATGAATTTCGGAAACTAAATAAAAATTAGTTGTACGTGATTCGGTTTTTCTTTTTTGAATTTTTTATTTTAAAGAACTCCGATGCCCTAGGGTCGGGTGGTTCTTCAACCATATCCTCCAGTATATGAGGAGATGGTGGAGGAGATTTATTTGAATGGGATGCTGAAGTTGACATCCCAGAAGAGATAGTTACATGGGTTCCCTTTATGGGGAGCTTATTAGGTGGCTTACTGCCAGCTGTGATAGTCGCTATTCGTGGCGGTACGATTTTGGGAATAGGAACTTTCGTATGTATCATACTGTTTGATTCACTAGCTGCGATGGAGGACTTTTTATTCATTTTTGTCAGCTCTGAGATAGTGGCTGTAAGTGAAGCTACTTGATCAGATAGCATCTGAACAAGTTTTTTAAGCTCATTGCAGGATCCGCACTGCTGATTATTAGCATTTGTAGGAATTTGTTTAGTTGTAGCGGTGGCAAAAGATACGTCTGGTTTAACCAGGTTCCGTGAGTTGTTTATCTTTTTATATTCTCTACGTGCAGCCGGAAAAGATAGTTTTTGCTCCGTACAGATTTTGAGAATTGCCTTTTCTTCTTTAAAAGTTGGGCAATCTCGGGAGCGGGCTGTATGTGGACCACTGCAGTTTGCACATTTTTCACTTTCTTCGCAGTTAGTGTCGTTGTGACCTTCTTTACCACATCGAGCACAGATCTCAGTTTTCGTGCAAGATGTTGTAGTATGACCAAAACCTTGGCATCTGAAACATCGCCGTGGGTTGGGTATGAATGGTCGTACCCGAACCGAGAGGTAACCCACTTTGATCTTTTCTGGTGGAACAGGGAGACTGAATGTTAATATAAGAGACGGTGTCGGTTCTTCTGTTCCGTTCTGCCGTTTCATTATACGTTTCACCTCAACAACATCTTGGTGGCACAGCTCGTCAACTATTTCAGAGATATCTATATCCAGAAGGTCTCTACAAAAAATTACACCCCGGCTCGTATTTAGCGTTTTGTGGCATTCTGCGCTTATATTTATGCCACCCATACTACGGAGACGTAAGATAGATCGACTCTGCTCATCGTTGAATGTTTCAACCAGAATCGATCCGTCGCGTAATTTCCTGATATTCTTCGGGGAGCCACTTGCACCTGTTATGGTTTTGTTTATTAAAAACGGTGAGACCTTTTGAAGGGAGCCACCTTCCTGACTATTTTTGAGAACAACGAATCTGATATTTTTATATTTTGATTTTAAGAAATTCTGTTCAGTAGGACTTTTATCCTCGTCAGACGAAGCTGATCGAGGTCTCTTCGCAAGACTTAAAATGGTGGTTTTTTCAGATGGACCACCAACCATCATAGTGTTTATTATTGGAACTGAAATTTTGGTCCCACGAGTACCGGCGAAAAATGGACCACTCCAGCAGAGCGCACGCGTACTGGAGCTAGAGCTAAATACAACTGGGTTCGCCCTGGTGCCCAGAGGACATCGTTCGAGACTCACTACGTAGAGCCATTCACCCATCGGCACGATTTGTTCCCACCTTGGGTTACGGTTGCGTTTCGTAAGATGTCGCAACACCACCGAGTGTAAATGTAAGAAATATCAGTGTAGGTTGTTGTTGTGTAATTGTGTATGTGTGTATGTTGTAATTTATGTAGTGTTCTTGGTGTAGTATATGTGTAAAATGTAAAGTGTTCCGCAGCTCATTGTATAGTGGGAAGAAAAGCTGCGGAGGCTAGGCCCGTGGGGACGCCAACCCCCAAAGTCTTAAAGAATAAGACTCCCCGTCGGGGATGACCTATTGGTGAAGATAATTTTCAATGATGGTGATTTTGGATCCTGACGAAAATATTATTGCGAATTTCAATGCGGTCATAAAGCTATCGCACTAATTGACAGTAAACAAGTGCCATATTCCGGATTCTAGGGTGACGATGTTAACGTAAAAACAATCAAAATCAATCATTCGTCGAATATGAATTTGGACGCGAAGATGTTACACGATCTTAATACGTCTCATAGAAAAAACAACGTAGTCGCTGTAACTGTGTATGTTGCAAATAAAAAAGAATAGTAACTTCTAATGTAGCGACGGACGGAGGACGTTTCTTCAGGACAAGCGATCAGGTAGATTGTTCTAACCACTGTGGTGATGATACCCAACCTATCTTGGGAGCGCGAGACACGAATGAAATTTCAGTAACCGATTACGTAAAAAAACCAATCGATATATGAGAGGACGACATATCGCTTTTTTTATTTTAAAATTTTTTTTATACAAGAATAGGAAACGTAAACAAAAAAACGAAGAAGAGGAAAAAGAAAACCGTCGTCATCGAAACGAATTATTTTAAAATTTAAACAGCTTTTCTTAAAAAGGTCCTTTTAAGAAACTGCAACATATATTACACAAACAACACAAAACAAAAAACACTTTAAATTCCCATACAATAAGCCGGTACTAACTTTCGTTTTAAAAAAACAGCATATTTATTTACGTTTCTTGCATGCAGTGGTTCCAAGGCCCGTGACAGGATATCATATTGGACTTATCCACTATCAATGGTGTTACAAATGGTGAGGAGACTGTTTAACAAATTTTAGGTATTTTCAAAAAAAGGGGATTGGTACGATAGAACTATGCGTGGATTACTGCATAATTAATATTACCTTTATGTATGCGAAACATTATTTCCTTTCTTCTTTACAAGAGCGTAATGTATAAAACAACAAACGCAGATGATGAGTAATGATAAACTTTCACAAGAAGGCGGGTATCGCATACATAAATTAGAGAGTTATCTCCATTAAATGCGATTTTTTTGTTTCACATAGATGTGCTTTCTTATGCAAGTTTATCATTAATCATCATCTGCATTTGTCGTTCATAACATCCCGGTCTTGCAATGAAGTATCATGAAGACGTTTCTTAAGATGTATAGTCGTGTTATTTTTAGACCTCTAAGGGAGAGATCACTCGTTAAAAAAATCTCAATGCACCGCGGTTGCTACCTGCTGGCTGATGAAGAAATGTAATTATTTAATTTTTTTTATGATAAGCAAGGGTGTGTGTATATGTTAACCGATAATCTGTATAAGGAAAAATACTTGTGAAAAACTGAACGGAAGAGTGTGCATAGAAAAGCAGGACAAAAAATTATTGTGTGGTTATTAAGCCTTATCATTAAAAAAAATATAATAAAGAGTTATATCTACTTGTTCGTTTCCAAGCGACTGTACCGGGAGTATAAATAGCCACTCGTAACCGTGCTCGAATCAGTCTAACCACAGCTCTTGTAATAGAAAGATCATCATGACTGACGGTTACCGAAAAAAATTGGTCGATCGGTTAATCACGTTAACCGTACATCAGAATATGGATACAAAGAGCGTCAGTGAAATGACAATCGCAAACGGTACGACATACTGACCGTAAATATGGTGGACACACTGTACGGGAAAAGTATCGTTTTCACGGTTCGAGGAGTTGTGGACGAAGAAATGTTTAAAGTATTTTTACCTAAACCAATCGCCGATACGATTATTGTTGAAGAAATGAATGCCATAATTGAGATGAAGTTGAAGGTTCTGTTCAAAGGGACGATTGGAAGCATGCTCAAGTGGTGTTATAAAATAATAAAAAAATACACATACTTACACAAAAAAACACTTTAAACTCTCATACAATAAATTATAACTAAATATAGTTTTTTTAAATAAAAAAAAAAGATATTTAATTACATTTGTTGAATGCCGGTTCTAAGGCTGCGACATGATATTGCAATAGATTTTTTTACTATCATATTTTGTTGCAAATGGTGATGGGAGTGTTTAATACATTGTTTATTTTTTGAAAATATTTCAGAATGCTGTTGTAAAGATATAAGATAATTTTTCTCGCGTCGTGGGGTTGGGAGACTGTGACGTTCTGACTTTTAGAGAAAGTTGGACATGATGTAGAGACAGTTGGGGATCGCCATGTAAAAACAGTGTAACCCGGTGTAGTAGTTTATTCTTTCTGACACTCGAGGTTTATACCTCACGGTTCCTGATAGTGAAGAAGATGTGCGCGTACGTGTCTATGATCAACGTCTTACGCCGGTGTGTTTTAAATTAAAACACAATCACGCGTATGTTTTCGCTTTATCTGAACACGTTTTCGTTTAAAACGGTGATGACCTATTGGTGAAGATAATTTTCAATGATGGTGATTTTGGATCCTGACGAAAATATTATTGCGAATTTCAATGCGGTCATAAAGCTATCGCACTAATTGACAGTAAACAAGTGCCATATTCCGGATTCTAGGGTGACGATGTTAACGTAAAAACAATCAAAATCAATCATTCGTCGAATACGAATTTGGACGCGAAGATGTTACACGATCTTAATACGTCTCGTAGAAAAAACAACTTAGTCGCTGTAACTGTGTATGTTGCAAATAAAAAAGAATAGTAACTTCTAATGTAGCGACGGACGGAGGACGTTTCTTCAGGACAAGCGATTAGGTATATTGTTCTAAACACTGTGGTGATGATACGCAACCTATCTTGAGAGCGTGAGACACGAATGAAATTTCAGTAACCGATTACGTAAAAAAACCAATCGATATATGAGAGGACGACATATCGCTTTTTTTATTTTTAAATTTTTTTTATACAAGAATAGGAAACGTAAACAAAAAAACGAAGAAGAGGAAAAAGAAAACCGTCGTCATCGAAACGAATTATTTAAAAATTTAAACAGCTTTTCTTAAAAAGGTCCTTTTAAGAAACTGCAACTTATATTACACAAACAACACAAAACAAAAAACACTTTAAATTCCCATACAATAAGCTGGTACTAACTTTCGTTTTAAAAAAACACCATATTTATTTACGTTTATTGCATGCAGTGGTTCCAAGTCCCGTGATATGATATCATATTGGACTTATCCACTATCATTGGTGTTACAAATGGTGAGGAGACTGTTTAACAAATTTTAGGTGTTTTCAAAAAAAGGAGAGTTGTACGATAGAACTATGCGTGGATTATTGCATAATTAATATTACGTTTATGTATACGAAACATTATTTCTTTACTTCATTACAAGAGCGTAATGTATAAAACAACAAAGGCAGATGATGAGTAATGATAAACTTTCACAAGAAGGCGGGTATCGCATACATAAATTAGAGAGTTATCTCCATTAAATGCGATTTTTTTGTTTCACATAGATGTGCTTTCTTATGCAAGTTTATCATTAATCATCATCTGCATTTGTCGTTCATAACATCCCGGTCTTGCAATGAAGTATCATGAAGACGTTTCTTAAGATGTATAGTCGTGTTATTTTTAGACCTCTAACGGAGAGATCACTCGTTAAAAAAATCTCAATGCACCGCGGTTGCTACCTGCTGGCTGATGAAGAAATGTAATTTTTTTTTTTTTTTATGATAAGCAAGGGTGTGTGTATATGTTAACCGATAATCTGTATAAGGAAAAATACTTGTTAAAAACTGAACGGAAGTGTGTGCATAGATAACCAGGACAAAAAATTATTGTGTGGTTATTAAGCCTTATCAATAAAAAAAAAATAATAAAGAGTTATATCTACTTGTTCGTTTCCAAGCGAATGTACCGGGAGTATAAATAGCCACTCGTAACCGTGCTCGAATCAGTCTAACCACAGCTCTTGTAATAGAGAGATCATCATGACTGACGGTTACCGAAAAAAATTGGTCGATCGGTTAATCACGTTAACCGTACATCAGAATATGGATACAAAGAGCGTCAGTGAAATGACAATCGCAAACGGTACGACATACTGACCGTAAATATGGTGGACACACTGTACGGGAAAAGTATCGTTTTCACGGTTCGAGGAGTTGTGGACGAAGAAATGTTTAAAGTATTTTTACCTAAACCAATCGCCGATACGACTATTGTTGAAGAAATGAATGCCATAATTGAGATGAAGTTGAAGGTTCTGTTCAAAGGGACGATTGGAAGCATGCTCAAGTGGTGTTATAAAATAATAAAAAAATACACATACTTACACAAAAAAACACTTTAAACTCTCATACAATAAATTGTTACTAAATATAGTTTTTTAAATAAAAAAAAAACGATATTTAATTACATTTATTGAATGCCGGTTCTAAGGCTGCGACATGATATTGCAATAGATTTATTTACTATCATATTTTGCTGCAAATGGTGATGGGAGTGTTTAATACATTGTTTATTTTTTGAAAATATTTCAGAATGCTGTTGTAAAGATATAAGATAATTTTTCTCGCGTCGTGGGGTTGGGAGACTGTGACGTTCTGACTTTTAGAGAAAGTTGGACATGATGTAGAGACAGTTGGGGATCGCCATGTAAAAACAGTGTAACCTGGTGTAGTAGTTTATTCTTTCTGACACTCGAGGTGTATACCTCACGGTTCCTGATAGTGAAGAAGATGTGCGCGTACGTGTTGATGATCAACGTCTTACGCCGGTGTGTTTTAAATTAAAACACAATCACGCGTATGTTTTCGCTTTATCTGAACACGTTTTCGTTAAAAACGGTGATGACCTATTGGTGAAGATAATTTTCAATGATGGTGATTTTGGATCCTGACGAAAATATTATTGCGAATTTCAATGCGGTCATAAAGCTATCGCACTAATTGACAGTAAACAAGTGCCATATTCCGGATTCTAGGGTGACGATGTTAACGTAAAAACAATCAAAATCAATCATTCGTCGAATACGAATTTGGACGCGAAGATGTTACACGATCTTAATACGTCTCATAGAAAAAACAACGTAGTCGCTGTAACTGTGTATGTTGCAAATAAAAAAGAATAGTAACTTCTAATGTAGCGACGGACGGAGGACGTTTCTTCAGGACAAGCGATTAGGTAGATTGTTCTAACCACTGTGGTGATGATACCCAACCTATCTTGGGAGCGTGAGACACGAATGAAATTTCAGTAACCGATTACGTAAAAAAACCAATCGATATATGAGAGGACGACATATCGCTTTTTTTATTTTTTATTTTTTTTTTATACAAGAATAGGAAACGTAAACAAAAAAACGAAGAAGAGGAAAAAGAAAACCGTCGTCATCGAAACGAATTATTTTAAAATTTAAACAGCTTTTCTTAAAAAGGTCCTTTTAAGAAACTGCAACTTATATTACACAAACAACACAAAACAAAAAACACTTTAAATTCCCATACAATAAGCCGGTACTAACTTTCGTTTTAAAAAAACACTTTATTTATTTACGTTTATTACATGCAGTGGTTCCAAGGCCCGTGACACGATATCATATGGACTTATCCACTATCAATGGTGTTACAAATGGTGAGGAGACTGTTTAACAATATTTAGGTATTTTCAAAAAAAGGGGAGTGGTACGATAGAACTATGCGTGGATTATTGCATAATTAATATTACCTTTATGTATGCGAAACATTATTTCCTTACTTCTTTACAACAGCGTAATGTATAAAACAACAAACGCAGATGATGAGTAATGATAAACTTTCACAAGAAGGCGGGTATCGCATACATAAATTAGAGAGTTATCTCCATTAAATGCGATTTTTTTGTTTCACATAGATGTGCTTTCTTATGCAAGTTTATCATTAATCATCATCTGCATTTGTCGTTCATAACATCCCGGTCTTGCAATGAAGTATCATGAAGACGTTTCTTAAGATGTATAGTCGTGTTATTTTTAGACCTCTAACGGAGAGATCACTCGTTAAAAAAATCTCAATGCACCGCGGTTGCTACCTGCTGGCTGATGAAGAAATGTAATTATTTTTTTTTTTTTTATGATAACGAAGGGTGTGTGTATATGTTAACCGATAATCTGTATAAGGAAAAATACTTGTTAAAAACTGAACGGAAGTGTGTGCATAGATAACCAGGACAAAAAATTATTGTGTGGTTATTAAGCCTTATCAATAAAAAAAAAATAATAAAGAGTTATATCTACTTGTTCGTTTCCAAGCGAATGTACCGGGAGTATAAATAGCCACTCGTAACCGTGCTCGAATCAGTCTAACCACAGCTCTTGTAATAGAGAGATCATCATGACTGACGGTTACCGAAAAAAATTGGTCGATCGGTTATCACGTTAACCGTACATCAGAATATGGATACAAAGAGCGTCAGTGAAATGACAATCGCAAACGGTACGACATACTGACCGTAAATATGGTGGACACACTGTACGGGAAAAGTATCGTTTTCACGGTTCGAGGAGTTGTGGACGAAGAAATGTTTAAAGTATTTTTACCTAAACCAATCGCCGATACGATTATTGTTGAAGAAATGAATGCCATAATTGAGATGAAGTTGAAGGTTCTGTTCAAAGGGACGATTGGAAGCATGCTCAAGTGGTGTCATAAAATAATAAAAAAATACACATACTTACACAAAAAAACACTTTAAACTCTCATACAATAAATTGTTACTAAATATAGTTTTTTAAATAAAAAAAAAACGATATTTAATTACATTTATTGAATGCCGGTTCTAAGGCTGCGACATGATATTGCAATAGATTTATTTACTATCATATTTTGCTGCAAATGGTGATGGGAGTGTTTAATACATTGTTTATTTTTTGAAAATATTTCAGAATGCTGTTGTAAAGATATAAGATAATTTTTCTCGCGTCGTGGGGTTGGGAGACTGTGACGTTCTGACTTTTAGAGAAAGTTGGACATGATGTAGAGACAGTTGGGGATCGCCATGTAAAAACAGTGTAACCCGGTGTAGTAGTTTATTCTTTCTGACTCTCGAGGTGTATACCTCACGGTTCCTGTTAGTGAAGAAGATGAGCGCGTACGTGTTGATGATCAACGTCTTACGCCGGTGTGTTTTAAATTAAAACACAATCACGCGTATGTTTTCGCATTATCTGAACACGTTTTCGTTAAAAACGGTGATGACCTATTGGTGAAGATAATTTTCAATGATGGTGATTTTGGATCCTGACGAAAATATTATTGCGAATTTCAATGCGGTCATAAAGCTATCGCACTAATTGACAGTAAACAAGTGCCATATTCCGGATTCTAGGGTGACGATGTTAACGTAAAAACAATCAAAATCAATCATTCGTCGAATATGAATTTGGACGCGAAGATGTTACACGATCTTAATACGTCTCATAGAAAAAACAACGTAGTCGCTGTAACTGTGTATGTTGCAAATAAAAAAGAATAGTAACTTCTAATGTAGCGACGGACGTAGGACGTTTCTTCAGGACAAGCGATCAGGTAGATTGTTCTAACCACTGTGGTGATGATACCCAACCTATCTTGGGAGCGCGAGACACGAATGAAATTTCAGTAACCGATTACGTAAAAAAACCAATCGATATATGAGAGGACGACATATCGCTTTTTTTATTTTAAAATTTTTTTTATACAAGAATAGGAAACGTAAAAAAAAAACGAAGAAGAGGAAGAAGAAAACCGTCGTCATCGAAACGAATTATTTTAAAATTTAAACAGCTTTTCTTAAAAAGGTCCTTTTATGAAACTGCAACATATATTACACAAACAACACAAAACAAAAACACTTTAAATTCCCATACAATAAGCCGGTACTAACTTTCGTTTTAAAAAAACAGCATATTTATTTACGTTTCTTGCATGCAGTGGTTCCAAGGCCCGTGACAGGATATCATATTGGACTTATCCACTATCAATGGTGTTACAAATGGTGAGGAGACTGTTTAACAAATTTTAGGTATTTTCAAAAAAAGGGGATTGGTACGATAGAACTATGCGTGGATTACTGCATAATTAATATTACCTTTATGTATGCGAAACATTATTTCCATTCTTCTTTACAAGAGCGTAATGTATAAAACAACAAACGCAGATGATGAGTAATGATAAACTTTCACAAGAAGGCGGGTATCGCATACATAAATTAGAGAGTTATCTCCATTAAATGCGATTTTTTTGTTTCACATAGATGCGCTTTCTTATGCAAGTTTATCATTAATCATCATCTGCATTTGTCGTTCATAACATCCCGGTCTTGCAATGAAGTATCATGAAGACGTTTCTTAAGATGTATAGTCGTGTTATTTTTAGACCTCTAAGGGAGAGATCACTCGTTAAAAAAATCTCAATGCACCGCGGTTGCTACCTGCTGGCTGATGAAGAAATGTAATTATTTAATTTTTTTTATGATAAGCAAGGGTGTGTGTATATGTTAACCGATAATCTGTATAAGGAAAAATACTTGTGAAAAACTGAACGGAAGAGTGTGCATAGAAAAGCAGGACAAAAAATTATTGTGTGGTTATTAAGCCTTATCATTAAAAAAAATATAATAAAGAGTTATATCTACTTGTTCGTTTCCAAGCGACTGTACCGGGAGTATAAATAGCCACTCGTAACCGTGCTCGAATCAGTCTAACCACAGCTCTTGTAATAGAAAGATCATCATGACTGACGGTTACCGAAAAAAATTGGTCGATCGGTTAATCACGTTAACCGTACATCAGAATATGGATACAAAGAGCGTCAGTGAAATGACAATCGCAAACGGTACGACATACTGACCGTAAATATGGTGGACACACTGTACGGGAAAAGTATCGTTTTCACGGTTCGAGGAGTTGTGGACGAAGAAATGTTTGACGTATTTTTACCTAAACCAATCGCCGATACGATTATTGTTGAAGAAATGAATGCCATAATTGAGATGAAGTTGAAGGTTCTGTTCAAAGGGACGATTGGAAGCATGCTCAAGTGGTGTTATAAAATAATAAAAAATACACATACTTACACAAAAAAACACTTTAAACTCTCATACAATAAATTGTTACTAAATATAGTTTTTTAAATAAAAAAAAAACGATATTTAATTACATTTATTGAATGCCGGTTCTAAGGCTGCGACATGATATTGCAATAGATTTTTTTACTATCATATTTTGTTGCAAATGGTGATAGGAGTGTTTAATACATTGTTTATTTTTTGAAAATATTTCAGAATGCTGTTGTAAAGATATAAGATAATTTTTCTCGCGTCGTGGGGTTGGGAGACTGTGACGTTCTGACTTTTAGAGAAAGTTGGATATGATGTAGAGACAGTTGGGGATCGCCATGTAAAAACAGTGTAACCCGGTGTAGTAGTTTATTCTTTCTGACTCTCGAGGTGTATACCTCACGGTTCCTGTTAGTGAAGAAGATGAGCGCGTACGTGTTGATGATCAACGTCTTACGCCGGTGTGTTTTAAATTAAAACACAATCACGCGTATGTTTTCGCATTATCTGAACACGTTTTCGTTAAAAACGGTGATGACCTATTGGTGAAGATAATTTTCAATGATGGTGATTTTGGATCCTGACGAAAATATTATTGCGAATTTCAATGCGGTCATAAAGCTATCGCACTAATTGACAGTAAACAAGTGCCATATTCCGGATTCTAGGGTGACGATGTTAACGTAAAAACAATCAAAATAAATCATTCGTCGAATATGAATTTGAACGCGAAGATGTTACACGATCTCAATACGTCTCATAGAAAAAACAACGTAGTCGCTGTAACTGTGTATGTTGCAAATAAAAAAGAATAGTAACTTCTAATATAGCGACGGACGGAGGACGTTTCTTCAGGACAAGCGATTAGGTATATTGTTCTAAACATTGTGGTGATTATACGCAACCTATCTTGAGAGCGTGAGACACGAATGAAATTTCAGTAACCGATTACGTAAAAAAACCAATCGATATATGAGAGGACGACATATCGCTTTTTTTATTTTTAAATTTTTTTTATACAAGAATAGGAAACGTAAACAAAGAAACGAAGAAGAGGAAAAAGAAAACCGTCGTCATCGAAACGAATTATTTAAAAATTTAAACAGCTTTTCTTAAAAAGGTCCTTTTAAGAAAATGCAACTTATATTACACAAACAACACAAAACAAAAAACACTTTAAATTCCCATACAATAAGCTGGTACTAACATTCGTTTTAAAACAACACCATATTTATTTCCGTTTATTGCATACAGTGGTTCCAAGGCCCGTGACAGGATATCATATTGGACTTATCCACTATCAATGGTGTTACAAATGGTGAGGAGACTGTTTAACAAATTTTAGGTATTTTCAAAAAAAGGGGATTGGTACGATAGAACTATGCGTGGATTACTGCATAATTAATATTACCTTTATGTATGCAAAACATTATTTCCTTTCTTCTTTACAAGAGCGTAATGTATAAAACAACAAACGCAGATGATGAGTAATGATAAACTTTCACAAGAAGGCGGGTATCGCATACATAAATTAGAGAGTTATCTCCATTAAATGCGATTTTTTTGTTTCACATAGATGTGCTTTCTTATGCAAGTTTATCATTAATCATCATCTGCATTTGTCGTTCATAACATCCCGGTCTTGCAATGAAGTATCATGAACACGTTTCTTAAGATGTAAAGTCGTGTTATTTTTAGACCTCTAAGGGAGAGATCACTCGTTAAAAAAATCTCAATGCACCGTGGTTGCTACCTGCTGGCTGATGAAGAAATGTAATTATTTATTTTTTTTTTATGATAAGCAAGGGTGTGTGTATATGTTAACTGATAATCTGTATAAGGAAAAATACTTGTGAAAAACTGAACGGAAGTGTGTGCATAGAAAAGCAGGACAAAAAATTATTGTGTGGTTATTAAGCCTTATCATTAAAAAAAAATATAATAAAGAGTTATATCTACTTGTTCGTTTCCAAGCGACTGTACCGGGAGTATAAATAGCCACTCGTAACCGTGCTCGAATCAGTCTAACCACAGCTCTTGTAATAGAAAGATCATCATGACTGACGGTTACCGAAAAAAATTGGTCGATCGGTTAATCACGTTAACCGTACATCAGAATATGGATACAAAGAGCGTCAGTGAAATGACAATCGCAAACGGTACGACATACTGACCGTAAATATGGTGGACACACTGTACGGGAAAAGTATCGTTTTCACGGTTCGAGGAGTTGTGGACGAAGAAATGTTTGACGTATTTTTACCTAAACCAATCGCCGATACGATTATTGTTGAAGAAATGAATGCCATAATTGAGATGAAGTTGAAGGTTCTGTTCAAAGGGACGATTGGAAGCATGCTCAAGTGGTGTTATAAAATAATAAAAAAATACACATACTTACACAAAAAAACACTTTAAACTCTCATACAATAAATTGTTACTAAATATAGTTTTTTAAATAAAAAAAAAACGATATTTAATTACATTTATTGAATCCCGGATCTAAGGCTGCGACATGATATTGCAATAGATTTATTTACTATCATATTTTGCTGCAAATGGTGATGGGAGTGTTTAATACATTGTTTATTTTTTGAAAATATTTCAGAATGCTGTTGTAAAGATATAAGATAATTTTTCTCGCGTCGTGGGGTTGGGAGACTGTGACGTTCTGACTTTTAGAGAAAGTTGGACATGATGTAGAGACAGTTGGGGATCGCCATGTAAAAACAGTGTAACCCGGTGTAGTAGTTTATTCTTTCTGACTCTCGAGGTGTATACCTCACGGTTCCTGTTAGTGAAGAAGATGAGCGCGTACGTGTTGATGATCAACGTCTTACGCCGGTGTGTTTTAAATTAAAACACAATCACGCGTATGTTTTCGCTTTATCTGAACACGTTTTCGTTAAAAACGGTGATGACCTATTGGTGAAGATAATTTTCAATGATGGTGATTTTGGATCCTGACGAAAATATTATTGCGAATTTCAATGCGGTCATAAAGCTATCGCACTAATTGACAGTAAACAAGTGCCATATTCCGGATTCTAGGGTGACGATGTTAACGTAAAAACAATCAAAATCAATCATTTGTCGAATATGAATTTGGACGCGAAGATGTTACACGATCTCAATACGTCTCGTAGAAAAAACAACGTAGTCGCTGTAACTGTGTATGTTGCAAATAAAAAAGAATAGTAACTTCTAATGTAGCGACGGACGGAGGACGTTTCTTCAGGACAAGCGATTAGGTAGATTGTTCTAACCACTGTGGTGATGATACCCAACCTATCTTGGGAGCGTGAGACACGAATGAAATTTCAGTAACCGATTACGTAAAAAAAACAATCGATATATGAGAGGACGACATATCGCTTTTTTTATTTTAAAATTTTTTTTATACAAGAATAGGAAACGTAAACAAAAAAACGAAGAAGAGGAAAAAGAAAACCGTCGTCATCGAAACGAATTATTTTAAAATTTAAACAGCTTTTCTTAAAAAGGTCCTTTTAAGAAACTGCAACATATATTACACAAACAACACAAAACAAAAAACACTTTAAATTCCCATACAATAAGCCGGTACTAACTTTCGTTTTAAAAAAACACCATATTTATTTACGTTTCTTGCATGCAGTGGTTCCAAGGCCCGTGACAGGATATCATATTGGACTTATCCACTATCAATGGTGTTACAAATGGTGAGGAGACTGTTTAACAAATTTTCGGTATTTTCAAAAAAGGGGGAGTGGTACGATAGAACTATGCGTGGATTATTGCATAATTAATATTACGTTTATGTATACGAAACATTATTTCTTTACTTCATTACAAGAGCGTAATGTATAAAACTACAAACGCAGATGATGAGTAATGATAAACTTTCACAAGAAGGCGGGTATCGCATACATAAATTAGAGAGTTATCTCCATTAAATGCGATTTTTTTGTTTCACATAGATGTGCTTTCTTATGCAAGTTTATCATTACTCATCATCTGCATTTGTCGTTCATAACATCCCGGTCTTGCAATGAAGTATCATGAAGACGTTTCTTAAGATGTATAGTCGTGTAATTTTTAGACCTCTAGGGGGGAGATTACTCGTTAAAAAAATCTCAATGAGCCGCGGTTGCTACCTGCTGGCTGGACAAGAAATGTAACTATTTTTTTTTTTTTATGGTAAGCAAGGGTGTGTGTATATGTTAACCGATAATCTGTATAAGGAAAAATACTTGTGAAAAACTGAACGGAAGAGTGTGCATAGAAAAGCAGGACAAAAAATTATTGTGTGGTTATTAAGCCTTATCATTAAAAAAAATATAATAAAGAGTTATATCTACTTGTTCGTTTCCAAGCGACTGTACCGGGAGTATAAATAGCCACTCGTAACCGTGCTCGAATCAGTCTAACCACAGCTCTTGTAATAGAAAGATCATCATGACTGACGGTTACCGAAAAAAATTGGTCGATCGGTTAATCACGTTAACCGTACATCAGAATATGGATACAAAGAGCGTCAGTAAAATGACAATCGCAAACGGTACGACATACTGACCGTAAATATGGTGGACACACTGTACGGGAAAAGTATCGTTTTCACGGTTCGAGGAGTTGTGGACGAAGAAATGTTTGACGTATTTTTACCTAAACCAATCGCCGATATGATTATTGTTGAAGAAATGAATGCCATAATTGAGATGAAGTTGAAGGTTCTGTTCAAAGGGACGATTGGAAGCATGCTCAAGTGGTGTTATAAAATAATAAAAAAATACACATACTTACACAAAAAAACACTTTAAACTCTCATACAATAAATTGTTACTAAATATAGTTTTTTAAATTAAAAAAAAAACGATATTTAATTACATTTATTGAATGCCGGTTCTAAGGCTGCGACATGATATTGCAATAGATTTATTTACTATCATATTTTGCTGCAAATGGTGATGGGAGTGTTTAATACATTGTTTATTTTTTGAAAATATTTTAGAATGCTGTTGTAAAGATATATGATAATTTTTCTCGCGTTGTGGGGTTGGGAGACTGTGACGTTCTGACTTTTAGAGAAAGTTGGACATGATGTAGAGACAGTTGGGGATCGCCATGTAAAAACAGTGTAACCCGGTGTAGTAGTTTATTCTTTCTGACACTCGAGGTGTATACCTCACGGTTCCTGTTAGTGAAGAAGATGAGCGCGTACGTGTTGATGATCAACGTCTTACGCCGGTGTATTTTAAATTAAAACACAATCACGCGTATGTTTCCGCTTTATCTGAACACGTTTTCGTTAAAATCGGTGATGACCTAATGGTGAAGATAATTTTCAATGATGGTGATTTTGGATGCTGACGAAAATATTATTGCGAATTTCAATGCGGTCATAAAGCTATCGCACTAATTGACAGTAAACAAGTGCCATATTCCGGATTCTAGGGTGACGATGTAAACGTAAAAACAATCAAAATAAATCATTCGTCGAATATGAATTTGGACGCGAAGGTGTTACACGATCTCAATACGTCTCATAGAAAAAACAACGTAGTCGCTGTAACTGTGTATGTTGCAAATAAAAAAGAATAGTAACTTCTAATGTAGCGACGGACGGAGGACGTTTCTTCAGGACAAGCGATTAGGTAGATTGTTCTAACCACTGTGGTGATGATACCCAACCTATCTTGGGAGCGTGAGACACGAATGAAATTTCAGTAACCGATTACGTAAAAAAACCAATCGATATATGAGAGGACGACATATCGCTTTTTTTATTTTTAAATTTCTTTTATACAAGAATAGGAAACGTAAACAAAAAAACGAAGAAGAGGAAAAAGAAAACCGTCGTCATCGTAACGAATTATTTTAAAATTTAAACAGCTTTTCTTAAAAAGGTCCTTTTAAGAAACTGCAACATATATTACACAAACAACACAAAACAAAAAACACTTTAAATTCCCATACAATAAGCCGGTACTAACTTTCGTTTTAAAAAAACACTTTATTTATTTACGTTTATTACATGCAGTGGTTCCAAGGCCCGTGACACGATATCATATGGACTTATCCACTATCAATGGTGTTACAAATGGTGAGGAGACTGTTTAACAATATTTAGGTATTTTCAAAAAAAGGGGAGTGGTACGATAGAACTATGCGTGGATTATTGCATAATTAATATTACCTTTATGTATGCGAAACATTATTTCCTTACTTCTTTACAACAGCGTAATGTATAAAACAACAAACGCAGATGATGAGTAATGATAAACTTTCACAAGAAGGCGGGTATCGCATACATAAATTAGAGAGTTATCTCCATTAAATGCGATTTTTTTGTTTCACATAGATGTGCTTTCTTATGCAAGTTTATCATTTTATACCGCCAACTCAAATTACCTGTTTTATTCTACAAACACCGTCAAAGGACTGTATTTTATTTCTTAAATATTATTTGTTCGTTAGTAAAAAGTATTTTTTTTATTTATTTCTTTTTCCAATATTATTTTCTCAGTATCAACTGATGATGATAGTTTAAAAATCGAAATGGTAATTTAATTTACTTCTAGATAATTTTTTTAACGTATTTTGTTTGTACAATTAACTGAAAATAAATTGACAAATGCAAAAGTGTCAAATCAGATTCTAGTTAAGTTACTTCCCATAAAATTTGAAAATGAAACAAAATGTGAAATCTATTACCTTCTCAAGTGCTTTTCTCTTTTTTTTTCGTTTTTTTAATCTCTTTATAATCTTATTAAGGCCTAGTAGAACCATTATTTAACATAATATTTAATCGTGTGTATAAAAAAAACAATTAAATATATTACCTCCAATCTGCGCTAATGTTATGTAGAATCATATTTAAATTATTATATCCATTAATTTAAATTTTTCTCGTTATCACAATACATTTAATTCCTTTGATAAATAAACATAAAGAAAACATAATAAAGTATAGAAAAATATTTGTATAACAGTTTTTCTTAAATGCACGTCGAGTAATAAAAAAAAGACATTTTAAAAACGTTTTAAATCCAACAACAATGAGTAAAGATTTGTATTGTATGAAGACAGCCGGATATTGTTCCCTTTCATATATATACTTCGAGTAAAAACCCCACCTGACCACTTCACCACAAAATTCCGAGGTGTTTGGCAAAGCTCCAACAGAATAAATATCAACTCTACCCGCATTACAATTGCCGTGCTGTTTTCCAAACCCACTTTCATCTATGCGAGTTAACCCAGCTCACCCTCTACGAATATGATTTATTTTAACGACTCACACCCGACAGAGTCCCGATTAAAATTCTCATTCAACAAGATTCATACAATGCACTTCAGGGGAATTATTTACAGTAACACTGATTAAATAAAAACTCAGTAAACAAATTAGCGCGTATTAATTATAAAAATAAGTTGTAATTAAAAAAAACTGAGTACAAAGAAAGGGAGATCCCTAAGTGAACAACAGTGGTAACCGTTTCATTAAAAAACGGTTATATACTGTTTAAAGTAAAAACATCATGTTACCATTTTTATTTTCCTATCCCTTTAATAGTTAAATGTCGAATTCCCTCAGGCATTTAATATATAATTTTTTGCTCTGAGTAATTATTTTAAGTATCCCCTGATTCTTATCTTTTATCCCGGCTATTTCAGTGGCTTAATCAGATTTGTTGACTTAATCAGATTTGATTAAGGACTCATCTGAGTATTCAGAATTTTTCGATTCATAGATCTCCTCTTCAGCCAACCTACTAACAAATCCTACCTTAATTCTTTTTTGTTAATCGTTATTTCCTATTTTATCTTTCCTTGTGTTTCTTCAAACAGAATGTTGTTTTTACACTAGTCCAGTATATACAGGCTCTAACACGTACTTCCTTTTGCCACTAATGTATTCTCAAAATGAAAAACATCTTCACTCCACCATGGATTTTATTTCGAAATCCAAATTATATAATATACTACTTGACTACCTTGAATAGGTTGTTAGGAAATGTGGCCGACCGTCGGGCCTCCAAGCGGACGCTTTATGAAAATGTGATCCACTCGGTACTAATATATGGTACTGATCTGGTCGCCGGCATTGAGGAGCGATAGGAATAGATGCATGCTTGAGGGCGTGCAGAGGAGGATAGCTCTCCGCATAGTATCTGCGTACTCTTCTGTCTCCACTGATGCTTATTGCGGGGGTCCCCCATTTCAGCAGCTGAGCGGATTGGGCTTTTCCAAGGAGCTGGTAAGGCTGAGATGCAAGATCGGATGTTCCAAGCCTGGCCGGCTCGTTGGGATCGTTCCTTCACCGGGCGCTGGACTCACCGCCTGATTCCGCAGGTGAAGCCATGGGTAGGCCATAGGTTTGGCGAGATCTCCTATTGGTTGATCCAGTTCCTGTCTAGCCACGGCGTGTTTGAATGCACGACAGCGGACTGATGACCCCTTTTGTTTGTCCTGCGGGGAGCCGACAATCCGGAGCATGACGTGTTTGTCTGTCGGACCTGGGACAGGGAGCGCTTGCAATGTGAGTTGATTACCGGGCAACTTTCGGTGGAGAGTATCTTGAGCCGTATGTTGGCCAATGAGGTACAATTCCGTGCTACATCTGATTTTATCATACGTATCCTTCAACAGAAGTATAGGGCTGCTAGGGCAACGAAGGAATGAGAGACAGTTCCCTCCTGAGCTGCTATTCGTTTGTGCATGCACAGATGGGTAGCAGTGATGAGGCACGGGGATTCTCTCGTCCTCTTGTTGAAAAGACGGTAGTCCCGGTGAGAATTCTCCTTTGGGTGTTCTCGTTTGAGGCAAACAAGGCATAAAAACCGAGTCCCGGCTCCTAGGGTGGGGGAACAGGAACGACATAGTCGGGCCTGGTAATCCTACTCTGGGAGTTAAGAGGCAGGCATTAATGGTTAAGATCCAGCCGGCTTATAAAAGTTCCCTGGATTGTGTTATGCTTGACTGTGGAATCTGATTCGGGGGAAAGGAAAACACAATCCTTCTTTTAGTAATATTAACCTCAATCCTTTTTTCTGTAATGGTGTGCAGCCATCCTGTTACTATAGCTGTAAACAATAATGCATCCTCTGTAGACGGATTATATTGAACATTAACTGATGACACCTTTGAATTGCCTATCATCCTTCATCTATTTTTTTTTCTTCTGCATTGCTTAATTATCTCATTCCACCAACCATAATAAATTATAAACAAAAGTGAACCTAAATAAGTACCTTGTGCAACTCCTTTATCTAACCTGAATTCTTGCTCATATTTTTCAAATTTTTACTTTATCCTTTTCATGTGTAATGTTAGTTCTTCTAAAGCACTCCACAAATAAGATCTTTCTAATATGAATATGTATATATATATATATATATATATATGTACTTTTTTTTATTATTATAATGCCTTAAAAAATTTGTTGACTATTCCTTAGATATTACTATTAATTGGATTCAAACAAAAACAAAACATATTCTTACAATAAGGGCATGACTGAACGATTTACAATGTAGTTACTGTGTAATATAAGGTTCAATGAGACCTTTAGGAAGTCTAACTTAGCTCTCATGTACTTTTTTTTAAGTAAAAACTCTAGATGCATCATACAATTCAATTAATCATGCAAAACTTTTTATCAGTAATATGCTGTTTCCATTTTTAATAAAAAATACCTTGTCAAAACATACATTTTGATTTACATTTACATTTAGCAAATTTAGTAACAGATGAATGCATAAGCATACAAACTATAGTGAAAGAAAAATATTAGAGTACATAAAACAAATAACTGAATATGTTGTACTTAATAAATAACTGAGGATAAATTATTAACACAGAATAGAAAAAGATAGCATCAAGCTGGTTAAATGACTGAAAAACAAAAAAAAATTGTACAATATCTTTTAAACAAATTATTACTAGCAATTTTAGACTAATATTAAAGGTGGGTGCTGACACTGTGTACTGAAGTGGATTACAAAACCCGTATTCAAAGAGATTTTGTGTGAAAAAGCTAAATTATCAGTTCTCATTTAATAAGGATTAAAAAAATTCAGCATGCAAATTACAAAAAACCATAAGAAATTTACAGTGAATATATTAAATGTAATTTGATGACTAAGGGCAAGTGAATAAAAATACAATTACATAACTGAAAACAGCACAATAAAGTTGGATTTTATCAGCATAGATTTAAAATATAAAATAATTTATATCACATCATCAAGAAGTTATAAAATTAATCAGTGAAAGTAATGTTAAACTCATAATGCAGAGAAGAGATATTATTAAAAAAAAACAAAAAAAAAAAAAAATACTTCAATAAATTTTAGTTGCGCAAGGAACTGTTTTTAATTCTCTATTTATATATATATATATATCATATACCACATAATTTCATACGTATTTTAAAAATATCTAAAATATTTCATCTTAAAATACAAAATTAGATTACAATGAAATTATAAAAATACCGTGAACTATATTAAATTGTATATCATTTTAATATAATAACAACAAACTACATGTACAAAAAAATAAGATAAAAAGTTATAACGTATTTAGGTCAAAATTATAAATTTATTATCAAATTTTTAAATAAAACTGGTTTTTATATATTTTAATAATGTTTTTATTTTTTGTACAAAGTATTATCTGCATCATCAAGGTTATGCTTTACGCAAGTTCTTTACTGCTATTGAATAAATATTTTTCTGTAATAAAATGAACATTAAATCAAATAGACTTCAAAAATATGTACTAAAAAATAATACTTTTTCAATAATGTCTTTGGCTTTCATCCAGAGATTTCAGGTTTATAATCCATCCACAAGTGGAACATTTCACTTCATGTATTTAAAATTTCCGTACTAAACTCCCTCTCGTAGATCAGCCATAGTGAGGGCATCCAACTCTAAAAATTCTTTCAAACCTCACTCATCTAAATGTGGAGCATTAGAAAAACTTATTTTAGACAAAAAAAGATAACTTGCTAAACATAATATGGGTGCTGAATAGAATCACAAACTAACCTTAACTATCCTTATAAGTAGATTACCCTTTCTCACTATACAGTAATTTTTCCTTATCATTAATCCCTTCTTCATTTTTTTCCTTAGATGAAGGTCAGACTTTCCTAGCTTTTTTCCCCCTCACCACTGAATTGGATTCTACAGTGAAGCATACACAATCCGAGGGAATGTCCTTTTATAAGCCGGCTTGATCTTAACTATTAATGCCTGTCTCTAACTCCCAGAGTAAGGTTACCAGGCCTGACTATGTTGTTCCTGTTCCCCCACCCTAGGAGCTGGGACCTTGGTCTTTATGCCTTTGTTTGCCTCAAACGAGAACTTTCCTAGCTTATCCATACTGAAACCCACCGAGTTGGTCTAGTGGTGAAAATTCATCACGCAAATCAATTGATTTAAAGTCAAGATTCTAAGGTTCAAATCCTAGTAAAGACAGTTACTTTTATACAAATCTGAATACTAATTGTGATACTGGTGTTCTTTTTTGGTTGGGTTTCAATTAACCACACATCTCAGGAACGGTCAACCTGAGACTGTACAAGACTACACTTCATTTATATTCAAATATATCATTCTCATTCATCCTATGAAGTAGTACCTTACAGTGGTTCCAGAAGCTAAACAGAAAAAGAAAGAAAGTTTATCCATACTGAAGGCGTCATGACCTGAAAATTCAGTGCATCCATGATATCTGCTTGAGGAGAATTGTTTATGAACAAACTCAATAACTCTATTTCTTGTTTGTTGGCCAGAAGATAAGCAATACTGTAGTAGGAATTGCTTATTGGGTAAAATTGAATTTAAAATTTCAACTAACCTCTCCTATTTTTTTATGTATGTATAAAAATGAATAAGACCAAATAAAATGTAATATTTACTTTTTATTTTTTTATGATTAATTCATTGCAGAATACTTGTTGACTTGAAGCTTTAATATAGTAACATATAAAATCTGATTGAGTAGTTTAAATCCCAGAACCTACTGGGTTTAGAAACATAGTTTTCAATATTGTTTGTTACATAGATCAATCATCTAAAATTATTTGTAAACAACATATTACAAAAAATTTTAACTCCAAATCTAAAAAAAGATTCTAGTAAATATTTATAAAAATATGATTGGAAATAATTTTGGCATTTTAACAGAAATAGAAAATATACGAGTAATAAGATAAATTTTACAAAATCAATGAATATTTCAGTTGAAAAAAATAAACTATAATTTGAAAAAATTTCCTGGAATTTCTTTTCTTAATCTAATAAACACTTTTTGGTTTGTGGTATCCAAATCATCAGAAATAAAAATTATTTTACTAATTTTATCCATCCTGAAATTTAAATGAAATGTGTGTACCCATCATGAATTTTGGAACATATGTTCCATCATCAGATGCATAAAAATTATTGCATATTAGCAAACAAACAACATTCATACATTATTACCCAACCAGGTAAAATTCCAGTCAAATCAAGTCTACAATATTACCTTATGTACACAAAATTCAAATAATAATATCACCAGGTCAGTGCTTCTTGGAATCTTTGACATCCACACTCATTACATTCCCTTTGTATTTTAAAATGTTTAAATGTACAATGAACAATATGTTTTTACCGATTTTTTGGTTTTAATGTTAACATATGAGAACATCCATGATTCAATAAATCTGATATGTCTTATAGCAGAATATTTGTCCCAAAACATATCAATGTAATGTATGTTTCACCAAAAATCATAAGATACATGCAAAAGGGAATGTAAAAGATTTTCTTTTACTCATATTTTGAACTCCTGCAGACAAACTGATTTTATAAATTACTCAACAATTATGGATTTTAGAAAAAAAATCTGACGATTTATAAAAAATAAAGAAAATAAGATTATTTTTTTAATTTCTGTATGTTAATGCAAACATTTTTTAAAATTTTAAATACAGTTACCATCCCACTCAGGTGAAACAATTTATTGTCCGATTTAGTTAGGATAGCAATTAAACATATTTACCAATACATAAGAATTAAAGCAACTAAAAATTTTAATAACTTAAGGGCAAAATATTTTCAGGAATCTTTACCAAAAGTAAAATCAATAACAGACATAAGCGATAACTGGAGGGGGACTGTGTAATTCACTTACAAAATAAAGATTATTTTTTAAAAAACTAAAATATTACAGCTTTAGAGAGAAAATATAATAAACCATTACAATCAATCAGAGAATTAAAAAATTGTCAAGGGACAACAGATAAACACACCAAAAACCGCAACTTAATTTTATTACACTTCAGGTGGAAGGGCTATAAATACTACAGTAACCTACTAGGGTATGGATCAGAAAGGCTTAACAATGGTTATAACCCATGAATTTACTGAATAATAAATTTGTAATATCCACTGACAGATTCAGAAGTAAACAAATATGAAAAATGGAATTTATTTATATAAATTACTGAATTCCATATCTCATCTCTCTATCCTGTTTTAAAATTATACATTACTTTTATTCATGCCTTTTTCAAAGTTGTATGTGTTAATTATGATCTCAATTTCATTGAGTAAATATTCTCACTGTACATAAAATATTTTGAAAATACTTGCAGATCTTCATGGCAGAGTGGTCTGCCTTGCATCTAGAAGTTCCAGGTTCAAATCCCCGTCAGGCGTAGCATTTTCCCACTCTACAAAATTCATTAACATCCATTGACAGCTGTTAAAGGGCATCAGTCTATTGTTGAATAAATAAAATAAGTAAAAAAATCATTACAGAATGTATCTGCACTACCCACTTTAAATATATTAGTCATAACTATAATGATTAGGAGATGGCCTGAAATAAGTTAAAAGTTACTCGTAAAAATAACTTGCATTCTCTGACAAGCATCTGATGCCAGGCCTACTAGAGAAAGTAAAGTTGTTTACCGATGTATTTTTTTTCACTGAAACAAATATATTACATATCATCATGGCAACCTCATAGAAATGGAGATGATATTCAATCCTACAAATGATACCTTCATTCTATTCACTACAGGAAGTGGTTGTGTACTGAACCCATTATTCCAAAAGAGAGTAGCAACTCTGTCTTACATTCACTCTTGTAGGTGTCATGATTTTTTATGAAACATACATTACTGTGATATGTTTTGTAACATATTTTCTGCTATCAGATATTTCAGATTTATTACAGAAAAAGAAATACATAGTAAAAATAAGAAATAAAACAAAATTTTAATAAAAAAAAACAAACAAATTAGAGTCAAATCAGCTGTAGGAAACTAATAACATAATTTTTCTTAAAAATTCTTTACATGTAATACAATAAAGATGAACAAAACAGAAAACTTATTAAGATAATAAAAATAAAATCAATAAAACTAACTACATAAAAATACAATAAAATGATCACCAAACAATTTATGAGATTTAGTTCAAATAAAATAATATATTAAAAGATTGTTAGAAACAAAATTTTCAGATGTGACGAGATGAAGTTGTATATTAATTCAAGGCCTTAACAATATCCTGAAGCTACAAATATTCCACAGCCTCCCTGGCCAACAAAAGTAGTCAAACTACTAGCTTTTTCTTGAATAAAATGTCACTTATTTCATTAAATATTTTAGAAGATTTAGACATTAACACCGAGATATATAATAAAAAATTTGTTTACTGATAAATTATTTTATTTTATATATGCTATATTCCTTAAATATTCTGGTGGAATAAAAAGGATGTAAATGACTGAAAAGATTATTTTTATTTGCAATAATTCGCTACAAAAATGTTTTTATGAAAAGTTACTGACTACTTTCTTTATGTTAAAGAGTTCATCAGATTGATCCAGATAATTTCTGTTTGATACAGTAACTTTTATTCAATAAGAAAACAGAAAAATGTCAACAAACAAATGTTAGGTAACATATAACTAACTAAGATTTACTGCCAGCCTCTGTGGTGCAAGTGATAGCATCTCGGCCTTTCATCTGGAGGTCCCGGATTCAAATCCCAGTTAGGCAAAGCATTTTCACACACTACAAAAATTTTCATTCATCTTATCCTCTGAAGCAATACCTAACAGTGATCCCAGAGGTTTAAAAAAAAAATAAGATTTATTAACTAATACACTAATATAAATTTGTTTGTACATGTAAGCATGACATCCCATAAATGAAATGGATGAAGGTGAATGAAAACACAAAACACAAGACATTTCTAAAATTGGCATCGTCATTCTTGAGTTAAAAAAATCCCATCCCAGATAAAAAACAGATAGCTGAGGATGTAGGCTATAGGAATTATGTTAAGACTAAAAGATAACCACAGAACAGAAAAGATACAAAGAATCAAACCAATCAAATGACTGATAATTCCAAAATATGTAAATGTTTGGGTGCATATTTAAGTGAATATAAAAACACATGTGAAAAAAGAATCAGATTAATCTAATTAATATTAATAAATTAACAATTAATATAATCCACCTTACCAGCATGTAGGTCCTAGTATACTACTGCAAGGTAACTTTTACTGTAAGGTAACTTTTCATTATACTAGTAGGACTGGGACAATCATGACTGTTTTTAATTTTTTTTTTAATTTTAACTATGATTTTTTAAGCTTTTGACTTTAAATTTATTAATTTAAACTCCTGAAGATGACTTCCAAGTAAGCCGAAATATCTAGAGTACATATCAACATGCTGGTAAGGTGGATTATAGTAATTGTTAATTTATTCATAAATGAATAAATTTAACATAACCGTAACATAACAGCAGTACCATGTTTGAGAAATTAACTAACTAATATTGTTTAAAAACTAATTAACGAAGCAGTATTTTTCCAGTCAAATGAAAATATTTGGTTACTTTTAACTAAATTAGTTAATCTATTAGGTATTTTTTTTAAATATGAAACCAAACCATAATACAATCTTTTCTTATTGTCAATTTTACACTGTTTATCACAAAAATTGTCTGATTTGATACAGTTAAGTAATATTATATTTTAGCAATTTCAGTAAAAACTATCTATTTTAACAAAGGTAGCAAATCTGTAAGTGTGTACATTTACACACTTACTAAATTTTACTAAAATTATAGTAACAAAAATCAAATTTATCAAAACCAAATAAACTAGAATCCTATTTTTGTTTCCTGAAAACCCATTCTGAATCTTTGAAATAGTCTAGAATCAGGTATCTGATACAATTTGTAACCATAACAAATATTTAATAACGAAGCTTGTCAATTTACTTTTGGATGTTTATTAGAACCTGTTTAAAAAAAACTGGGCTTGGTTAGGTTATTTTAACCTTTTTCCTACGGTTAAATTTCCACAATGTTACCCGTGGGTTGTTCCAAAAGTTCTGGAACATTCCCAACAACAATCAGGTTGTTATAGATTCAGTTAATCACTTTACACAGAATTTTAAAGAGCATTATCCAACATTTATTGTAAATGTTGTAAAAATATAATAAAAATACACTACATCAGATTACATACTAACAAAGTAAACATAAATAATAATGTTGAAATATACAAATGAAACTGCAGTTGCAATGAAACTAACTATTAAATGAAACTGCAGTACCTGGAAGAAATTTAAGTACCATTCTCATATTTATTTAAACAAGAATGATCATACAATAAATTAAACAATATCAAAAAAATATAAGGTACTTTTTAAGTTGACGGTATTGTTTTTAAAAAAATATATACCTTCTAAGATAATATGAAATATGTTTAATGAACCTATGAAATTTTAACTTGAGTGGAAGATTTTCACGTCTTTCATTTTTAAAAAGAATACCAAATTAAAGATCAATAAAATGTCTACTTCAAGCTAATAGTATTACATTGATGAAAATGTTATACAGAATGTCAAATGAATAATTATTAAAATAAGAAATGCCTAATCTATAAATCTTGATACAGCTAAATCTGTTGTTAAAAATTCAGATTAATGAAAATGGTGTGTAAAATGACAAGCAAAGATGCTAACATCAGATTACAAATCAGGGATACTTTGAATCTGTAAAATTCTTAAAAATATTTAAAAAATGCATAGGCTGATGAATTAGTGACTCAATTTTTTACGATAATGAAACTTGATTGAACTATTATGATTCTGAATAAGAGTTCCAGACGGAAACAAACTACGAGTAAAACAATATTTTTTGTCATTGATTTTTTCAAACATGTTTTGGGATCTGAAAGGTGTTTCTGATTTTTGTAACTTTCTGGAGGCTCAAAGAATTGATGCAGCAAACATTATTGAAAAAAAAAAACAGCTGCAAAAACTTTTCATACGTTGTTTCTGTATTTTACATAATGAGACTTTCATTTTTTAGTCTATTGAAAGTAATTTTCAAACTAATAACCAAATGAATGCAGAAATGATGTCAAGAAAAATAATTTTTTGTTATCAGAATAATAAATTTGATAAAAATATGGAAGAAGGGTACAACATTTAAGAAAAAGTTAAAAATATTGAATAATATACAAACCATATAACTGTATTGTATAACATTGGTTTAATCCAAACATACATTCAAT
Organism: Lycorma delicatula; assembly: GCF_047948215.1. Taxonomy (NCBI): domain Eukaryota; kingdom Metazoa; phylum Arthropoda; class Insecta; order Hemiptera; family Fulgoridae; genus Lycorma; species Lycorma delicatula. The sequence continues at coordinate 28,791,177 of NC_134465.1, read as the reverse complement.
CACAGATACAAAGGATTTATTCAAGCATTGTACTTGAAAATAGAATCAACAAACAAGCTACAGAGATATTCATACAAACAAGAGAGAAAGAGAGAGATACAAATAAATATAGAGAGAGATTTACTATATTATGTAGATTTCATGCATATCATAGAAACTGAAAAAGTGCAAACTTTACAAAAATCTAGAAATATATACCAGCAAATCAGAACCACTATTAATAAAACTGAATATAGCTCTGCAAAAATGTTGGTTATAGCTCTGCGTAGGTTAAGTTTGGTTAAATTATATTTATAAAATAAATATTTATTTATTTATGTTAAACTCTATATCGGCCCATTTTCCACCGAAATCCGATTGACTACTTGTTTTTAAATAAAGCTGTAGCAATAAATAAAGCGGTGGCGTTAATACGTGAGTACCCTCTTAAGAATCCTTTGCAAAGCCAAAGAATAGAAATTTAAACATATATATTGCTTACAACTTTGATTTTATGTAAACAACCATCATCATAGATTTAGATAAATTGATAAACAGAATATAACCGTAAGAAAGAAAATTATAATAAATAATTATTGATAGAAGATATATTAAAAATTAAATAAATATTAATAATATAAAAATAATTACTCATAAATAGAGCAGAAACCTAAATTTACATAATAACCTTTCCTACCTTCAATGTATTCATAAAAAATGAAACATGTTAATAAAAAAATGGCACGATATCACATTGGATAGCCCAAGATAAAACAAAATTTTTTTTTTGTTTCAACTAAAAATATTACATTTTTGAAGTTCACACTGGTTTTAAAGAACAAACATTTTTTATAGTGAAGATCACATTTGATTTGATACTACATGGAAACAAAACATACAATAAAATTTGTTATTTATTAAAATAATTTACATGCATTATTCATAAAGAATTATATGTTTATGAATATATTAACACAATAATTCTAAGATTCAATTACTCCAAGTGTACTTTAAATTCTGATAAAGTATTAGGTTCAAATAAAATTTTTTGATTTATTTCTCTGAATAAGTATTATCTTATATTACCTAATTTAATGCTACAGAATAACTTTGAATATAGTGCTAAATTCTGATAAATGATGCCAGACCATCGTGGAATGTTCCACACCAATATGATCCATGTTTTATATTTTTAATTTGCCACCATCGAGAGATAAAAGCTAATTCTACAACTATTAAAAATACTTCATTGAGTTAACCTGTTTTCACAGTTTCTGAACAGTCATGCAAAACTGTTTTATTTAGAAATATTTTTTAAAGACTAAATATTTTAAAAAAAAACATAATCTTTTGTTACTTTAAGCGCTTTTGGTATTTAATTTTTCTCTTTTTGTCTTTATATGTCTTTTTTAAACAAATAGTTTATTTTCCTAAAAATATGGCTTATACTGTCCTACTTTTAGTATTGGGCAAGACAGAAAATCTATCCTAAAGATCAAATCAAAAGTAGTTCCTTTATAGATTGCTCATTTCCTTATTTTTTTCTTTTTCTTTAGGAAATGTTGGAAGTTGGCACCTTCTAGAAACTGTTTCTTAACTATAACTCAGTTGGATAGCCATAAAAATGATGTGTTGGACAAAAATCCAAACAGTGGATGAGACTTCTACTGGATAAATACAAATGTAATCATATATTCCTAATCAATCACTTACAATAAAATATTATACTGTCTAGGTAAAGTGCTTTACACAAATGCCAAATTTTGAAACTTTCTTTCATGTGTCATTACTTTTATAAGTCAAAAGAATGTTGTATCTGCAAATGAGTATGCAATCTGTATAGGTCAAGTCAGTTTAAAATTTTATTTCTGAACAAATTTTATGGAATGAATATATAAAGTTAAAAATTGTTTTCTCATGATACTTTTGTTAAATGATTCCAACATTTTCAGGATATACTAAAATATGAAACTTTTTTTTTTTAATTGTATCACCTAAAAATGGTTTGAGATTCCAAAATACTTCATAAAATTTTTAAGTTAGCATCTGCATCAATTTTTTTTCTTTTCAACCATTTAGAATTATACACAGGAATGATTAGTATTCTACTTTATCATTTAAAGTCAAAAGTATAACGTTTTTCTGAGATTCTACCCAAGTTAATTTCAGAATCAACTTCTGGCATTCATCAAAACTGATTTTTTTTGTTTAATGATTACTTCACCATATAAACTTGAAGCTTGCCCATGGGAATATGAAACGGAAATTTTGTACTGTAAGAAAAATGCCATGCTTGACCACGATTTGAACCCAGGACCTCTGGATGAAGGCCAAGACGCTACCACTCCACAGATATCGGCAAGTATATGATGTATATAAAATCCACCCTTAATCCTTACTTTTAGGAGTAAGGTGTACAGGAACAACTTGAGTTGCACTTATCCAGAATACTGGAATAATGTATGTCACGAATTACCAGCAACTTCAATAAAAAGAAGTTCCAAAAATAAAAAGAAATGAAGATACAAATTTAATCCAGCTTAAACTTCTTTTCATTACTTTAGGGAAAATTCATAACTGTGAATAAATATTACTCAGAATGTTGAAATTTCAGAGTATTCGTGTTAAATTTTAGCATTGCATCTAACAGAGATATGTTGAATTAAATACATCAGTTTGTGTTTTATTCATCATCTTAGAGATGAATGAAAAAAATACCCTACAGCAACAGCTTACTGCCTGAGATAATTATTATCCCAGTTTTTATGAGTAATATTTCTAGTTTTACCAGCCTTGGTCATCTTAACACCAGCACATGCAACTCCCTCTGGAAAGAGAATGCATTGCATCCTCCAAACATTAGGGCCCCAAAAGGCTCATTCCAGCTAGGCTGGAAGGCTGTAGCATCGAAAGGACTTCAGGGGACAGATGAAGGGGAATCACGCCAGGAGAACAAAGCTCATTCGCGGCTAGTCTCCCAAGGTCAACCATGGTCTAAAGGATCAGAATGCAGCAAATAATTCCATCCATAAATAAAACAAAATTATAACTGTCCTCAAATTAAATAATTATCCACCTGATAAAAGAAAAATACACCAGCAAGGGACTTTTGTACAGGTTCTACAATTAGTAGGGAGATACATAAATCTCCTGCTATCCTTGCATTACATTCCATTCTGTTGGTCATCTTTTTAACTCCTTTTATAATTTAAGCTCATATTGGGGAGTTAAAATGAATATAATTTTTGTCTATTTTTCTCAAGTATCTCTTAAGAATAACTGTGCCAAATTTCAACAATATTTAGTAAATGAGAGAATTACTGATAGATGAATCAATTACGTATAGTAACACACAGAATTGATTAACAAAACAATAAATGCAATTTTAGATATAAATATGATGAAACTCCCTGTGCCTTGCCTCTTATAATGAACTTTATTAAAAAGAAGATACTAAACCACTAACCAACACTTTGGATAAATAATGATGAGTGATAAGTAGAGTATTATATATATATATATATATATATATATATATATATATATATATATATATATATATATATATATATTTGTTTATTCATATATAAAATTCTATTCTGTAATAAAATTTACTTTGTTTTTTATAACTGTTTAGAAAATGTTTGCATAATTAAAAAATTATCCAATACACATAAAGCCTAATTAGAAACAGATGGAACAATTTGATCAATTTTTACAAGTTAATTAATCTATATTTATCTTGTCATTTTAAACCTACTTGTGTTTTTTTGGGGGGGTTAAGTGTAAAAAATCTAGTTTTTGGTTGCTAGCCCTTCTAGACATCAACCTATAAAAGTAATGAAATATAGAAATGTCTAGCTTGTGAAATTTCAAAAGAATTCTGCATAACGTCTGAATAAAGAAATTATAGAATTTTGTAGAAAAACTGAAAATGAGACAAAGATGTTTTTCTTACAGTATCATTACTGAACCAAACAAATAAATAAATAAAAATGTAAAAACGTAAAAAGACCCCCACCAAAATGAAAGATCATAAACCAAGGTGAACATAAAATATTCATTTTGTCAAAATAAATTAGTAAAAAAAAAAAAAAAAATAGTAGAAACAAGAGAAATATTTAAAATAAATATAAATACACAAAATAATATATGAAGAAATGTAAAGAGCTTCTATCCAAACTAGGAATAAGAAAAATGCACAAATGCTAAACTTCGAGCAAAAATCTAAAAACCCATGAAAAATTTGCCAATTTCAGTCATATCAGTCCCTAAGGTAACATTTATTGAATTACACTTGCCAGTTTGAAACAACCACAATCAAAAAGAACATTTGCTTGCACAGAGTATGATTGTACACTGCACATTTGCAATGACGATGGTATATAAAGAAACAACAAATTTCATGTAGAAGCTGCAACTTAGATTATGATGATAGACATTCAACCCAATAACGCATGCAAATCAGTAACTGGTTATCACCCTATATCAAAAAGGGTGGTAAAATTACAATATATAAAAATAGATTCAACAAAATAATTAATTTTTCTAAAAATAAATTTGGTAAAAACACAAATGATTATATTACCACTCAGGAAAAACACTACCATTATGTGAAATGGCGGTTTTTCTTTAGTTATAACCTTTAAAATGATGTTAAAACCTTTAAAATGAATTTCTTTAAACAAATTGTTGAAGAAAAAACAAAGTACATAGAAAATATCAGCAGTAAAAAATGTTTTTTTAAATAATTTTCATCCAATTTGAAACTGATTAACTTATCATTTTTATTAGCATATCTTTTAAAATACTACTTCACGAGATGTATTTTATATATTAATCTGTAACATCCCCTTAACAAAAAAAAAATAATATGACAAAAAGAACGTTACCTAAAATGTTTTTGTTTAATTAAACTACAAAACATTAACATTAAATAACATAATTCTTTAACATTACTTACAATTGTAGTATCGAAAAGAAATGAAGAATATCACATCGAAAAGTTTCACTAACAAGAACCAAGGCGCAAATACTGCTTTAGAATATTCCAGAATATTCCATGTTTAACACGATGGAACACGGAAATTCCCGAAGACGAACTGCTATAGTCAGTCTATACGAAGTTTCATTTGCTGTATTTGGATGACATATAACTGCAGTAGAATTATGTTTTCTTGTAAGGTTAGGGGTAATAACTACATTCAGTTTGGTAGAAAGAAGATTTTCAACAACGTTAATACTTACCGTACAATGAAAAAAAAATTGTGTAATAAAGTGAGGATCGCTAATTCTCCTATTTTAGTTATAATTTATACATGAGTGTTCGTAACGTCTAAGGCACAATTTGTTTTTTTCTTTTTTGGGGGAATGTGAGGAACTACTGAACCGATTTGAAGGATTCTTATTTTGATTTGTAAGTTTATTTCATCTCAAGTATTTCAAATTACATCAACATCATCTATACCACCAAATTTCATACTCTAGTACGCCTGCATGACAAAATATCGAATTGTAACTATCGCATTTTTTAACCGACGAGCTTCGTTTTACTTTACCGACTTTATTAAATTTTGTTTTAGGAAATACTCTATCCATTTTAATTTTTGTGGCGACATATTTGTTTTTGCATTTTTTGCTGGACATTACAATTTTTTGCTCACCAGAATAATTGGTATATTTTTTGACTGAATTGTTTTATTTATAATTAAATTAATCAATCATTTTCTTTATAATTCTTAATATTTTTTAATATATTTATAATTAGCATACCATGCTAATCTTGAATGTATTATATATAGGTTTCACTATAAATATAAAGTCTCAGCAAACAGGTGTTCATATAACAAATTTTTTTTTTTTTTTTTTTTTGTCTTCAGTCATTTGACTGGTTTGATGCAGCTCTCCAAGATTCCCTATCTAGTGCTAGTCGTTTCATTTCAGTATACCCTCTACATCCTACATCCCTAACAATTTGTTTTACATACTCCAAGCGTGGCCTGCCTACACAATTTTTCCCTTCTACCTGTCCTTCCAATATTAAAGCGACTATTCCCGGATGCCTTAGTATGTGGCCTATAAGTCTGTCTCTTCTTTTAACTATATTTTTCCAAATGCTTCTTTCTTCATCTATTTGCCGCAATACCTCTTCATTTGTCACTTTATCCACCCATCTGATTTTTAACATTCTCCTATAGCACCACATTTCAAAAGCTTCTAATCTTTTCTTCTCAGATACTCCGATTGTCCAAGTTTCACTTCCATATAAAGCGACACTCCAAACATACACTTTCAAAAATCTTTTCCTGACATTTAAATTCATTTTTGATGTAAACAAATTATATTTCTTACTGAAGGCTTGTTTAGCTTGTGCTATTCGGCATTTTATATCGCTCCTGCTTCGTCCATCTTTAGTAATTTTACTTCCCAAATAACAAAATTCTTCTACCTCCATAATCTTTTCTCCTCCTATTTTCACATTCAGTGGTCCATCTTTGTTATTTCTACTACATTTCATTACTTTTGTTTTGTTCTTGTTTATTTTCATGCAATAGTTCTTGCGTAGGACTTCATCTATGCCGTTCATTGTTTCTTCTAAATCCTTTTTACTCTCGGCTAGAATTACTATATCATCAGCAAATCGTAGCATCTTTATCTTTTCACCTTGTACTGTTACTCCGAATCTAAATTGTTCTTTAACATCATTAACTGCTAGTTCCATGTAAAGATTAAAAAGTAACGGAGATAGGGAACATCCTTGTCGGACTCCCTTTCTTATTAGGGCTTCTTTCTTATGTTCTTCAATTGTTATTGTTGCTGTTTGGTTCCTGTACATGTTAGCAATTGTTCTTCTATCTCTGTATTTGAACCCTAATTTTTTTAAAATGCTGAACATTTTATTCCAATCTATGTTATCGAAAGCCTTTTCTAGGTCTATAAACGCCAAGTATGTTGGTTTGTTTTTCTTTAATCTTTCTTCTACTATTAATCTGAGGCCTAAAATTGCTTCCCTTGTCCCTATACTTTTCCTGAAACTAAATTGGTCTTCTCCTAACACTTCTTCCACTCTCCTCTCAATTCTTCTGTATAAAATTCTAGTTAAGATTTTTGATGCATGACTAGTTAAACTAATTGTTCTATATTCTTCACATTTTTCTGCCCCTGCTTTCTTTGGTATCATAACTATAACACTTTTTTTGAAGTCTGACGGAAATTCCCCTTTTTCATAAATATTACACACCAGTTTGTATAATCTATCAATCGCTTCCTCACCTGCACTGCGCAGTAATTCTACAGGTATTCCGTCTATTCCAGGAGCCTTTCTGCCATTTAAATCTTTTAATGCTCTCTTAAATTCAGATCTCAGTATTGTTTCTCCCATTTCATCCTCCTCAACTTCCTCTTCTTCCTCTATAACACCATTTTCTAATTCATTTCCACCGTATAACTCTTCAATATATTCCACCCATCTATCGACTTTACCTTTCGTATTATATATTGGTGTACCATCTTTGTTTAACACATTATTAGATTTTAATTTATGTACCCCAAAATTTTCCTTAACTTTCCTGTATGCTCCGTCTATTTTACCAATGTTCATTTCTCTTTCCACTTCTGAACACTTTTCTTTAATCCACTCTTCTTTCGCCAGTTTGCATTTCCTATTTATAGCATTTCTTAATTGCCGATAGTTCCTTTTACTTTCTTCATCATTAGCATTCTTATATTTTCTACGTTCATCCATCAGCTGCAATATATCGTCTGAAACCCAAGGTTTTCTACCAGTTCTCTTTATTCCGCCTAAGTTTGCTTCTGCTGATTTAAGAATTTCCTTTTTAACATTCTCCCATTCTTCTTCTACATTTTCTACCTTATCTTTTTTACTCAGACCTCTTGCGATGTCCTCCTCGAAAATCTTCTTTACCTCCTCTTCCTCAAGCTTCTCTAAATTCCACCGATTCATCTGACAACTTTTCTTCAGGTTTTTAAACCCCAATCTACATTTCATTATCACCAAATTATGGTCGCTATCAATGTCTGCTCCAGGGTAAGTTTTGCAGTCAACGAGTTGATTTTTAAATCTTTGCTTAACCATGATATAATCTATCTGATACCTTGCAGTATCGCCTGGCTTTTTCCAAGTGTATATTCTTCTATTATGATTTTTAAATTGGGTGTTGGCAATTACTAAATTATACTTCGTGCAAAACTCTATAAGTCGGTTCCCTCTTTCATTCCTTTTGCCCAGCCCGTATTCACCCACTATATTTCCTTCCTTGCCTTTTCCAATGCTTGCATTCCAATCTCCAACTATTATTAAATTTTCATCTCCTTTTACGTGTTTAATTGCTTCATCAATCTCTTCGTATACACACTCTACCTCATCATCATCATGGGCGCTTGTAGGCATATAAACGTTAACAATCGTTGTCGGTTTAGGTTTTGATTTTATCCTTATTACAATGATTCTATCGCTATGCGTTTTGAAATACTCCACTTTCCTCCCTATCTTCTTGTTCATCACGAAACCTACTCCTGCCTGCCCATTATTTGACGCTGAGTTAATTACTCTAAAATCACCTGACCAAAAGTCGCCTTCCTCTTCCCACCGAACCTCACTAATTCCTACTATATCCACATTCACCCTATCCATTTCCCTTTTTAAATTTTCTAGCCTACCAACCTTTTTTAAGCTTCTAACATTCCACGCTCCGACTCGTAGAATGTTATTTTTTAATTTTCTGGTGACCCCTTCCTTAGTAGTCCCCACCCGGAGATCCGAACGGGGGACTATTTTACCTCCGGAATATTTTACCCAGGAAGGCGCCTCCATTATTGATATGTGAAAATGCAGAGAGCCACATTTTCTTGGAAAAAAGCAGCTGTAGTTTTCCATTGCTTTCAGCTGCGCAGTACTCAGAGGACTGAGTGATGTTGATACGGCCGTTTAAGTCATTGTGACTCACGCCCCTAACAACTACTGAAAGAGCTGCTGCCCTCTTTCAGGAATCATTCCTTAGTCTGGCTCTCAACAGATACCTCTCTGATATGGTTGCACCTTCGGTCCAGCTACTCTGTATCCCTGAGCACTCAAGCCCCCTCACCAACGGCAAGGTCTCATGATTCATAGAGGAGGCATATAACAAATAAGACCCAAGTAAATAAAAATTTAACAATAATTTTTATTTTTAATTACATTGTAAGAAAACCTTTTACACATTCTTCAAAATTAGGGGTCCGATTTTTTCTGGTGTAGAAACAAATAAATACCATTTTTGATAAGGCATAGCTTTTGTACAAATATATGCTTTTTTTTCAAAGCATGTTTTATCACAGAAAAAACTTAATTGTTTATAGTTTTGGATTTCTCATTTCTGAGCCCACGTAGCGCCTCTTTTAAAACACATAAAATGTTATATCCATATTAATTTTTTTTTAAATGTCTATCCTAGTCCTAGGATCACAAAATAATAGAATAATAATGTCTTATTTCTTACCACCGTTCTGATAGCCCTTTAAATTAACAAAAAAAAATTAAGATTTTTAACCATTCTTTTGCAAAATGTATTCTACCTTTGGTTAAAGAAACCTAATAACATTCAGATGGTTTAGACTTTTCCCCAGACTCTAATCCTCCTAACCTCCTCAATTAACAAATGACATTCAAACCATTTTCCTTAAAAATTAATTTTCCCTTCAAGGTCAACTAAGTAACTTAATGGTACTTGAGTTTCAGATCCCCTTGCCTCTAGCCCATTTTAATATACAAAAACATTACAATAGCAAATCGTTCCTCTTGAAAAACCGTTTTACTCTGAAGAAAACATAAATATTCAATGATGACAATGAATTTTGAGACAACAGTAGTAAAGGGGGACTTTAGCCCTTCTCAATGAACAAAAATTGAAATATATTCTATCTTTTAAAATCTGTTTCACTTTCAAGAACTTGTACAAAACCTAGTGATATTAAAGAGGTTTTTCCAACTACAAAAACTGTCACCAGATTAATGGAAAATGCCATATTGTGATCTAACCATCCTTATCATACCTATTTATCATGGTAGATAACTATCAGTTAAGTTTTTGTTCATATCAAAACAATGGTTTAAAGTTAAGTAGACCTTAACCAAAACTGAGATATAATTTCTTAAAAGATTATCTTTTAATAAAAAAAAATATTCATAGGAGGTCATTCCTCCAATTAAAAATTTTTATTAAATTCATTCAGGACTCGCATAAAAATTATAATTGCAAAAATAAAGTATTGAAAATTTACATTGCTTTTTTGAAATTCCAAACAGAACTATTTTCCCATTGTTTAACTAAATAATTTTTAATTATCTATTCGCTCTAATGTAATTCAGCAAAATGTTTAATTTAAGAAAAACTTGAAATTTAACACTATTTATTTATTACAAAAAGTAAATAAAAAAAGTTAAAAATAAATCAACTGTGCATAATAAAGGTTATTAATAGTTACTAGTGCATTCTCAAACACATTTTTATGTGGAAATCGACTGTTCGAATTTTTGCTACGAACACCCGGGTGAAGCATAGTATTTCAGCTAGAAAATAAATAAAAGGGAAATCCATGTTACGTTATTACTATCATTTTTGTTGATTATCGGGATAAATACAAAAATCTCTCGATCTACAACAAGCGTTTAATGTCGATTATATCGACAACATAACCTTGCTATTACGTATAGAAGTAATCCGTCGTTTATATTTTACAAATTTGTGTTTTAACAAACTAAGTCATGGAAATGTTATCGTTTAATTTAGATTTTAATTATACATTGTATTGTAACTTAGCAGTGGGTGTTAAAAATCTAAAAGACGTTAAAAAGTCAGTTATAAACGGTGATTTAAAGTGTGCTTTAATTAATCCTAAATATATAATTGATGTATTTCAAATTGCAGTTGCCGCAAATAGAGCTATTGTTACGCAAAATACCGATAAATTACTAACAAAGACCATATATACTGAAATAATATACAATTTATCTCCTTCGAAAACTATTAAAGATGCAATTGCTAATTTTGGTGTTAATGATGTAGATACTTCATTTCTTGTTTGTGTTGTCGGTAATTCTGCTGCAGAATGTGAAAAAACTGCTAATGAAGTTTGTAAAAAAATTGATGCTACATTTAAATTTCCGAGTTCTTATGAACTAAAAAATTTGACTGATGAAAATACAGTTTTGAAATGTTATAAAATATCTCCAGAAGAACTGAAAGTTTCGAATCTACTGAATTCTGTAGTTACAAGAATATCTAGTAAAGGATTTAAATAAAGGTTTTATTATAATTGTAATTTATTTAATTATTTTATAGTTGCTATTGACCGTATAAATATTTCAATTACTGTTAAGTAATCCCATTTTTCATAGTAGTCGTGAAAGTAGTTTTAAAGGATTGTAGGTGTTTTCTTGTGGTTCATGTCTTCAATATTTGATATAATATCTGTATTAACTTTTTAATGAGTTGTTAGAGGTATTATCAGAAAAATGATTAATTATATTATTCAGAATAAGCAAGTGTAATTTGTCAGAATTAATTGAGTCTGGTGATGTCAGTATTAACTGGCAAGTCATATACTAAATATAATATACTTAATTTGTTAGCACAATTAACGTTGTTTAAAACTATAAACTTTACATTTATATAACAGTATATTTTCTATAGATTTTATTTTGAACTAGGTAATTATATACAATTTCACTCATTTTTGATTTTGTTGAAATTTGGAATATACCTTATTTAGGATCTAAATTATTTGTTACAATCAAAATTATTTCTTTGAAACTCGTTTCACCTGAATTATATCGCTCGTAAGTTACACAGTCACTTCACCAAAAACAATTCAGCACTGTAAAAAATAACGTACATTATTCAGACTGAATAATTTGGTTTCAGTGAAATTAAGTTAGAAATGAGATTAGATTCATGTAAGGCTATATTAAATTAGGTTAAATGTGCAATGGTACAATTAGGTTAGGTTAAATGGTAAATATGCAAGATACATTATTCACATAGTAAATAACTTGGTTTAAATAAAATTTGAGTTAAGGTTAGGTTGGTTGATAAGAAATTTATAAATTTGACACAAACTTACTGCCATTTATGCAATAAGTCACAACAGCTCAACTTATCGTTAAGTAAATCTAACCTTTTCCTATCTAAATTTAATTGAAACCAAATTATTTAGTCAACAAATAATGTGTAGTGCAAAATAAAATTTTGGGTGTACTTTTTGCTGTTAACTTGCTCAGGTGAAAGGCATTTCTGAAGAATAATTTCAATTGTACAAAATAACTCTGGTTCCTAAATAAGGTATTTTACAAATTTCATCAAAAAGAGAGAAGTCCATAACTGTATGTAATTACCAAATTTACATGTTGTGAGTAATATATTTACATTACCTTTTTTATTCAGAAGTTAATTTTATTGTTTTGTGAAGTATTTGAGTGTTTTTATTCCCATGGGGAAATCCATATTGGTATATCTAATGTAATATTTATTAATAATGTAATATTGGTGTGTTTAGTATAGTATCTGCTGTGTATCCTACAGCAGATTAATTAATACACTCCAAGGTTGTTGGAATTTGATAATATATTATACTCATATGATCTTTGACATGTTTATAGATTTGAAAACAACATTATAATATTTTCCTTGAAATTTTGCCTGTTTCGCTTAAATTTTAGTTGGAAAATCTTAATTTTTTTTTTTTTGTTTGATTGTTTTAGTCTTTGTTCTATATATTTTAAAAGAGTGCATATGTAGCCATTAACCTATGCTAGGATTTTACTGTGTTGTTTCTTTATCATAAGTATTTTCATTTTTGTTAGAGTAAGTTTTTGGCAGTTATTGAGTTTTCTGCATAGTAATTTTTAAAGTTTGCTTATTGTTTACTTCAGATGTAGTGAATATAAAAAGTTGAATATTCTATTCATTTTATACAGTGATTTGATGCTTATATATGTAGTTTGTCAATGATTTTAAGGAAAGTATCCACATCCTCAACATGCCTAAACAATAAAAAATGTGATTAGTGCTTAAATTATTTTTATCACATATTAACACTTCAAGATAAACAATCTTGCACATTAATGATGAAGGGACAGTAATGCTAAAAAAATTCTCCTAGAACACACATTTAGAGAAAGTTACGTTTTTAACGTTATAATTGGTGGTTAATTTTGCCCAATTCTCATTGTACTATTTTTTTTGGAATCTGGAAACTAATTTTTTGGTACTTTATGAAAAATACTCATATGTTAAAGAATAACAGATTGGATCTTCATTTGGTGAAGAAATCTTCTTATCAATTTAGTAATGTAGGAAATTGATTGATAATTAAAAATTATTATACAAGGGTGGTTTAGAAAGTAACTTATGTTTGTGTCTAGCATGGAGATGCTGGGGATAGAGCCACCCTCTTGGCGTCAAAACATTTCTACACGCATCAAGTTGCTGTAGCATGTGGCCTGTGATTTTTCTACTTTGTTCATTGTGAATTATTGAAATGTGCGCTTCAATAGAAAATCCGAGTTGTGAAGTATATTCAGTGATTAGGTTTTTACTGGCAAAAAACCTCGAATCAATTGAAATTCATCGGCAAGTTTGTGAGGTGTACAGAGATGGAATAATGAGTTAAGGTGGAGTGAGGCAGTAATGCATTTATTTTAAAAATGGCCTCACCATTGTTCATGGTGAGGACTCCAGTGGTTGGCCTAGCCTTGTGACTGATGATGAAAATCAATGATAAAATTCGTGAAAATTGCCGAATTACGATTATGGAATCTCGCTTCATTTACCCCAAATTTCACAAAGTTTAATGCATGAAATTATATTGGGGAAACTTGGTTATCACAAGTTTTGTGCAAGATGGGTACCAAAAATCGAAGGCAGCAGATTTCTACAGAGAAGGAATTGAAAAGCTTGTGCATCATTATGTAAAATGGCGACTATGTAGAAAAATAGTTTAAGATTGTCTCTTTAATGTATAATAAAATTTCTATTTTTTATTTCAAAACATAAGTTACTTTCTGGACAGCCCTCGTATGTAGTATATAATAATATTTTTTTTCAGATTATTTACTAAGTAAGTAATTTGTTAATTTCTGAAGAAACAATTTAACTTAAATCTTTTAAAACTGTTTTTAAATCAACTATAGTATATTTCAAAAATTAAAGTTATAAAAATGTATCCGAGGCTTCACTAGCTATTATTTTTTATTTAGTCTAAAAGCTAACTCAGATTCAAGTAAAATTTTTATAACTTTAATCTTTAAAAAATACACATAAAATGTAAAAAAGGGTTATATTTACGAGGGTAAGTCAATTATTATCCACAGTGTAGTTATAAATTTTATTGCAATACAAATAGGAAACTTACATGTACATCATTTTTCAACATAGTCCCCTTGCATTTCAACGCACTTGGTCCATCGTTGCACAAGTTTCCTGATGCCCTCATAAAAGGTTTTCGGTTGAGCTGTGAGCCAGGAATGCACCACTTCTTTCACTGTTTCGTCCGAGGTAAATTGACGGCCCCTTAATGCCTCCATGAGTGGACCAAACAAATGGTAGTCAGAAGGGGCAAGATCAAGACTATACGGAGGACGAGCCAGTATTTTGAAGTTGAGTTTCTGGAGCGTTTCAGCAGTGTGGGCAGCAGTATGAGGACGGGGATTGTCGTGCAACAACACAACACCTTTTGACAGCAGTCCTTGGCGTTTGCTTCGAATTACATGCTTCAGCTTGGCAGTAAGCATCTCACTATAATGTACACTGTTAATTGCCGTGTCCCTTTCCTCATAATGTTCCCTTACTGGGCCTTGTGAATCCCAAAAAACTGTAACCGTCAGCTTTCCTGCGGACGGTTGGGTCTTGAACATTTTTTTGCAAGGTGAATTTGGATGTTTCCATTCCATACTCTGCCGTTTATTCTCTGGCTCGTAATGATGGATCCATGTTTCGTCACCAGTCTTGCCATCCCCATCTTGCCAACCCATCTTGCACAGATTTTATGAAACCCAAGTCTGTTGTGGATGATTTCGTAAACAGAAACATGATTAATTTGCAGACGACGTGCCACTTCATCAATAGTTACTCGTCTGTCTAAGAAAACCATGTCACATGCACGCTCAATGTTATCCTCATTTGTGGCGGTAAACGGTCGTCCGGCTCCTAAGTCGTGTGTAATACTTGTGCAACCATTTTTTTAATTTTTCAATCCATTTGTAGATACTCTTGCAGTAACACTGTTCCCATACTGTACCGAAAATCTTCGATGAATTTCGGCCCCTGATACACCTTCCAACCACAAAAAACGGATCACTGAACGTTGTTCTTCTTTGGTGCAAACAGAAAGCAGAACAGCCACGGTTAACAGCAGAGCAGTGATAATGGAACTAACCTAGCAGCATCAAACCTGCCCAGACATAACAAAAATTAAACCATACATGCGTCATCTACGCAACACGACAGTACTACCAACATAAACAAAAATATAACTAAATTGCGGATAATAATTGACTTACCCTCGTATTAAACGTACTGCACAATGGATATCAGATTTCATCTTAATAGATTTTACTTTTAGAGAAACCTTTAATCATTAATCTCAATGAATGTAAGCAATATCTGATTCCAATAAAGAATATATGGGTAATCTATTCTTCAGATAGGAAGAATGTATATTTAGAAAATAATACTGTGGATATTGAATTACATGTTTTCTTTTATTAATTTCATACTGCTTAGAGCGTTGATTCCCAAAGTGGTCCAGGTGGACCCCCAGGGGTCCAGGGGAGACTCGACGGGGGTCTACGTTGGCGTGACAAAAAAATGGGGGTTCACAATTCGTAAGCGGGGTCCACGAAAATTCATCTGGTTTCGATAGTGAAGAACTAAAATGTTGGCTTGACTTTGCGTACCAATCTAGGCAGATTATGTTTTGAGAAGCTCAGCGACTGTTACTTGTAAAAACTTGTATGTACCAGATTCAGTACATATTCAGTTTTTGGAAGCTGTTAGTTCGTGTAACTCAGCCGTAACGCAAATTTTCATAGTTAGAGCTAATCTTCACATTTTCCGTCGACTGGAAATATGGTAGAAATGTAGCTGCAGGGGGTCCACCGGAACCAGCAAAATTTTGAAAGTGGTCTATGAGAAAAATAAGTTTGGGAACCTCTGGTTTAGAGTGATTCATTTTTGTATGTATAGATTTTTTAATGCTCCTTAAAAATATGTTTGCATTGTGAAGTCAAATCAAGAATTATGTTCTGTCTATCAAGATTTATGTTCTGTTCTGTAGTGTTTCAAGTAATAATATATTTTTCATTTAGTGCTCAGGTAGAATTTAAAATAAAGATGTATTATTTCTTTGAACGTATTTTGACAAAGTCTTCCAGCTATCAGCTAAGTGAATAAATCTGAAATACATGCAACTCTTGATTAATTTTCTTATTATTTTTTATTTATTAATTATCTACTCACATTACATTTTCATTATTATAACTCTATTATGTGTAAAATTCTTCTTCATCTCAGCAGTATGTGTAGTATTTTTCCTCATCGACAAACTCAAACCCAGAGATTTGTGATATAATTATTTACGGCAATTACTTGATCAATGCCAAATTTTTTCATACTGATTTATGATTATGTTAATGACAGAAAAAGTAAATATCGACATAAATTGACGGTCAGAAATGCAAAATAAACCATAACCAAAATTAATAGTTGTCAGAGTTGAACTATGAGTCAGCCATTGAAGATGTCTGAAGGCATTCTTCGTAAGGTGACGACTCTTTGTCATACACATGTAGTGTGGTCTCTCTCTGTAGTGACTATATTTCCGTATAAATTTGGCCATCTTACAAGATGGATTGAAGTATTTATCATACCTTGGTAATTTATTCCAAACCTTTCTCCACAGGACAGATTAGCATCTGAACAGGTCTTGATAACTCACAAAATGGATAGCTAATTACTAGCTACTTGATAACACGGCCTGTACTTGACCTTTGTCCAAATATGTTTCTGACATTTAGATCTTGTGTTTTCCTGATCCTAAGCATATCTAATTGCTCAGAATTACTTAATTACATAATGTTGGATAATTCCCTTTCATATATTGAATCTGATTTTTAATTTTTTAAATAAAAACAAATTTCATAAAATTTAAAAAACCTTCAATCATAGATGACAATTATTACATCTACTGGTAAAAATTATATAATGAACATGAATTATAATATTTTTCCATGAACATTGGCCGTATTTTTTCTACAAGATTTTGCCTCAAACTCTTTTCTCCAGTCAATCTCTTCACTTTGTACCCTTTCAGCGTACCTAATTTTTAATATTCTTCCTTAACATAATTTTCCAAAGCTTCTATTCATTTTTGACTTTGCTTTTGTCCATTTTTCTCTGCCATAAGCACTACACTCCTAACAAATTCTTAAAAAAATGTCTATTTAATTCCTAAATCTATAATATCAGCATATTTCTTCATAAACATGTTTTTAGTTTATGCAAATCTACCCTTAATATCAATATTTTGTCCATTTTTTGTAATTTTACTACTGAAATAAAAGAATTCTATGATGAGTAGAATCTTCTGGTATCTTAATATATAAGTCTTCATTATTTTCATTTCTGTGTAATTTGTAATCTTTGTACAGCATAGGCTTACAACTCAATCAAGTGTAAGAATAAAACAGAAACAATTCTTCTGCTAAATATGTTTTCAAATTAACTTTTTTTAATAAAATAATGAATCTTTTTATCTTGTCACTATACTTTTACTCCATTCTTGAACTTTATTTTAGCTTTTTTTATTGCTTCTTACAAATGGAAATTAAAAAGTAAAAAGGCAAAATCCTTCTTTTTCAACTTTCTGTAATGAGGTTTGTCTTTCCTCATTTTTTATTTTATTATAGCAATAAAATTATTGTTAAAATAATAAATAATTTCTTCCTTCACTATATTTCAACCCTAGATTTCTTACAACTATAAATATTTTTAAATTTAAACAATATTAACTCAAAATAACAGTCTAACAAAAAAAAGTTTATCAATTTGATATCTTAGTAATTCTCTTTGATAGCTTATAAATGAATATATATCAATAAACATAAAAAGGTTAAAAAAAAACCAATTGTGATTACTACTTAATTTTTCTTTTAATTTTAAATTAGTTCTGAGATTTTGAATAAAACTTAATATAATAGGAATTATTATTTAATTATATGAACAAATCTTTTTTTATCAAAAATATCTTTGTACACTTTTTTTAATTTTAACTTATATCTGTCATAATTTTCATCGATCCATTTTTCTATTAATTTTGGATGACTTGGATCAATTTCCATAAATAAACTTCCACCTTCTGATAATCTACTTTCTGTCAATTTCATCAATGACTTAATTACATCCATACCATCATCACCACCATCAACTGCCCTTAGATCTTCGAACCTGTAATTGAAAAAACATGTATATGAAAAATTAATAATAATTTTAAACACGTTTAATTAAAACAAGGAAAATAATTTTGTTAAAATAGGCTATGTAAAAATTACATATCATACATTAATTTGTAATTTGATGTAAGATTGTATTGCATAATTTTACATTACAAAATTTAATAAATCAAATTACACAAGATTAATAAATCGTATTCTTGGGATAATTACAAAGACAGTAGTGGATACTCATCAGCTACATAAAATGTAATTGCATGGCTTTCCCTCAATAACTTGTTGGAAAATAAATTATGAATTTATAATTTTAGTAATTATAATAATAATTTAGATTTTCTTGATGACAGTGAATTCACAGATTAAATGATTTTTAATGTTTTTTTTTTATCAATTTGTACAAACAACTGATTACAAGTACTGTTTGCTAAAGTGTGACTTTAAAATTTATCTTAAATGATTTGATTACTTTTCTTTTTATTTTCATAAATAATTATTTTTATATTAATATTCTGATAAATTGTCCATAAATAAAAATTGTTTTAACACTATATAAAATGATAGGAAAATAAACTTTAAAAAAACTTATGATTGTATTACCAGTATCTATTTATTAAAAATTAATAGCCAGCCACAAACTAATGTATGTTATGTTTTTAAATTTCTCTGCAATTTGATTGTTTAAAAATCAAAATGCTCATCCGATAACAATTTTTTAAAATTTTATAAATGATCTTGATCTTCTATTATTTTATTTCAATAAAAACATTGTTGAGCTCATTTTTATGTTTTTTGTAATTAATTTTTAGATAAAAAAAGACTGGTTATAGGTATGCAGATACAATTTTTAATCAATAAAATATTTCTTGTCCACACTGTGTGAACTGAGCATTTTATATGTTTAAAAATTCAGATGTTTGAAGTGGCAGAGCAATTTAAGAAAAAAACCTACGGTTGTAAGGTCTGGAGATCTGGGTGGCATTTCTATTGCCCCTTGCCATCCAATAACTTTCCCACCAAATAACTCATCAATGTAGTTTCGCACAGCTTTTGCTTAACGGGATGGGGGTCCATCATGTTGAAAAAATGTAAGTTGAAGTCGTCATAGTTCATATTTAGCCCTGAATTGGCATAGGTTGCCAATATTTCCAGGTACTTCTCTCCAGTTACTATTCCATCAAAAAACCGAGGCCCAATTATTCCACGACATGAGATACCACCCCAAACAGTAACACCAGGTTGATTTAGCTGCCTCTCAAAAACAATTCTATGGTTCTCTGAATACCAATAGGTACAGTTGTGTCTTGATGCGGCCTTTTAATTTTAAAATTGCCTCATCACTCCAAATTATCTTAGAAAACAATTCATTATCACCTTTTCTTTTCATTTAACAATATCTCACAAAATTGAAGCCTAGAATCAGATCGTTTTCCAACAGATGAGGTATGTTAGAAAACAACTGAATTTAAAAATATTATGTCGGAGAACTTCTATTCTCCGATTAGAAGTTCTACAATTATTCTATTCGAGAGATAGCCTGCGATTAAATTTTTAGGGCTCTAGATAACTAGCTGTAAACTTTAAACTTACTTTCATCACTTAATGATGGCCTACCTGACCAGGGGCAGTTTGCTGCAGATGCATTTCTCTCAAAATGTTTTCATAAATTGTAGACAGCCTTTCACGTGGGTGGAACAGTGTTGAAATGATTTATTATTACAACCTTATAATTACAAAATTATAACAACCTTCGTACCACGTTTTTAAAGCAAAAACTCTTTCTTCATTAGTAAACATCTTCACAAGTTAGAATCAACAATTTCCGATGAACATAATAGCAGCTGTATACAACAGATGTTTGATTGAATAGCAGTGATCTCTGGGGTTTACGTCAATAACTATCTGACGAAAACAAAAGGTGGTAATTTAAAATCGATGGGAAGTTCACAAACAACATTATCTTATTGTTAAAATTAATGTTATAATTATACAGTTATAGCAACATCTAAAACCGACTAACCTTTTAAGATATTAAACCACTTAATCAATTTCAAATTTAATTTTTTTTTAACATAGCCTTATTGCACTAGAAATCTTAAAGTACTAAATTAATTTGTTTATTTAAAATACATCAAAAACTGTATTTTTTATACAATTTTTTAATCCAATAATTTTTTTCTACCTTTTGGAATGAAGATGTTCCACAAAACATTGTTCAATGCAAAATTAATCTCCTTTTACCAAGAGATATTTTTTTAAATGACCACAGTTTTGAAACTGACTACCATAAAATATTTTAAAATTTAAAAACGACCAATTATTGAATTCTATAATATACTAAATTTTTTTTTTTGTATAACATTAATGATTTATAGAACCCAGAAATTATATTATTATAAAGACAGGCATGAAATGACTTACTTTTCAAGGATAATTTTACTCTTAATTGTTAAAGGTCTTTTCACTTAATTTTAGTTCTCTAATGTTCATGAGAAACAACTATTCAAGAGACAAATATTCTTCATGACTACAGATTTACATTTCAGTTATTAAACAACCAATTTGCTTGTACATATTATTATATTTTTGGAAAATTTTCCTTGAGCATTTCTTATAAAAAAAAAAATAATGAAGTAATGGAAAATACTTACAACTTAATTTCTGGTTGTAAATCGCGAAGTTTTTTTCTAGGAATATAAGGTGGATTACTAACAATAAAATCAAATTTATCATCTGGCATAAATGGTTTAGAACCGTTCAAATGAACCTCAGTCAAATTTCCATCTTCTGTTAATTCTGCAAAAGCTACTTTAATTGTATCTATTTTATAAGCCGCTACATTCATTGAAGCTAATTTTACTGCTAAATAACTTTTGTCGATAGCAATACCATACAACTGTGAAAAAAAACAACAGAATAATGATAATTAAATAACAAAGTCAATAAAGCAATGTGCATTAAAACTGGAACTTATTTACTACATTTTTTCCTGTGAAAAATTAAAAAATAACATTAATTCGCATCCAATTAATGAATATCAAAAGTAAAAAAGAAAAACCATAGAAAATCAGTTGCTTCCTGGTATTAATAAGATGTTAACTATTACAAAAGTATTTTTCATGCTCTTTAGACAATTGTAGTGATTGCAAATGCTGTATGGATATTTATATCGTAATTTCTACCTGAAATAAACAAAAATGTATTTAGTCGGGAGAACCGACTATACCCCGAAGGTCAGTCAATTGGTAAAGGTTCTATGAAACTCTCCAACGGGATTACAGACCAGCGTATCCTGAACTCCTGACTACACCGGAGGAAATCGACGACACGGTCGAACGCGTCACATCGTCAATGACCGACGCTCTGTCAAACAGCTCTACGGAAAAGACCACGAGGCCTATCCGTAATAATCTTCCACCTCTGATGCTATAACAAAAAAGCGCCGACTGAGTAGGAGATACCGAATTACCCTGTCCCCCGATGATAAAAGGGCTTTTTATATACAAACGGACAGAGTGAAACTGCTGCTGGCACAACATCGAGAACATTCATGGAATGAATACCTCGCCTCGGTCGCAGGCGACCACTCCTAGGTGTTCGTCGGAGACTAAACAAAAAACTACGAGAAGGAAAGAAGACCCGCCACCCGGTTTTGGGGCAACGAGGCCTTCTGGCATATTCGGAGGCGGACAGGGCGGAGATTTTCGCCGACACCCTGGAGAACCAATTTATTCCAAATCCCCCTCCCGCCCAGAATGACGACCACACAACCGAGATTGAGTCCTTTCTCGTAGGTTATTTAGCACAGGTGGAGGACGCCCCACCAGAAATAGACCAAGTCACTGAGACGGAGGTTTCCGCTGCAATCAAAGCCACAAGCCCCGACAAGGCTCTGGGTGTTGACGGGATCGGTGCTCGCGCATTCCGGAATGTTCCACCCGCTCTTATAGCGACCATAATCACAATATTCACGTTGTATGTTGGATATTTTCCGAATTGCTGGAAAACTGCAAAGGTGGTACGCCTACCCAAACCTGGGAAAAGTCTGCTATTTCCCCATTATTACAGGCCGATTTCCTTATTACCAGTGTTGTCAAAGCTATTCGAAAGGATTTTCCTGGAGAGACTTAGGCGACATTTGGGAAAAGGAGTATGGCCTGAGCAATTTGGGTTCAGGGAGGGCCACTCGAAGACCTTCCAACTGGTTAAAATAATCGACAGTCTTGTCGGAGGCCTAAATAGGAAAGCGGTAACTGCAACCGTTTTTCTAGATGTGGCTAAAGCCTTTGACAAAGTTTGGCAGAGCGGCTTGCTGTATAAACTCGCACATACGACGATACCCTGTCAGATTGGTCTTATTTACTAGACCGACAATTTGTTGTACGCTTAGGGGGAACAATCTCCTCCACCAGAGGCGTTACAGCTGTTGTGCGGCGAAAGCACTGTTCCCCAAGGAGCCATGGCTCGATATGTGGAGAATCATGGTCAACGGTGAAAAATCGGTGGCAGTGATGTTCACATACAAGACTCGTGGCCCAGCCAGGCAGCTGGAAATCTCAGGAGAGAAAATCTCCTTTGGGAAAACAGTCAAGTACCTGGAAATAGTCCTGGATAAACGGCTTACCTTAGGAGAATATGTTAAATATGAGACCCAAAGAGCAAAGGCCGTCAGGGTCTCACTATACCCAGTACTGAATAGTGCCAGCCCATATCCGCTGGCGACTAAATTGCTCATTTTTCGGCTATACGTCCTGCTGATTCTAACACATGCTTACCCATTGTTGAACTACACGCTTCAAAAGAAATTAGAAGCCGTCCAAAACATAGCGTTGCGGACGATATTTGGAGCACCGTGGTTCGTCAGAAACGTCACTCTTCGCTACGATGTGGGATTACATACCGTATCCAAGGTGGAGGTGGCGCAGCCACACAAGACTGTTCGGGAGAGCGGCCGTGTCCGAACACGGCCATCTGCCGAGAGGACCGTACTCCACAGGGTATAAGAAAACGGCCTCATGCCGTATTAAACGAACCACCCTGAAGAGGCGGTACGAGAGTCAAAAAATGACAAACCAGGCTTAGGAGCCTCTATATCGCGTAACCTATAAATGGCAACCGCGCGAAAATTACACCCGCGAAAGTGACCGTTTTCGCAATTAAATTTTGTTAAAATTATAAAAAGCTAGATAACACCCCACACCATCCCATGAAGAGACCACAATTTCATGTAGTCAGCATATGCGACTCCTTCTGGAGAATGGGGTGCATTTCTCCCTTCAAATAAAACTAGGACGGGCTAGGAGTGCCTGTTAGGGGCACTCCTGCTAGCCCATAGGTGCTGGTACCAAAAGGACTTCAGCGGAAGGACTGAAGGGGAATCACACCAGGATTACTAGGCTCAAAAGCTTAGTCTGTCACGATTAGAACCAGTAAATAAATTTCACAATGGTCCATACAGATAGGAACGCAAATTACCAAATCTGTCCATAAATAAAATTTATAACCGCCACTAAATAACTGATGAAATCCGCTCGATAATAGAAAGATACAGCAGCAAGGGACATTGTCCAGGCTCTGCAATCTGTAGGGAGAAATATTGACACTCCCGCCATTCTTGCGTTCCGTTATATGCAATGACAAACAGATCATCTCTCTTATAAATACATTAAGTAAAGATATAGAAAACAGTCCTAACTTATCTTTGTCATAATATTCCAGTAAATAACACTATATTTTTACTTTCCCATCAAGATAGCGCTATACCTCTAGAAGGGAAAGAATTGTAATCGATCCAATTTGGGTATATGCTTTCACTGGATCTTGATGATGTTTTGATACCTAAGGAACCCAAAAAAGCAGATAGAAATTTTCCAGATGTTAATGTTCATATGTATGTGTGTGTTTGGTGTTAGCCTCTAAATCACCTTATTTTTCCAGAGCTACTGGACCAATTTTGACCAAACTTGGTTAGATTACTTCTATGTATGTGGTATTGATGTCATTAGATTTTCAACTTAGATGATCAAGGGGGTGAGACTGTAGAGCAAGGTTGTCAGTATCTCAAGAATTTGCCTAATTAGGGTCATATTTTTCTTAGGCACATTTGTTAACAATTGAAAAATAATATTTGCAAAAATACTCTGGAAAATCGCAACCTTACCCCAAAAAATGCTGTTGGATTCATCTGCTATGTTGTAACGTCAGAGCGTAGAATTAAATAAATGAATAATGTTTAAAGTGCAAAAAAGTAACTTTGTCTGGCTGGGTCTTGAAATCAATTGCATAGTTCACTCGGAACCTGGTGTATTAAGCCTAGTGGCTACACCATTCTGCTGACCATACAAGCAAAATTTGTGTAAGCTGTGAAATTACATTAGTTTAGTTAGTACCAACCGTCGCCACTAGTACCGCCACACCCGCGTAAATTAAATACGGTATGCGCACATGCTTTAGTTAGAATCATTGAATTAAATAAACGAAAAAATATTATATTTAAATAAAATTATAAATATTTAAATTAAAATGTACGTGCAAGTTGTACATCAGAAACAACCCACAGTTGTAGGACTTTCCCAGAACATGGCTTTAGCCGCATGACGGGAAAATTCCTACAATTGTGTTCTCAACTTTTTTAATTTTACATTCAATTATTTTGTTATATATATATTTTTTTGTTTTTAACCAACTTTACTTTTCATAGATGCTTTAATTTTATTAATATGAATAAAAATGGCCGGAATGCCAAAATTGGTCCAAATATTTTCATGAACAAAGGCTAAATGAATTTTAAGAGTCACTCTCATATAATTTCAACATTAAAAATATTCAAACAGTTAACTTAATGAAAGTAATCTGATTCTGTCACTACCTTTATTGATTTAACATTTTTCTTTTTTATGAAAAAACAAAAGGAGAATATTATGGATTGAAAACAAAAAAAAGAAAGAATTTTGCACTAAAATTTAACAAGCAATTGTTAAATTATACAAATATTGAAAAGAAAAGCCACAAGTTATTCAATCAATTTTGCTTACCCACATTATGGTAGAAAAGAAAAATAGAGCTAACTAAATAAAAAAGATACCATCAAAACCATTTATGTTCAAAAAACCACCAGATGTAAAAACAGCCACAGAAATATTAAATCAAAAACAACATACTTAAATGAAATAGGTAACAGTGTACAGGGGATAAAAAGTTAGTTCATATTTGTGTATATGGTGATCAAATACTGTTATAATAATAATATATGTTGAAGTGTTATGGTGATCAATTATATTGACTATTACAAGATAAGCCAGTCTCTTACAAACTTTTTAGTAATAATCCAATAAATTCATTCATTGCTTTAAAGGCTTTTGTATTATTTCTGTGCTTTTATAAAATTAACATTAAAATTAAAAAATCCTGCCATGTACAAAGAATAAGATAATTTGCTCAGGTTTTTAACTTAAAAAAGAGAATGTATGTGACCATATGAGGTTCATCAACAGATTAAAAATGGTTTTGCTGGGATAGAGAACAGTCTCAATGTTGAACAAAATGGGTAACCAGCTCATTGCAGATGATTAGCCAGATAGGTCCATACATACGAGTAATTTGTTAGATTAGATCATTATCATATACTTTATAACATCACTGGAAAATTTCCACACATTTCTTGCGTTATTACCACAAAATTGTTTTAATTCTTCTCAAGTTCATAAAGAATTTGGGCAAGGTTGGTTTCATATCTGCTTACAATCTAGGCCAGTAACAACATCCACCTTTCAACAAAACTGAAAATCTCTTTATTTGAGATATGCTTTGCGAAAGACAGAGTTGAAAGAAGAAATCACTAAATTTCTGAATGGACTAATTGCAGACAAGTATTATTAGTACCAACAAAAACTCTCTCATGCTTCTTCTTCCATTCCATTAAATGTAAACTGCTGCCGAGAAGTTCTGGTTGTTCCTCTTCTTCTTCCTTCTGTCAGCAACCACTCATACCTGCTGCGACTTATCCTTCTTAATTGACTATACAGTGCGACTGTTTCTCCTCACTGCTATGTAATATACAGGATTCAAACTTGGTTCTTCTTCTGATTTCCTTACTTCTCATCTTGTCTCTTAACGTTAGCCTGCATTATTGTCTCCAAAAAACTCATCTCTATTGAAAGCTGGTCTTCATTTTATCATAAAACTTAGCATTATATGTTACTCAACTCTCCATCATTATTTGTTTTTAGCCCTACCTGTAATCTTATTGACCGTTACAGCAAATGTAGTTGTCTAGTTATCACCTTTTCTTTAACAAACATTCATGAGGTTAAGAAAAGATTTCATGTTAAGAAACACTATTTTATAAAGTTTGGTAAACATTAAATATTTTATAATTTTAAGTACATAAATACTGTAAAGAATATGTAATTAATATATATAAAATACATTACCTTAGACTTACATTCAGTTACAAGAGACAAAGATATTGCACCAGTACCACAACCAACTTCTAAAAATCCTGTCGGTTTTGGTTTTGATTTCTTTATATATTTTAATATTATATTAATGAGTTCTTCTGTTTCTGGGCGTGGTATAAATACTGGAGGAGCCATTAATAAATTTAAATATCTGAAATCCCATTGCTTAATAATATATTGAACTGGCATTCTATAAAACAAAAAAATAGTAATAATAACATACATTATATAAATAAAATTCAACATATTGTAAAATATCAATCGCATATTTATTATGGCTGTATCATTTATAAATTCAAATAAAGCCTTACACATCCAAACGTAATACTTTTTTAATTACAATGTGTAGAGATGATGATAATACTTCTCTCATTATTTTATAACCTATACGTCTCAGCTAATAACTGTCCTGTTCTCTGTAAAAAAAAGTCCTAATCTTTTGCTGTGAAGTGTATTGACCTTTGGTTTCTGAAGCGAAAAATTCAAAATTTGTTAGAAAACATACTGGTAATAAAATAGGGGAAGAAAATTTATATAAGCAGCACACTGTAAGAAACAGTGAACGGAAATGGTAACACAAAAGTAATTATGATTTATTTTGGAATGGTAAAGAGATAAAACAACAAACTCATTTTGTCATTAATCTATTATTAATATACTATTTCTTGTATACACAAGCAAAAAGGACAATATTTACACGTAATTTTTTATATAGAAGTTTGCTCAAAAATTTTAAAATTTAACAATTAGACTACAAATGATTCTTTATCACTGTATTTTATTAATCTTTAAAGAAAGGTTTTAAGAATAAATTTATCCAGGTAACTTTTCATTTTTAGCAAAGTAGTCAGCTTGAACCTAAATTATGTTTTATTTTATTGTCATTTTATAAATAGTAATATTTTAAGTTCTGACTAAATTTTATTCAGCATAAACTATATTGTTCATATGACTGAAATTTAAAAAAAAATAGACAATATTTTATTTTCCTACTTCATTTATCAACAGAATTGGTTAATAAGATAGTTATTTAATAGGAAATTCTATTAGTTTACAATTCTCATAGGTTTACGATTTTTTTTTCTGTAGCGAGAGTTAACAATGCTTAGAATACTTAATTAAAAATTTATTTGTAATTTTTTATTATTGTGTTTTTAATTTCACTGTAATCTTTTACATGAAATATTTTAGTATGTCATGTAAAACTGAAGTAAAAGCGAAGGCAATATCTCAATTTGACAACCTTATCTTTATTACATATTTACACAGGATTAATAAAATGAATATCAATTTACATAAATGAAATTTTAGTTTTCTTCTTTATTCTAAATCTATAACAGCAGAATGTCCATCTTGACAAATGGATTAATTGTTTCCATTATCTCCTTAGGATACACAAAAAAAAGGAAGACAGTATAAAAAAAAATTACACCCAAAATCTTTTTCAAGAAATACATCTTTTTTTTAAATTTACAACGAAAACTTTCAATGAAAAAATTTTAACTCTACCATTTTTCTATTTTTTTTTTCATTTTAACAAGGGGTTCCATCTGGTTTTTGACAAAACTGATTAATAAAATTTGACTAGCTTTATATTTATTGAAATAAAGAATTTCAAGCAACAAAAATTAAAACAAGTAAATCTTAAATAAAATATTTTTTTAGATTTTAAAAAAGTTAAGGCTCCTTTTTCATCTTCCATAACAGTTTTTTTTAATAATTTATCCTCTTGGATAAATTTTAATAAAATATCTCTGTGATAAATAATTAAATAAATATAATTTAAAAAAAGTTTCAAATAAGCAATAAGCCCTTCTAATATCAGTGGTTATTAGATAAAAACTGGCACCCAGAAGAACAATGGATAAATCAAGTTTTTGTATTTTTAATTTGCACACATCAATCATTCAAAAACTTTTTCCAACTGATGATGATGATCTGAGAAAAGAAATGTTAAATATTTATTTTTAAAATATGATACAATTTACACACACACATATACAAACAGGTCAAGATTCCTTTTTATAGCATAATGGAAGACAAAGAAAAATAATGAACATTTTTAATCTAATCTTCAAGAGAGCTAGGGCCTCAGTCAATGGCTTAAAGCCTTCCTACGGAAAACATGAATGTATCCTGAAAATGTGAAAGCAATCGGTTAGTCGGTTCTCACGTAATGTAATAACAAACAGACAAACTATAAATATAATATATACATTTCCGAATAATTGTGATCTATAGCCTTCAACCTGATAATAAATTCAAATAATATATGTGAATTTTGAAAATCAGATGATTTTTTTTACAAAGAATATAAAAGCACCCCATTGCACCTCCCAATAAAGGTCCCACAGGCACCCTGCTTATTACCAGTTGATGGTGATGATTAGTCTAGCCTTCCTCTCCACTCTAGCCTCATACGCAGTACCCATGGGAAGTCCATTATTATTAAACAGAAATTTTTTTAATTTCTTTAATATTATCTTATTTAACGTAAATTAAAGTCTATTATTTTTGTAATATTAGGCATTCAATTGATTCAAATCCAGCTCACACAGTTATACAGACACACAATTCATTAATTCAATTCATTAACGTTTGTGCTTCAACTGGCAAATCTCCACTACTACATGTATAAATTAATATATTTTTTTTTTGAGATGAGATATATCTTAAAATTCTTCTCAGTTATGCCAAGAAACATGGGTAACAATTTGGTTGCAATTGATCAATTAGTTTTTCGTTTTTCCTGAACAAACAAAAACTCTCTTCCTCTGTATACAATAGTATAAATAAGTCTGATTCTGTATTCAAATCCAGACTCTTTGAGATGAAAGACAGTATACCACTAGTTTCCAACACTTTCCGCAGTAACAACCCTTTCCTTAATTGAATAGGGCATTTTAGAAAAACTGTAACGCAATGAATGAAGCATGAACAGTTTACAACAGATAAGAGTAGTAACATACACAAGCAATAGTATCAGCATTATAAGTGACGCTCAAATAACTGTCGTATGAACTAGCTTAGCTTGGTTAGGTTTTAAGTTCCTCAAGTAGTATTATTCTACTATTAGAGGAGTTTTGTATTGATAGGTACCACTAAAATCAAACAATGTTTCCAAGAATTCCAATGACAGAGAAGCCAAATAATAACTACAAAATGATCTTATTTAAACACAACTCAATATACTTTGAAAGCAACCAGTTTCAGTTTTCTTAAATTGATACAGTTTACTATACTCCAAAGTAAGAATTAATAATATAATTTATTTGGTTTTTATACTCTAAATGGACTGCTTGTGTTAATTACAAAATAATTTTTTTTTTAAATTATCAAGCTCTTCAAGAAATAATACAATCCAATAAACTAACAAAAATAGACCTTTGCTATTAATACACCTTACCTTGCTAGTCTACATTCACATAACTTTTCAAGTTTTTCCTTTTCTTTCTTAGATAAGATTTCATTTTCTCGCACCAAAATATCCACTATCTGGAAAAAAGCAGAACATATGATAAAAATTAAAACTATTACATTAAAAAAAAAAAAATGAAAACTAATTTATTATTCAAATCAATGAATCCACTGAAACAGTAAATACAAGGAAAATATTCTTACTTTCAATTAATGTATTCTTTAATTTTTACAAATAGCTAATTTTACCACAGTTGTTATTTTTTTTATTTATAAATGTTATAAATCAGTTATTTTTTTTTTTATAAATGGTCATAAATATTTTTATAAATTATTTGCACATACGGAGTGAAAGATAAAATTGTTTTATTTAAAAAGGCTGTTATTACTTTGTTAAATGCTTCCAAATAACGGAACTATAAAATAGATATTTGTTGCAAGCAGCACTTTGGCCAACAAGATAGCTCTACCACCCTTTCTCTTCTAATTTAAACAAAATTACCGCTTTCATAATTAGCTTATAAATTCATTAATTTTTTTATTTTTAAAATTATAATTTCTCATGTAAACAGAATTAATTCAATATTTGCTGTAACAATAACTCCTTCAATGTTATAATATTAAATCCCTTTTATAACAGAGGTCGGCAACCTTTTTGTCAGTAAGAGTGCAAAATAAATTAAAAATTTATTGGGAGCACATGAAAAGTTATTGGGGCTGCCACACTATTATTAATCAATAAGCAGATACATTTGCCATTAAAGTCGATAAAACAAAATTGTTCTTCCCAGTCAAAATTAAAACAATAAATTCTTTTTCTTTTACAGTATTCATGATGGGTTATTTATAAAATCCATCTAAACAGCACGATACGTATTTGATAGTGAAAACCACAACTACCTTGTGTGATATGGTTACTAATAGTACGTAAATAATAAAATATATTTAATAATAATAACACTCAAAATATGTAGCACTCAGACAGAATATGGTAACATACTACCAAATTTATCAGAAGTGAGAATAGGCCTATGTGCTAAGTAGCAAGTGTGTATAACCTTGATTGTTACTTGCTGACGCTGAGCTTGTGCAATTATATTGTCTTATACACACACAACACTGATAAGATTATTAGGCTTAGTAGGTGTGTAATGTAGTGAGAGCATATAAAAATCTGATCGAGGGTGCCATGACACCTGCAGACGCCCTGTTGCCAACCCCTATTCTATAAATATAAAAGCTCACCGGGATAAGACCCTATAGATCTTCATTTTTATTTCCTCAGTTTATTTTTGGGTATTTTATGATAGCTTATGACAGTTACAGTTTTATGACTATGATAATAACCAGGATAACAATA
Source organism: Lycorma delicatula (assembly GCF_047948215.1). Classification (NCBI taxonomy): domain Eukaryota; kingdom Metazoa; phylum Arthropoda; class Insecta; order Hemiptera; family Fulgoridae; genus Lycorma; species Lycorma delicatula. The sequence goes on along the minus strand of NC_134465.1, from coordinate 28,759,460 downwards.
AACCCCTTTACAACATATTTTGGATTTTTAAATAATACTAAATGTATTATAGATAATTTTAATTAAGTGAACACACGTAAACAAGTGAAACAAGTTCATTAAAAATCAAATCACTTCCACACCAATAATATAATATAATGCAATGAGAAAATTGCAAAATATTATAGAAGTACCAAAGCTATATTCATTCAGATCTGTTATAACGGGCCTACCATAAAGCAGTAATGCCAAGTCTAGCAATGGTCTTTTAACTATAGCCAGCTAGTCGATTGTGTTCTGTAACTCGCTTTACTCTAGAATGTCTAAACTATCAATTACCAATTTATTGACCTTCACTTAAATAATTTTGTAACCTACTAAACACAGTTTTTCGGGCAGTAAATAGTACAGAAAGCCACATGTGCTTTTTAATATTTCATCAGTCTCTTGCTTTATTCACAGTTTATTGTTTGCTAAATACAATATATTTGAATTAATTTATTCGATTCAATTTGTTGTATATTACAGATTTATCTTTATTTGCATATTACTTTATACGTACTACACATCACTTTGTTATAGCTTTGTAGAAACGAATTAATCACAATATAAATTTAGTATTGTTAAAAAAATTGACTAAGGCATGAAGAGGACAAATGGTGTTAAAAAATATGGATTATCTTAAACTACCATTATTACATTTCTTCAAGAAAACAGAAATGAAAGTGAAATAACTGCTACTTCAAACGATGTACACACTCAAAAGAAAAATATAAAAACTATTAATGAAGTAATAGACTCATGTAAAATTGGTTTTATGAAAAACGCACATTAAATATTATTATAAATGATACTATTTTCAGAAAAAAAAAACTTCACCAGCGTGTTAATATCAATTTTATGATTATCATGAAGTTGTCATGATCAGCACATCAGTAGTTTTCAGGGAATTTAAGAAAAAAATAATTCTCTACAAACAATGCAAGATTCACAACTTAATTTTGCACTATGAAATTTCCTTTAGCTGTTTTGTTGAATTTATAGAATAATTCCAACTTACAGTAGGTCTATATGATACAGTAGCAAAATATTAAGAGAAACATATGAATGTAGAATTGAATCTCCGTAAAAGTAACCTCGTTATGAAAAATGATACTTCCCACAATATTTTATAAAAATTTAGCTATATTGTAATCTACATATAAAATTTTCATATTTTTTTTTATATTTTAACAAGTTTATTTTATTATAAGGTAATAAGCTAAACGTAGATGATTTTACTCATCCTAAATATCATCCTTTTAAAAGATTTGTTGATTTTTTTCTTACTGTCAAATTTTATTTAAAGAAATGGAGATGACAGAATATCACCTCTACTTAAATATACTTACCATTAAGTAATTAACATTATTTTATAAAATGCCAAATTAATTTAAAATTATTAATAAAAAATAAATCTAACTTTACCTTAGCCAACATAAAATTTTTCAATTTAACAGACTGCATTAAAATAGAATTGTTTTGAAAAAAATTACAGCTTATGTAAACAATAATTATATAAAATCATTTAGTATGCTTTGCTAGTTGTGTTCCAAATCTCAACCTAATTAACCACAGTTACCTTTCACACAACATGAATGTTTCAAACAGTGATCGGGTTTTTTGTCCTAAGTCTATTTTTATTCATTTTTGTTATTTTCTTTAAGTCATTTATAGGTTCTTTCTGTTTTTTTTCCTTTATTTATTAATATTTTTTTTGCACCTAATTAATTCATCACATAAATCCCAAGCCTGTGCATGGGAATATGTGATATGTGAAATGAATAATTATATGAAATTTGTATAGCATATGAAAAATACCAAACATGAGTGGGATTTAAACCTTTCAGATGAAAGACAAAACTGTTTCTACTGAAAAATGAAGATCAGTAGGATGTACTAGTTTACTTGTTTAGTAAACTAATAATATATGTTCATAACTATTATGACTTAAATGTAGCGAGGCTACAAATTATGATAACTTAAAAGAGGGAGACAGATGTGCTCCCCCTCTGCCCTACAACAAATAAAAACTTATTTTTATATAACATTGATACGTATATCAATACTTGATGGTTATATAATGGTTATATACTTGATGGTTATCTAATGTATGAATAACTTTATTGTGTTCAGTGATCGATCTTGTACTACTTAATAATAGAAGATCAGAATCCATATAAAATTTTATATTTTGACTAATATAGTTTTAAAAGTAAGGATAGATGGAGGAAGAAAGGACCATATTTCAAGATTATAAACATCGTTATTACAGAGGCATAGTCATATTACAGGTGCAAGAATACTTGTTTAATGTAGCATTGATAGAAACTGGTTATAGATTAACATATTTTAAAAAATCTTAAACTGTTTTTTTACACAGTAATGATGTCAATTAGTAAATAATGAACCATTCTATAATAAATAATAATGACATCACTAATTATGCCATAGTTACTTTGTTACTTTTTTATGTAATTGGTTTTTTTTAAGATAATTAATTAATTTCTTCTGGTAAGGATTTTAAACATATATCTTACACCATAATTTAGTTGTAATTATTTTTTAGTTAATCTTTAACCGATATAATTTGTAAATAATTACTTAGTTAGGATTTAAAATGAAGTATTCTTACTTAGAGATATCTACCAGATTGTACAACTCCCATAAATTGGGATAAGTCTTTAGTTTTTTGGCTATCAAAAAATTTTTATGTCTCATTTTTATATTTATTATATAAAGAGAAAGAGAATTTTTGTTTGTTCAGGATAAACAATTAAATTACTTGATCAGTCACAACTACATTTTTACCCATGTTTCTTGGTTTATCTGAGAAGGTTTTTAGATAAATTTCATTTGAAAAATCTTGAAAAAAAAGGTATATATGTAATAGTGGAGATTTGCCGGTTGAAGTACAAACTTAAATGAATAGTGAACTGTGAGTCTCTATCATTGTATGATAGGTTTTGAACTGAATGATTCAAATGAATTATATTACAAAAATAATACAATTAAATTTATATTAAATAAAATAATATTAAACAAATTAAAAAATTCAGTTTAACAATAATGGGATTTCTGTGGGGACTGTGTGTGAGGCTAGAGTGGTGAGGTATGTGAGCACCTTGTGGGAGGCTAGACTAATCATCACCATCAACTGGTAATAAATGGGGTACCCCTGGGACGCTTTTTTGGGAGTTGCAAAATAGGATGTTTTTATAATATCTTTGCAAAACAACCATCTAATTTTCATAATTCAAAGGGGTATTTGTTAGTAAGTTGAAGGCTAACTTTTGCATGCATCAGGTACATTCTCGATCTAACAGATCACAGTTATTTGGAAATGTTGTTGTATATTCACAATAAATCATCTGATTTTCAAAATTCAAACAGGTATTTGTTGGATATTTTTAATAGTTTGTTACAACATATATGCCTAGCTTAATATCAGTGGACTTAACGCTAGTAGCTCAGATGTCAGCAGGAATACAGTTTACATATGCTTGCAAAAAAAACTCACTCCCACCACATAGGTGACTGTGCAGACCTCCCACCACAGCGACACTGAGGCCCCACCAATTACAGGCTCCAATAAAAGAGCTACATGAGTGAATTATCAATTCGTTATCGACCACCACCTGGAGAAGACCAAGAAGGCAGAATAAGTTCCTGGCTGGCTCAACATGGACTTCTCAGCAGATGCCAACATCCCCGCCAGACCTGGCCGGCCTGCCAAGGGAGCTGCTGGGTATGGATGCTACCTTCCCATTCTGGCTTGCCAGGCCTCAATCGCCCTGGTCGGCAAACTGAGCAGAAGGAGCCGGCCCAGCATGGGATCACTTGGGGAGAACCGCTCTGGCAGAAGATGACCGACGCCGACCCAACACTGCGGGGCTCTGGAGGACACCATTGCCACATTGTAGTGGGAACCCAACTACCACTGAGGGGAAGCCTGATCCAATTTCAATAGACGAGCTGCAACTTCCCAACTAAAGAAAGCCAAGTCGACTTCACTGGAGACCAGCTTCCTGAGCCAACAGCTCTTCTCAGGGCTAACGCAAAAACGGCCCTTTTCAGGGCCACCACTTCAGAAACCTCAAACAGCCCTTTTCAAGGCTACCACAAGGTTTTAAATTACAATGTGCCATCAAAGCCATTTGGCGACAACAGTCCTTCTCAGAACTGCCAAGGTTTTAAATTGCCACAAGCCGTTGAAGCCATTCGGTGACAGCCCTTTACAGGACTACCATAAAGTTTTAAAGTCCCACATGCCATTGAAGCCATTCAGCAAGTTATAGGTTGGTTCTTTCTTCATCCCGAAGGAGGATGAAATTGTGAATTAAAGATTTAATCTTTAACGATATAATTAAGGATATATATATATCCTTAATGAATATATTCATTTAGGAAAAAAGGATTAATCCTTTTACTTCATTATTATAATTCTGCCTACACTACTATTCTATCTTTTGTAATTAATATCTTTTTCAGGTTTCTATAAAGCCTGAATACATTGTTTCTTATTGGTATTATTTTCACAACCATGAGGGTAATGAACACTGAGAAGGTCCAGTATGGAGTCCTCTGAGTTGATGTGAATGGCGACTGTAGCAAGCTCTGCGGTGTCCAAGGTGCTGGTTCCCCTGGAAATATGGAAGCAAAGCCAGTTTTGCAGCCCTGAGGCGGGCCTTGTGGCTCTGGGAGAGCCCAAGGAGCTTCTGAGCTGGCTCCAGAGTACACCTGGATCAACCTGGGCCCGAGGGTCGAAGTTCTGGTTAGACAGGCTGGCTAGTATTAATATATGAATATTAATAGAATTTATAGTCTCATTCTTCTTTCTCTATTCTATCATTATCTACAACTGCCTGATTACTTTGTTGTAAGCATTGGTAATTTTATAAATTGCATATTCCTTTATACTACATATGAAAAAAAATTTTTTTTGTAATATTTTAATCTAATCAGAGCTCTTTTTCTAATTACTGAAATATATATATATATATATTTTTAAAATTAGTTTCTGTAATATTTAAGAAATCTAATTTTAAAGGATCTGTTTGTTTTTTCTATATAAATAGACTGCCACTCGCCGGCCTCCGTGACGTGAGCGGTAGTGTCTCAGCCTTTCGTCCGAAAGTCCTGGATTCAAATCCCAGTCAGGCATGGCATTTTTCATATCCTACAGACAAGCTTCACACTTATGTGCAATAACAGGCCAAAAAAAAGTTTATACATTACGTAATTATATATTAATAAAATAACATTGAAAACATTACTAAAACTTATAATAATGAAATATTTAAACCAGCATACAACCTAATAACCACATAATAAAATATTTACAAAACAAAAAAAAGAAGAAAATAAACAATCTGTATGGAATTTATAAAATTAAATTTAATGATCGTGATTGTATTTGTAGAGGAAAAACCAATAGAACCTTTAAAACTAGATTTCTTGAACATTATAGAAATTACAAAAATAATAAATTAGGTTTATTTAATACGGCAGACCATCTTAATAAACTTTGTATTTTGTGACATTAACACAAATTAGAAATCAGTGAAGATGACATAAAATTAAATATATCAGAAATATATAACATATAAATACAAACAAAATTCCGATTTTATAAACTATTACAGTGTTTGAGGAGAGTCTTATAAAAACTGCAACAAATAGCAGCACTTATATAATAAATTAATATGCAATTTTCATTATTTTAGTATTTTCAATTTTTAATATAAGTTTAATGAAATATTTCAGTCATTACTACAGATGTGGGATCCCGTGGAAGTACTTTGATGGTAAAATTAAGGTAAGATATATCTTATCTTAATTTTACCATTATCTTAATTTTAATTGAAATTTTGTTTATATTTATATGTGTAATATTTTTCTGATATATATATATATATATACACACATACAAGTACACAGTTCTTAACAATTACTGCATTCTGTAATGAGAACAGGAGCTCTGATGTGATGAAAATATTATAAAAAAGGCTTTTGGTATATGTAGTATAAAGAAATATGCACTTGATAAATTTAAAAAATGTTTACAACAAAGTGGTCAGGCAGTTTTAGGTAATGATATAGTAGAAAAGAATGAGAATTCCATGACCAATGAAAAACTGGAAGAAATTAAGAAAAAATTATGAAAATGATTAATTATCCATTCAATCACTATTATAGAAGTTACTGAAGAGTTTCGCATTTTATGTGGTTTATTCAAGATAATTAATATTTTAGGTATTACAAGTGTGGCAGCGAAACTTGTGTCAAAATTGTTAAATTTTGATAATAAATTGCAGAGAAAATAACCTCAATTGGTCTAATCGAGCGTTTTTCAACCTGTGCTTTGAACGATAAGACAGATGGCATACTTACATTCAGTTGAAATTACCCAAACAAACCAGATAATAATTAAATAAAAATTTAAATAAAATAAATAAAATTGATACTGAAAAATAATCAAGCTTTCTAATTTCCATGAACACTTCAATGCCCAATCAAGAACTTGGTATTTCCATGGTTTGAAAATGACTGCATTGTCACTAATATAAAAGTATAGATTGATGCACCGGTATTGATTCTAATTTTCTTGAAAGTATTTGTGACCACCTGAAAACTGGAATTTGAAACATGTTTCCTGAATAACTTTTAAAATGAATCTCTGTGGGTTTGGAATCCATTTCAAGCTATAGTCACAAGAACAAACTTTCATATAAAGAAAAAGAACAGCTAACTAATCTTTCAAGACAGTACACTTAAGATGCAATACCATTATCTTGGTTTGGCCAATTTTGGATCCCACCTTCAGTTAGAGGTGAATTTACTAGACTATTTGATGAAGCATTGAAAATCATACACTTTTCATCACCCTATCTTTGAGAGAAAGGATTTTCAACATTTCTTCAAATAAAAACAAAGTACAGAAATTATCCTAATGTAAAAGCCAATCTTCGGCTGAAGTTGACCAATATTGAGCCACATACCGAGGAACTCTGCTAAGACCAATAAACTAAAACCATTTTATTAAAATTGACACAATTATATCATATGATTTATTTGTTTAACAGGTTGACTGGCATGAGACATCAAATGATGTCACAGCTAGTTATCCATTATTGCTGTGAGACATCATTTGATGTAATTAAAAATTAGTAATGGCGTAAAAAAAACTTTATTGAAATTGAAAAAAAAAAATGGCAGCAGGTGGATTTTTAGCAAAATAAATATAGCAGCCTTGAAAATGTTGCATTTTTCAGTGTGGCAGTCAACCTGTTAATAAAAACAAAATAGTTTTTCAGTGATGAATCAATTTTGATAGTTTACTTCCAATTTAATTAATTATTTTTCATATGTATTAAAACATCTTTTACATCTATTACATAATAAATGATATCCAACTGCATCTCCCAATTGTTGCTGATACCCACATAAGTAAAAAAAATTAAGATTACATAATTTAATGGTCTATAGAACATAGGAGACTTTTACAGGTTCTTGGGCTTAAAAAGTTTGCTCTAATCTTTATAATTGGTAATGAACTGTGGTGTATGGCAACCCAATAAAAAGAAAAGGCTCAGTCGTATCAATAGACTCCCTAGTGAGCCACGACTCAGAAAGTGCATAAATATCAGTTACATATTGAACTTCTGACTGCTTTTTAATAAAACTGCAAAAGCTAGTTAAGGATAAGTTCACTAATTTTTTGTATTCTTTTGATTAGTTATTATTGTATTCTATGAAATTTTACTATAAGGAATTTTTGGCAGGTAACAATATCTTCATAGCTATTAGTAAAAAATGGGCCGGAACTACAGGACAATTAATAGATATTGCATTCTGACTCGCATATCATTTAGTGATAACCTTTTTTGTTCAAAAATATAATCGTAATGATATCTTAACCACCACATTTATGGAACCATAACATCCACCCAGGCATGCAGGATACTTGAGTTGTGGGGTCATCAACATAAGATGGCGTTCCGCCTGGTGAAGACCACAATGATGCTTCTTAAAGGCCGTTTGGCAGTGAGGTGTCAGGTTCATGTTTCGATGTCAGGCCTTCGTATTAAATAACTTTAAGTTCTAAAGTACCTCGAGGTGTTTCTTGACGAAAAATTGTAGTTCAAGAAGCACCTTAATTACATTGCAGAGAAGGCCTGTCGTACCTTCTTTGGTATTCGACAAGTGGTCAATCCTGATTGGGGTCTTAATTTTAAGATTATGAGTACCTGTATAAGGGCATGTGCAAGGTAATTATGCTATATGTGGCACCTTTTTTGGGTGAATAGGCTATAATTTAAAAGCTATCAGGATATATTATTAAGAGCTTATATTGTTAAGGTAACTGGAGGTTACCATACTATTTCAAGGGAGGCATCTTGGTGATTGCAGGCATAAAACTGATAGCTTTAATTGCATCAGAAAAGCAGCAGTATTATGTTGCTACGAAATCAGGGGAACTGACTTCAGAAAAAATGTTTGAGGTAGAACGACATGGCAATGCTTTATGGCAGGCCAGATGGGATGAGGTAGAGAATGGGCGTTATACACATGATCTCTTCCCAGACATTAGTTTGCGGGGTGGGGGGGCTTTTGTGTTATGTTATGGTTGCATTTTGAACTCAACTTCTAACCTATCGGGTAGGTAGTTGCATTTTTAATTTCAGTTCCTTCATGTCAATCAGTCTTGTTAAAGACTCAACATAGATGTGTTTTGTTTTGAAGAGTTTATTTCCTGGTAGTACACCGATGGGATTATCACATGTGGTATTCGCATCAGTGGCATCCTGACTGAGGCAAGACCAAGGCTGAGAGATGCCTTTTGACGGGATTCTGGAGATGACCTTCGTAAAGCCCATAAGGGCTAAGTATGGAGGTAGAGGCATGGCTATCAACACTGCCAATGGATTGCAACTGATATTTATGATTTAACTATTATATGATAATGATATTAATTAAGTGTATGATATTCATTTCAAATTGGTCAATGAAGTAAAGAGGTTAATTGTTTCACTAAACAAACCATAGAAAATTTACAACAATTTTATTAATAGGTAACAGGAAAAAACATTCTACAGTGTAATAAAATAGTTATTTTCTGAAATAAATACTTCTTAGACAAAAATGGATTTTTGAAGTAGAAAACAAAATTTTCTTTTTTAATTTAACCAAAATCATGCCACTGCTGGTATGACCAAAATTGTACTGTACTTCTTTCCATAAATTTTTACATACCTATCTACAACAATCTTAACAAAGATACACTCTGACAATTACTGTGAAAAGAAAACTAGATCTCTTTTAATATAAATGGCAGCTACATATAAAAATAAAAAGTTTTGTTGCAAATACAAAGCAATTATTCCTTTTTATTATTTATTTTAAATTTACAAGGTTTGTTGAAAAAACAATTTTTTTAACAAAACACAATTTTATTTATTTAACAATCAAACCAATACTCTTCCTTCTACTATTAACACACTGTCAGAATTTTTTTACATCTTTGTAATATATCCTGGCACACAAAGAAATATCTTGCAGGTCTCATGAGAAATTTTCTTAAATCTCTTAAAACATAGGTAAAGTATTCACTTTCAGGATGGCTTTAACCAACAGGAAAAATTCTGGTACCAAATCATGATAGTATAGGGCTGGTGTACAAAGGTTGTGTAGGCTTTACCAAAAAACTTTTGGTACTTACGTATTAACGCCACCGCAGCTACAGCTTTATTTAAAAACAAAGTAGTCAATCGGATTTTGGTGGAAAATGGGCCGATATAAACATAGATTCAAAACAGTCTTTATTAATTTTAATAAATGGTTATTTATTTAATTTATAAATATAATTTAACCAAACTAACAGGAGTGTTTTGATTATTTAAATAATAAATAATTGCAATAATTACTGAATTTATTAGTGTTAATTAGTCAAGGTTAACGAGTGTAGGTTAAGTTTGGTTAAATTATATTTATAAAATAAATAAATATAAATAACCATTTATTAAAATTAATAAAGGTGTAGCTGCGATGGTGTTAATACAATAAGTAAGTACCAAACTTTTAAATAAGCAATGCCAAATGTGTAGAACTAAGAATTTTACTTTTGTATTAAAAAGATCACTGCAAGCATGAAATTGCCTTACTAAACACTCATAGAATGGAAATAAAGCAACACCTTAAGTTAAGGAATTATTTTTTTCAAAAGTGTACTATTTCAGAATTTTTGTACATTTTGTCTGAAGTTAAAATTTGTTTATAGGTTTGTCTAAACTTTGTGTTACAATTCTTCAGTCATTTATAATTTTACAAAGTCAGATAACATAATAAAGAATGTTGTAAACAATCTGACATTGGGCAAAATATCATTCCTCAAAACAGCAGAACTAAGCATCCTTAAGAATAAGCATTCCACAGTAAAACTGAGGAGTAAAGTGTTTTCTGATGCTTTCTTCTAGCCAAAAATACAGTTACACATCAGCAAGCCAAGCCCACAGAATCACGCTTGATACTATATCCAACAAACAACACCTTCACTCTTAAAAAAAAATGTTTAACTACTGGTTCAGTGGAGAACATCATTACTCTCAGATGAAGCAAATCTTTAACTAATACCTCTTACACAGCAGCACTCTTTACAACTCTACCATAAAAAAAAATACTAAGATAGTATAGCATAAAGGTAAAACATGAGTGCATTCCTAATGATGAGATGCAATGAATAATATACAACGACTCTAAACAGTTTTAAAAATTATTAGAATAATATGAGGAGATTCTCACATACACACATATTTGTTTTTCATGATACATTTATAATATTTGTTTTTCACATTAATAAACAATGACTATAAAAATAATATGTACAGCACTATTACAAAAAAAAAAATAACCTATCATCCATCATTACCCTGGTTTCACCTAAAACATGAGCCACTAAGTACCCAGCTGAATTTTCTGGTTCTGGAATATTTTGTTTTTTGAACACTTTTTCCCAGTGTAAAATTGCATCTTTAACAGTAAATTTAGTCTCTGCTTGAACACATAAAAACCTTCTAAAATTAGAAGCTATAAGAAAATGAACGAGTAATCTCATTGCCACAATCTAACCAAACTACGGTTGTTTTACGAGATAAAATATCTACGGACCTCGACTCATAATCTACCAGCGAACTATTTACAGAACGATAACCTACAAATAACAATTATTAGTAGAGTCGAAATTGACTCGCTTAAAAGAACGTATCTGTGATCGAGTATTTTTTTTATTGTAATTACTAAAAATATCAAGTTGATCCGTTACATCAACATTTTTGCCAAACATAGGTTATAAAAAAATACAGTTACAAAAAGGCATGAAAATAATTGTACTCTATCCCTGGTAACCTTTTAAAAGGCGCATAATTTTACAATTTAACATTACGATTTTCACGAAATAAAGTGTTAAACAACATTTGATTTGTTAACAAAATGAAGGAATGGAAATGTTTGAAGGAAATCATAACGGTTTGAAATCTTAATTATATAGTTTTCGTACTCATCTGTTGACAATATAATTCATATTCAGTTCGTAAATTGATTAAACTTGGATTCGGTGTTTAAAAAAAATAATACCAATTGCCTAAGGTTATTGAATATAAATTATTTCTATGTTATTTACAGTTCTTACTTTAAAGAATTTGGCAAATAATTCTTAAAAGGATATTTTAACCGAGCAGTCACATACATTATACACACTCATATTTTGATTATCAGGGATAATATAACATAACAAATTAAGTCTGTTAATACAAAACAAATTTCATGTATAAGCGTAATAAAAATTATTTCTTATTGTTTTAGTGACTTTTTTTATAGCTACAACAATGAGTTCGAAGGACTAATGCATTACTTGCGAATTTTTGATACAGATCGTTTTTAAACGTTTTTTAAAAAAATTAACGCGTAACTGCTTTTGTCTTTTATTTATCTAATTTGTAATGCTAATCTGAGAACCGGTGGTACTGTTAAATTTTCGATTTTTTTTTACCAGTAGTTCTTAAAAAGTCCTAAAGATTAATTTCATTACCGGTAAACAATATTTTTTTATTTTGATTAAATAGTTAAAATTTTTAATTAGTTAAATTTGTATTACTAGTTTTCGGTATGAATTTATGAGAAATATCCTAATGTTTATCATAATTACATCGTAACACGTGTCCGAACTACTAAATCTAAAAAAATATTTTGATTTTCCGTGAAAAAACTAACTCAAAAAATTTATCACGTAAATTCAATTATTTTAAGTAGTTTTTGTTTCTCAAAATTAATTGTTATGAATAAATACTACCTTTAAATTATTTTAGTTTGACCATATTTAGATAATATGTAATATAATTTAATAATTCAATCTGATTTAGTTGACAGAAAAAAGCGTACTTTTTTTACAAAAAGATTTCATTTAGTTTAAAATTTTGCCAACAGATAACAGCAGCATTTATAGCTTCTGTAGTGCTACTTTGCAGTGGTTCACGAAGAAGTAAAAATTTCCCAGTTGAAAAACATTTGTAGTCCGATACTATTTACCTATTTTTTTAGTAACGTTATTACTGTATGCTTCACACAAATTGTGAAATTAGATCATCTACCAGCAATAAAAAATTAAGAAACGAAATTTTAACAAAAATTGTATAGGTTAATGTCGATTTATTTTGCGTTTTCAAACGTAGGGATTTTTTTTACGTTGGTATTCCTCAAGTCATGCAGCTGTAATATTCTGAACTTGTTTCCCCGTTAATGTAATTTGTATTCTTCGTTGGTTTCGGTGTTTGATGTTTGTTCGTCTATGTGATCGTAATTGAATATGTTTTGGTGTTGATTTTAAAAATTTAACGAAATCATTTGAGGTTGTTATTTTAGTGCGTTTTTAAAAAAGAAATTAATTAAAGTGTATGTTTTACTGATTTATTACCTGTAAAGTACATTATGCTCAACATCGGAACCTGTTGCCCATTGCAGGTCAACTTTTAGTGTATTAGTTTGTAGAAAGAATTCTTTATTTGTGCAACAACACGAAAAACCTCTATTTTGTTTTTATTACATCATTATGTTTTAAGTAATAATTGCAAACTTTTACATTTGTATAACAAACTGTAATATACTTATTGTGTTAAAAGTTCGTCGGGTTTTGTTAATGCTACTTTTTGTAATTTTTATTGGATTATTACATGGAATTTCCAAAACATCGGCTTCTTTTTTAAGGTATTTATTTATTGTCTACTTTTTAAGTTGTAATTTTTATTTTGGAATCTTAAAATGTTTGCCTGCAATGGTATTTATTGTTATTTTTTGATTTAGTTTATTTGGTAATAATTTTTTTATCATTAAACTGTAACAGTTTTAAGCATTTCTATATAAATTATACATTAATTTTCCAAACTTTTCTTTTAATAAATTAGTAGGTCATTAATTTTGAAATTACTTTTCGTTTGCATTATTTAATATTTTTAAATTGTTTCTTTATTTAAATTAGTCTAATTTCACGAAGTAAAAATAAAATTATTGGTCATAATTTTAGTTGTTTTTATAACCAAATTCAACGTGTTTAGGTGTTAAATATTTTACCGTTAATTTTCTTGATTTGATTTCTTTCTTTTATATGTCTATGAAATTTTTACATATGTATTTTTTTTTAAATTCTTTTAAAAGAACTGTTTTGTTTTTTAAAAATTAAATATCAAATCCATTTCTTTCTATTTTCCATATTTCTCACCTCATTTAAATTTTAACGTGACAGATTGTTTTAAATTATTTTTTTCGTAAATTAAATGACGTTTTTTATTTGAATAATTTGCATTATGAAGAAAGTATAAGTTTACATTATAAAATATTTAGAAAAAGAAGAAAAAAATAATCTTTAATGATTAAAAACAATGATTATTTTTACTGTCAAAATGTATTTTTTTTCTAATTATATTTTTTTGTAAAAATTTTAAAATTATTTATCTTATAAGGGTATATCTTTATGTCTTTTGAATTTTGTAAGAGATGTAAACAAAAAAAAATTAAAAAAAAAATTAGATAAAGTTTGAAGTATATATATATATATATATATATATATATGTATGAGGAGCAGAATTCGTTAACTTTTTCTACGTATTTTCAAGAATTACTTCCGTGTTATCTCTATTCGTTAACGTTGTCTGTATATTTTTGTATTTTATCTAAAATATTAACGTTATTTTGTTATTACTACACATCTTGTCATATGAAACGTAATTAAAATAAAGATGTAATTTAAGTGGTTTTCATATGTTGTTTTCTAATCTGGCTCGCACACGTGTGAATTACTTTACTCTGTAGCATTTATATTGTTAATATAAAATACGTTAATCAACAAACGAAATACGGATACAACGTAACGTTTCTTTTATGTTAATTGAATTTAGTAATGTTATACTTTGATTAAAACGGAACAACGTTAATGTATTCGTTACTTAAAATTTAATAGATTATGCAATAGTTAGATACAGCGACTTCTCAACACGCATGACAACAGCATTTCAGACCGTACACAAACATATCATGCGTTAAAGAATACTCATCAGAAAATTTTCTACATCTATTGCGCTCTTATAAATGTTGATTATTCCAGTTTTACGTAGTACAAAATATTAAAAAAGTATTTTATACAAAATATGTTTAAATAAAAACCAAATTATAATTTATAAAAAATTCTACCAGTTTACGCTAATAGATTACTAGCTGTTGTACACATCCTCGTCCGGGCGTAAATCTCGATTGAAATCAACAGAAAAATGTTTTTATTTATATTTCATTCTTTCCAATATATCTCAAAGTTAACAGGGACTGACGTTCAACGTAATATGAGAAAAAAACCGGAAATATTTTCAATTAACTGCCAAATTTGATAATGATGCGTTTAATTAGAAATTTTTTATATTTTTTCGAAGCGGCTTACCTTGGGACCATGCCGATATAATATCTTCTTTTCCAAATTTCCTTCATTTTCTCAAAATGCACCCGTTTTTTTTATTTTGCCCATTTTCTTGTAGTACTTTCTTACTTCATCCACAAGCACCATTATAAATTATTTCTCTAAACTTAATTTTTTCCAAACAGTTCTTCACTTTTATCCTTAAAAATTCCTTTTTGATCTACTTTTTATATTCTATTTGATTTTTTAATTTCAAAAGTTTTCCGAAATTTTTTTTTTAGTCATTTTTAATTCATTCGGATCATGTGGAATTTTAAACATGTTTTTCTAATTGCAGTTTCCAAATCTTTGGTTTTATAAATTTCCTTATTTGATTTCAATCTGTACCCGTCTAGTTTTTCTGGGATCGTAAATTCTCTTTACGATTTTCCTTTATGATTTTGAGGAAATTTTGTAAGCCAGTGAAATTTATTGTTTCAGTTTCGTATGAAATCACTTTTCTTGATAAAAAATTTTGATTTATAAAACATTTTTTTATAAACAAATTTCTGTAGTCGTTTTATCTCGGGCATTTAATAAACAAGCAATAAGTAATTTCTGAGTTAATTATTTGTTACTTAATTCGAGACTGATGTTACGTACTCTGATTCAATACAGCACTTTTTTATACGTGTACGATATTACGTCATCGCATCAACAAATTTTTTTCTCACTAGACAGAGTTTATATTTTAGTGTATAGGGGGTTTTTTTTTTTATAGAAATATCTATTTAAAAGGTCTTATTTTCTGGATATCCGCCTATTTCGTACATTTAAAACTTCCCCGTAGAAAGCTCTTTAAAATATTGAAAACCTCATCAATATACAACAATGGTATTTGAGTTTTATGGTCTCACACAGTGGGCAAGTAGATGTACCCTATGGTTGTTAGGCCTAATAACACTATTGTTACGAGTAATTACGCTACCCTCAATTAAATGTCATGATAATGTTAGTAAAAAAATTAAAATTCCTAACAACTCCATGGGGTTTTTGGTTCTTTATCGGAATCCGCAGCTACTATTTTCAATTTTTTCTTCAAAATCAATGGGTATTTGCAGAGAAATTAAACTACGCTCGCTTCGCTCGCTAACCTATTTTTTTAAATTTTATTTCTACTCGTCGAATTTGTTTAAACATGAGTCTTCCAAATGTGCCTAAGAGAGTTTCAATATAAGCATTATGCTTATAATTTTAAATATAAACTATAAATATAATTAACCAAATTTAACCTACCTTCGCTTCGCTCGTTAACCTTGAGTAGCGAGCGTAAGTTAAGTTTGGTTAGATTATATTTATAATTTCTCTGCAAATACCCACTGATTTGGAAGAAATGATTGAAAAAAGTGACTGTTGGATTCCGAGAAAGTACCCTAATTTTTAATTTATTTTGTATTTTATGATTTTGTTTTTCCGCGTTATTTTCTTGAATTTTTCTCGGAAATTCATGTCTGCTGCTTTAGGGAGGGGATTGTTCAGTCCACGATTTATTGAGTAGTTGATAAAATATATTTAATTAAAATTATACGTAAAAATTTATGTTTCTATTACCTTTTATCGCAACCATTATGTTCTGCGTATAAATGAAACTACGATGAATTAATTTACACGATACATGTTAAGAATCAAAACCTTTATAATTTATTCATAGTTTAAAATGCAATTCAGTATAAAATGCAACACACACACACATACACACACAGAGAGAGAGAGCGAGAGAGACAGAGATGGAGCGGGGGGAGCACGCACGCGCACATGCATACTCACGCTCGAACACGCGCGCATATATACACACGGACGGACAGGACTGTCAGGGGGGGAGGTAGAGAGAGAGAGAGTGAGTGTGTGAGAGGGAGCGAGAAAGAGAGGGGAGAGAATTATTCACGAAAAGTGGAAAAAAACTTTCAGGACGTGTTATCCTGATGAAAATAAAAAAGAAAGTTTTTGTAAAGATAGCTTCGGAAATGTTTTTTTTTTTTAGCGAATTCATCCTTATTTTTGCGTCTTCAGTAAAATTAAGCCAGACTCTTAATTCATGAAACCCAAATTAAGAGGTAAATTTAGTGGTTTTATATGAAATCTAATCTGAAATTTTTTTATAAAATAGGCCCCAGGATTATATTTATGACAGTTTTTGAGAAATCTTAGGGTAAAAGCGTACTTCATATCAATCATTTATATTTTTTTTCCCGTCTACACCTTTTATTAACAAATTAACGATAGTAAAAATGAAATTTTAGAATATATAGCCGATCAAATTAGTTCGTCTTTTTAAAATATTTCTCCATAAACTATATCACCTTTTCTTTTCGTTTTAAGAGGATTTAATTTAATATTTTATTGTTTGTTTATATTTAACATACTTATTGTGTGTACCGCATTTCAGACATCTCGCTCATTCTTTACTTTTTTAATTTTTCTATTACCCGTGTTTTACTATCAAAAAATATTTTTAAGAATCTCTTACCAGTTCTTTAATTTGTATTTACTACTACTTACTTTTTAAGGAACGAACAATTCGTTATTGAATTGAATATATATTTATGAGTGTGAACACTTTTTGCCTTGGATTTTGATTTTGATGTCGGATTAAATGTCGTTAGAGGATTACAAAAATACACGAATGACCGCCGGATTCATTTCAAAATAGCCGTCAAAATAAAAAAAAACAAAAAAATGTAATTATTACGTAGTAACGGTGTAAACTATCAAGTTGGTTCAAATACACTAATATAAACTTTACTAAAACATATAAATATCAATTTTATCCCCGAATATTTCGGGGTCTTATACATTAGACCCCGAAAGTGACGGAAAAACGAACGTTTTTATTAAAATAAAAAGTGCCATGAAACCACCAAAACACGAAATAAATAAATTATGTTAACTTATCTCATTGATTCTTAAACTTTTCCGCCCACCGCTCACACTGAGAATCAAAAATTTTCTAGCGCTCCGAAAATGTTAAAAAATTATGGGAAAATCGATCTTGGGTTAAGCTGAAAGCGGGTGATACATGTTGCAGTTTCAATCTTTAAAGATTTCAGTACCTCGGCACAAAATGAATAAAAGCCAAAAAATGGAACGCTACATTAAAAACCTCACAATTTGTCATTAAAGCTAGAACAAAACCCTTTAATTCACATATTTATTTATATCAATACGGTGCTTAGATAGTGAGATTTGCAGCATTAAAGACAAAAGTGACCTTTTGTCTTTAATGTGGAATATTTCGGTTTAGAAAAATCATAGAAAGACATACAAAAAAAGAAATTAAAGCTAAATTCTTAAGATTTTAAACGATTTTATTGTAGTTTACAGAAAAAAATTTGTTTCGTTTACGCGCTCGATCAAACGCGAAAAAAAACGGTCAAATTTTTAAAACTTTTCTTCTCGCTGATTTTTTTTTTAATTTGATGATTTTTGAAATCTGAAATATACTGCCAAAAAGTAGAGTATTCAAGCTTTAATTTTTTTTTTATTGTCTCTCTCTAAGCCTCTTGGTTGTAAATTTAAAGTAGTTTGAATACAATAATTTTTTATCATGAAATGAGGGTGCCCGTTTAATTTTTTGTACCAGTGTAGTAGTAGGTATTTAATTTTAACGTTTTAGTTAAAAATATCAGGAAGACATAATTTTTTCCTTCTTTTGTAATCATCCATCGCCTTCATAGATCTCCTGAACGCCTCCAATTGTGTTGTAGACCTTCTGCCGTTCCCCCCGAAGACCACCAGTGCTCACAAGGGGACGTTATCGCCCACTTTGAGAACGAATGACCTAGCTTATGTATTGGAAGAAGAAGTTAGATAACTTCGTTAGGAAGGGAATATTTAACTGAGAGAACAGTAATAATAATAATTAGTTCGGGAAAGTCTTTCCAGATTATTCATTGATGGGCCACCGAGTTGGTCTAGTGGTGAACGCGTCTTCCCAAATCAGCTGATTTGGAAGTCCAGAGTTCCAGCGTTCAAGTCCTTGTAAAGTCGGTTATTTTTACACGGATTTGAATACTAGATCGTGGATACCGGTGTTCTTTGGTGGTTGGGTTTCAATTAACTACACATCTCAGGAATAGTCGAACTGAGAATGTACAAGACTGCACTCATACAACATATCATCCTCATTCATCCTCTGAAGAATTATCTAAACGGTAGTTACCGGAGGCTAAACAGGAAAAAGAAAGATTATTCATTGATAACTGGGTTTGCTATGAAAGATTAGCTGATTTTAATCAATACTGTTATTACGTCCATCCTTCGTAATTTTACTACATAAATAATAAAATTTGGCAATTTTTAGTATATTATATTTACTTATTTTAATTTCTAATTTTATTTTATATTTCTATTACCTTTTTTTTAATTCTATGTTTATTTTCAAATTAAAATAAACTATTCTTTCCTAACCAATAAATCCATGACATCGAATTTCTTGGAACTAATTTTGGTTTGTGCCAAAAATAAAATGTCAGCGGAATATGTAGTTTAATACATACGTTTGGGCGTTTACTGGTTTAAAAAATGATACAACTCCTTAGAAAAACCTGTTAAGTTTTACTATATTTAATATACAAAGTATTGCGTAAAAATAAATTCCTAATGATGTAGTAGGCGAGAAGAAACTTATGTGATTAGTCATCAACCTGACCTGTTTTGTTCTTAGCTGTTATTGTGTCGATATTTGAGTATTAGTAAAAACCTGACAAGTTGTTTTTAGTGTTTATATCCATTCTTAAGAAACTGCTGTATATTGTCGAGTAGTAAAGGTTTATTGTCCAGTTTAAAACTGTTGTTATACTGTAAGTTGTGTTCATCTTTTATTAAGACTATTTATTTTATTAATACTATCTCTCTCTTCGCGCGCGTATGTTTTAACCACTTTTCCAACAAAAGTACGGTATTTCGGTCGCATGATGAGATTGGATGGTTAAAATGAATTATTACCAGTTTAGAGTCATGAGGAGCACGAAAATATCATTTACTTAATTGAGGGGTTTCTTATTAGGCCTATATATAAATTTTGTGGCTTAAAACTTTACAAAACTACTTCATACATTTCCTTGAAATTGATATATGCAGTAGTAGTGTATATGAAATTGTGCATATGAAAATTTGATGAAGATTAATCGAGTCGTTCTTGAGTTACGCTTAATTAAAGCTCGAAGTTTGTGGTTCTAAAATCTCCAAAACTACTTGATCAATTTCCTTGAAATTTATATATGCTTAAGTAATGTATCTGAAGTTGTGCGTGTAAAAATTTGATGAAGATTTCTGTAGTCGTTTTTGAGTTTTTTTTTTTTTAATCTCCGGGACCACCGTTAGATATTGCTTCAGAGGTGGTGAGATGAATAATTTGTAGTGTGTGAAAATGCCATGCATGACCGGGATTATTTTTAACCCTTAATATATAGTATTCCAAATGGGCCGATTTTGATTATCTTTTTTTATTATGAACAGGAAATTACCCTGGTCATCCCTGCAGTAAATATAATTTAGATAAATGAAGTACAAAATATAAAAATAACGTTTTTTTAAAGAAAAATCGTGTGATATATAGACAATTTAAAGATTTCATAAATTTTTTTGTCATCTTAATATAAAACTTTGTTAAACATATTAAAATATTAATTTATATGCAAGTACATCTTTAACTGCCAATTTAAAAGTTTTTTAATCGCTAAAGTGCCTTCGGTTACGGTTGTTAGGTATTTAACTCATAATTTTGCTAGCCATTAGTGAATTGTTTCCTTTTACAATCTGTAGCGGCTATATTGTTAACTATAGCTATTCCGCACACCCCAATTGTCTTATAGGCTCAGCCAACCTTGTTTTTATAAAGTATTAACGGAATATATTTTTTTTTAATTTTTATTTATACAGATGGTTTTTTAAAATTTCTGTTATCTTCTTACAGTTCATATTTACGTAATAATTTTATATACAGGTTACACAAAAAAAAAATATGGGAACTTTTTAAATCCCTCGATGCACCTTCCAAACTATTGCAGGTTTTGTAAAACGTTAAGGCGAAAGCACGTTAACCGTTCCATTACTTCATGATGACTGAGTGGCAAGGTTACCTTTTTTGTAAAGCAGTGTTGCCAACTGTACGTGGTTGCCACTACGCTTTTCAAAAGTTCCCGTTTTTTTTTATCACTTTTTAGGTAGATTTCATAAGAAAGCTACCTATTGTAATGGGTACCATGATTCGACTTCTGGAAGATTTCGACATATGTTTGCGTTTCACATTCCCCAGACCGCAAAACCACCGTCAGTTCAAAAGTTTATATTTTACTTTCTTGTGGGCACGATAACTGCTGTAATTTTGCGCCAATCACTTTCAAATTGATACATAAAATATAACGACCCAAAATCACGCTCGAATTCGTTAATGGGCAAAATCGGACAATAGGGGTAGGCTTTTTCGAAAAAACAAACTATAGCTATAATTTTCTTATTAAATAAAATATCAAACTCGTTTAAAGTTCTTACTATTCTTTATTTAAGGCCTTAAACATATATAAATAAAGACTTTTGATATCGTCAATCATTGACACAAGGGGTGGAAAAACGGAGTTTTGAAGACAATAAAAATCAACCTCCCTTAATAGGCACAGTACCGAATCGGTTTAAAGTGGTCGTTAGTCTTTTAAAAACTTTTTTCTGAAACAATATTGATATAACCAACTCTTACGGCAAGGGATGACCAAAATTTGCTGGAATTGTAAGAAGATGGGGCTTGTCGAACGCTAAACATCTGAAACTTATCTTCACATGCAACCATTGTCGTATTGAGTAAATTTTTCCTTAACTTTAAAGTGGACATATTTTTTTATCCCCTACTTAGCACCCGTGAAATCTCCCTCCGCCTTCCGGCTTGCCGAAAAGGATTTTTATTAATTGTAGAAGATAAATTGCTTTTGTCTTAAAAAATTGAAATTTAAGGAATTTAAAGTGTTTTTAAAGTTAATTTTATTAATTTATTTTTTAATGACGTTTCTCTTCTCAAAAGGTTATTCGAATTTATTTTTATAGTTTTGTGTAAATGTTGACCTCTTTATATTATTTCTCTTATTTTTTAAATTACAAATTAAGGTCTCAAATCTTCATCGTATCACTTTTAATTATGTTTTTCATTTGAAAAAAGCGATTATAATATATTATCTTTAAATTGTGAAATTAAATTTTAGGGATATTCCTGGTTTATTTTTATTATTTTTTAATTAAACAAAAAGAAAATATTTTTCACTAAATGTAAAATTATAAATTACGTAACGTGGTAACTCCCAAAGAATAAGATGGACCTATGTGATAAAACTGATGATACAATGAAATGGGAGATTTCCGTTTAATTCTATATCGGGAAAATATGTTCATACGAATCATTAGCAATGATTCAATGAAACATTGTCACTTTTACGAGGTGTTCTGTTGTTTAAATTCGAAAATATTAATAGAACTACAGTTTTAGATTTCTTTCTTTTCCTCCAATTCTTTTTTGATTAACTTATTTTCCAGTAAACAGAAATCCAAATTCAAATTACTTTTAAAAAATGTTCTTCTAAAGCATTTTTAATTATGCTTATAAGTAACATTTTTTTTTTAATTTTATTTTAATTACCATAAAAAGTATAAATTACATTGAAGTAGTAACCTTTGTAAAAAAATGTTTGTGTTCAGTTGATCAGTTCCGTTCTGTTTTAGAATCATACATATTAGTTTCGTTAACCGGTAGAAAACCCTAAGCCTTAGCTACTACTATTTTAAATCACATAACTTACATTAAAGCCACATATTTTTACTCATTATTTTATGTAAATATAACACCTAATATTATATTCTAATAAATAATAACTGGAGAGCTTCTGAAACGTTTTTAATGAAAGTGTTACGCGCTAAGGTCGCTGAGGGGAGACGTGGCTTTTAGCATAGGAAAGGGCGGACAGGCCCATCCGCGAGAGCATGCCCAGATGTGCCGGTTCCGGTGAACGAGTGGGGACTCCGAGGAAGATTACTTGGACTAGGAAATAAAAGACCGAGACCCGGCCGTCGGATGGGGTTCTGGGAACGATATAGTCGGGCCTGGTTTCTTTCCCTGGCGGTTAGCGTCTGGCACGATTTAAGACCGTGGCCCGGTTTCTTAGGGAGGGGGGCGCGGAATGACATAGTCGGGTCCGGTTACCCCCTCCTGGGAATTGGAATTGGAGGCAGGCAAAGAGAGAAAAAATCCAGCCGGGGGTGCCGAACTGCCAGTGGGTGGGGACGCCCCCTTAGAGTTTAAGGACTCTCCTCTGGGCCGAGTTTTACTTAACTGTATGTCTGGCTCAGGGTAGTAGAGGTAAAAAAAAAACAATTTTGGGCATACGATTACATTTTTATTCGGGATTCTTAAACTCGTCATCCTTATTTATTATTTAATAAAATGATTTTGAATGTACGAAACGTGTCGAAAAACCTTATTTTAAAGAGTATAGAGTAGCGTCGTCCCTCTTGTCAACTTTTCATACATGCCAGAGGGGGCGCTAGTGATGCCCTTCGATACTTTTTGTTTATATATGATTAATAAAGTAGTAACAGTGGTGAGGTTTTGATTTTGTAAGCATTCCGGAGGTAGCCCGGGAGGAAGTTTGGCGAACTGGGGTTCTGGTTGACACAGTTCCTGACCGGCCATGGGGGTCTTTCGTTCATACCTCTTTGGACGAAGAAGGATTAAAGACCCCTTCTGCCGCCCCTACTGTCGTGACTTAGACACGCCGGACCACGTGATATTCCAGTGCCCGCGATGGGACGAAAACGCCGCGACTGTGGTGTCTTAACTGGGCATCTCGAGGTAGGTATCGTTGGAACGATGTTACGCAGTCTCGTGGATTTCGACACTATGACGGGTTTTATGTCAAGAATACTTCAAATGAAATATCGGGAAGCGAGGTGGTGAGGGACAGCTCCATACGGAGTTGCCGTTCGCCCGTGCTTGCACGGGTGGGCGATGGTGATGCGGGGACTCTCGAGCCCCTGAACCAAAAGACTATCCCGGCGGGGGTGTCCCTGTTAGAGGCGAACCACAAAGGACCGAGTACCGGTTGCTGAGTGATGAAGGCCTGGGACGGCATAGCCGGGCTTGGCGTTTCCTTCTTTTCGCGGCTAGAGGCGAAGGCACCTCCCGGAACCGTGTTCAAGCTTAATTGGGGGTCTGGTTCCGGGCGGCACGGAAAAAAAAAATATTACAGCCGTACATTTACATGTAATTTCCAACTTCCATAAAACAGGTAAATCAATTTAAAGAATTACTAACATATATAAATATTAACATACAGATTTTTTGCTTCACATTCACAATTTTTTCGTATTGAAAAAAGTACACTTTTTTGTGTTGACGTATCAGAATTAAAAAAAAGGAGGTTACATTAAAATAACTATTTAAAAAAAATTATATAATAGATATGATTAAAAAGGACCGCATTCGTGGTGGTGTGGTAGCGTCTCCACCTTTCATCTGGAGGTCCTGGGTTTAAATTCAGGTCAGACATGGCATATTTTATACGCTATAAATATTCTGTTACCTTTGCATAAGCATCAAGTTTATGTGGAAATAAAAAAAAGTATACATTTAATTTTTTCCCAAAATTTGATGTTTTGTAGCTGTTCACCAAATTAAATGATAGTTATTCTCAATTTGGTGTCGATTTGTAAAATTGAACTTTTAAAGAAAAATTAAAAAAATATAAATATGTTTTATTTTTCATTTAGAGTAAAAGGTTTATTTTATTTTTTTAGTAATGTACATATTTATCATTAAGAAAAAATCTTTAAATTTAAAATTGCATTTATGTTTAAGAAAAGAAAACAAAATCAGGTACACAGTAGCGTGACAACGTGTAAATATGGTGATAAAAAATAATTTTATAAAGGTTAGTACATGTTTAAAAGATGTTCCTGATAGTTTTATCATTTGACTGTCAATATGCTTGTAAAACGATGGCGCTATCCTTGTTGGTACAATAGATAGTTGATTGAAAGTTTTTAAATGAATTTCTTCTGTCATTACCTTTTTTTTCTTTTCAATCATCGTCGAAATTTATAAATTGCTTTTTTTAATAATTATTTCTGTAAAGCTGTTCATTATTTATGAAAAAAAAAGTTTCAATACGATACTTAGAACCGGACATATATATTTTTTTATTATATATATATATATATATATATATATATATATATATATATATATATATATATATATATATATATATAATTATGATTACTCATCTTCAAAATAAATCTGTATGTAATTTGAGGGCGGTATTTATTTTAATTGTGTATGTACAGTGCCGGATATACCTTGGACGAGGCCCCAAGCAAATCGATATTTTTGAGGCCCCCTCAAAAATGGTTTGCATGACAAACCAATTTTAAAATATACTGTCATTATAATCTATGCTATAAATATAAATGAAGCTTTTACATAATTGAAGATAGCAATTACAATTATACATAAGTTATAAATGTAATACATAAAGTATTATAAATATATATATTCTTTATTTTTTGTTAATTTTACTTTTATTTTTCAAAATTTTTTATTTCGAGGCCCCTGTCAAAGTGAGGCCTCAAGCAGCTGCTTGTTTTGCTTTATGGTAAATCCTGTACTGTGTATATATATTTTTATAGACTATGCAGCGAGTCACTGCAGAAGCCCGTACGAAAAATACACCATTACACAGACAACATAAACCTTAGATAAAAAAACCAAAAAAAAAAACCACAAATCCCAGTCATCATGACCCTCAAAATAGGTAACGCTACCTGAATACGTCGAATAATATCGCTAACAACATATACCGTAGTTAAAAAAACGTCAATTGTTCCAACTTGCAGCATCGTAACGAACCACGCTCTAAGTTGCCGCGCTCAAAATTTTTCAACTAAACTTGATCGTAACTCAAGAATTACCCCCCATCTAATGAATTTTTCTTTAATTTACTTGTTCACCTTGTATTTTAGCAAAAATATTTCAATGAACGAAAATAAAAATTGAAATAATTTTCCTCTTCGAAATGAATACGTTTTTTTTTTCATTTCGAATGTAAAAATATCGAATGGAATTTTATTTTTTGAAATTATGAGAAATAAAGAAAATAAGTAATAGTTTTAAACAACTATTTTAGAAATATTTGAAATTTCAAACGGGAAATGGAAGATTTTGTTTCTTCAACTTATGCAGTTAATTTCGATTTTAATGTTATAAAACATTTCGTTTATTTAATGGATTATGTCTGATTAAATAATTAATCTGGAAGAAATAATTTTTTTTAATAAATAACTAGCTGACCCGGCAATGCTTCACTATTATTAGATTTGAGTATATATATAGTTATAGATATAGATTAAATGAACACAATTGAAAGTTTTATAAAATGAACATTACGGAACTTCACAAATTTAACCTTTCCCTTTTACCTTTTCTACCTTTCCTGCGTTCCCCATTTTCATTTACCATATTCCCTTTTCCCTATCATGTCGATTTCCCCCGTTCCTTTCCCTCCACCTTCCTTAATTTCTATTTCCCCCTTAAAATGTACCCGCTTTTCTTTTCCATTTCCTTTTCCCCTTTTTTATTTTTTCCATTTTCCCTTTCTTCCCTTTTACCTTTTCGATTTTTTCATTTCTCCCTTTTTCCCCGCGCGTAAATCGGTCCAGTAGTTTTTTAGTCTATAGCGGGCCCACATATCGGAAACATTAAAATATTTAGTTTAGCGTGTGTTGCTTTTATGTCCAACAGATAGCGCTGTTTTTCAAAAAAAGCATGTTTTTACCTGTCACAGACATCTTACGTATATAAAAACACGCGTGTATTTGAATGCATCGTTGTGTCACAATTTCAAAGCAATCTGTGAAGAACTTTCGGAGATTTAAGATTTTGAACGTTTACATTTTTATTTATATAGATTTTTAAAGAGAAGAAAGAAACTTCGCAATACGTTACTTAATTTAACCGAATATATTATTAATTACTTAAGTACGTGACTTGATTAAATAACATATATTATAAAACTGTAATGAAGTTAAAGTCACGTATTTCCATGTACATTAGCTCTATTGGAATATAAAGAATTCTCACGTTTTATAACACATCATTAATGATATAATGAAATTTATTTTTTAAAAGAAAACTAAAATTACTCTTAATTTCTTATTTTTAATATATATATATTATATATAAAAGAGCATGACTTAAAAATTACATTTTCCCAACTCCCTAAAACAAAAATATTGAAATGTTAATTGACGCTTTTCTTTTATGTGATAAATTTGAATCTAATTTTAAATAATGTTCATGAAAAATATTTACTAATAGAGTAACAATTTCCACAGTCGTCTTATGAATTAGATCGAATTGATTTACAGTGTTCTCTGTGGACCAAGTTAGAGACTTTTAATTCCTCACCGATGGTTACATCATAAACTTTATTCGTTAACGTACAAACTGAATAAAATCGCATCTTCTAATACCTTCTAAATTATCAATTAAAACAAAAGAAGCGTATGTTTTTATAACATAAACAATATAACTTTACATTAATTTTTTTATTAACATTAATAGAAAAGGTTTCTAGGAAATAAAAACTTTTTTTATTATTTCTAGGAAATAATAAAAAAGTCTTCTTGCGCAATTCTGCGCATTATTTTATTTCGTTTCCTTTTGAAAAATCAATTAATTCTAATCTTAAATTTTATAAAGAAAACCAATTAAAGAATAAATAAGAAATAAAAATAAGTAAACAATCAAGAAGAAAAGTTAAAATAGAATAAAATTATACACAAATATAAATAATTTTAATATACTGTAACAAGAAAATCTGTAACAATTTAATAATTCCGACGCCCTTACTACGCATTCAGAAACGCACTGATTTTCAGAGTAATGAACGCGCACTATGTACGTTCGATTAACAAAAAAGACCTTAACATCAAGTTTCAATTGTTACTGTTTCTTGGTTTATCTCATCTTCAATCACATTTTCTTCATTTGTTTCTGTGTTTACGAAAGATAATTATCAAAAGAATTCGATAATTTTTGTAAATTTTTCTATTTTCTTGCCAATTGTTTAAAGTAGTTCAGAAATTTTTTTTTGTCATTTTTGGCCGAAAATTTATTACTCGAGAAAATTGTAAGATTTAGGATACATTTTAGAAGAAAAGTATTTTTCAAAATTGTTCCAAATTAAGCTTCTTAATTATTTATTTTACCTTTAGCAGAGGTAAGCAAGATATCGACACAGCAACTGGATATGTAGTTGATATTATGTAATAAATATTTTCTTTTCTGTTTAGCCTCCGGAACTACCCTAAGGTATTACTTCAGAGGATGAATGAAGATGATATGTATGAATGTAAATGAAGTGTAGTGTTGCAAATTCTCCGGATCCAGACACTTGTTGTGGCGGGGGGGTGCTGTCATGAACGGCATGGCCTTCCAGGGGAGTAGAGGCAACTGGCACCTTCAAGGCCGTGTTATACGAGATCGGCCTTGGGGGAAAGGGAGTTAAAAAAAAAGTCAACCATTTCTGACATGTGTGGTTAATTGAAACCCAACCACCAATGACATTGCAGGACTATGATCAATTATAGGGCCAATTAATTTTATCTCAACAACTATTAATATACGACCAAAAGGAAAAACTATAGAAAAAATACCACTATTCTGCTGATCAGTTCTAATCACAGCAATTCTATTCACCTGTATCCACAATCTAGTATTCAAATCCGTATAAAAGTAACTGTCTTTAATAGGATTTGAATCTGAGAACTGTCGACTTCGAAATTAGTTGATTCGCGATGACGAGTTCAGCACTAGACCAACTCGTTGGGTTATGTAATTAGTACTGAAGATTTTTAAATGAACAAATATATATATATATATATATATATACACACACACTTTTTTTCTTTCCTTACTCTCCTGGGCTGGACATACAATCGAGAGTCAGCCCAGGAGAGCGTCCTTCAACTCTTAAGAGGACCTCCCCACCTACCGTTAGTACGTCCGGCATGGCAGTTCAGCCCCCCTTCCCCCCGGTGAATCTTTTTTATCGGCTGCCTCTAATCTCCGAGAAGAGATGTACCGGACCCGACTATGTTGTTCCCGGGCCCCTCCCTGGAGACCGGGTCTCGGTCTACACTTTTTAATGCCTCACGCCTCTATCCACTGAGCAGGGTGAACCAGGCTTGACCAAGTTGGCTCCAGCTCCCCAACCCAACAGCCGGGTTTGGGTCTTTTATTTTGTCCCATCCCAGCCTAAGGACCCAGGAGTCCCCGGTCGATCATCGTAACCGACACATCTCGGCATGCCGGCTTTCAGGACCGGAGCTATACGCCCTTCTCTAACTCTAAAATCCACGCCGGCGCCGCTCCTCGAATTTGTTGCGTAGCACCACCTTAGTGGCAAACAAAAGCCCTCCAATTTTCATCTGATGTCAAAATAAAACGTATTAAATTCTCTGGCTGGACCTCATCCAGGCCAGCCAGCCTACGTAAAACGCGCTATTCCTCACACACGAAGATTGTAAGTTCCGCAGTAATCCACTCTACTACAATACGTGCAGCAGGGGGAACTTACTCTGCCGAACCAATGCACATAGTCGAAATTTCCATGACCTGTTAACATTTGTGTCATGAAGAAATTCATTTCGCCATGACCCCTATTTAGGCAGATCTATCTGTGTAATCCAAGCCGTCTGATCCAATTAGAACCTCCATCTATCTTCCATTTCATTTTCCAGGAATTTCTCGTACCCTCCGTCGCACCACTTTTTTTTTTTTTTGTCTTCAGTCATTTGACTGGTTTGATGCAGCTCTCCAAGATTCCCTATCTAGTGCTAGTCGTTTCATTTCAGTATACCCTCTACATCCTACATCCCTAACGATTTGTTTTACATATTCCAAACGTGGCCTGCCTACACAATTTTTTCCTTCTATCTATCCCTCCAATATTAAAGCTACTATTCCAGGATGCCTTAATATGTGGCCTATAAGTCAGAAGTGTTTAGTGAAAAAAGAGACAGACTTCATCAGTTTGCCGCAATACTTTATTTGTCATTTTATCCACCCGTCTGATTTTTAACAATCTCCTATAGCGCACCTCATTTCAAAAGCTTCTAATCTTTTCTTCTCAGATACTCCGATTGTCCAAGTTTCACTTCCATATAAAGCGACGCTCAGAACATACACTTTCAAAAATCTTTTCCTGACATTTAAATTAGTTTTTGATGTAAACAAATTATATTTCTTACTGAAGGCTCGTTTAGCTTGTGCTATTCGGCATTTTATATCGCTTCTGCTTCGTCCATCTTTAGTAATTCTACTTCCCAAATAACAAAATTCTTCTACCTCCATAATCTTTTCTCCTCCTAT
This sequence comes from Lycorma delicatula, assembly GCF_047948215.1. Taxonomy (NCBI): domain Eukaryota; kingdom Metazoa; phylum Arthropoda; class Insecta; order Hemiptera; family Fulgoridae; genus Lycorma; species Lycorma delicatula. The sequence goes on along the minus strand of NC_134465.1, from coordinate 28,729,041 downwards.
TTTCACATTCAGCGGTTCATCTTTGTTATTTCTACTACATTTCATTACTTTTGTTTTGTTCTTGTTTATTTTCATGCGATAGTTCTTGCGTAGGACTTCATCTATGCCGTTCATTGTTTCTTCTAAATCCTTTTTACTCTCGGCTAGAATTACTATATCATCAGCAAATCGTAGCATCTTTATCTTTTCACCTTGTACTGTTACTCTAGATCTAAATTGTTCTTTAACATCATTAACTGCTAGTTCTTTGTATAGATTAAAAAGTAACGGGGATAGAGAACATCCTTGTCGGACTCCTTTTTTTATTATGGCTACTTTCTTATGTTCTTCAATTATTCCTTTGGTTCCTGTAAATGATTCAGATATTAAGGATCTGATTTATTAGAAAAAAAAATTAAAAGAATCATTTAAAAATACTTTAAGTATTATTTTTATGAAGTAATGAAAAAATTACTTCTCATTTGGGTCCGGATTATTTACTAAGCAAGCTAAAGGGCCCCTGCCTTTGTCAACCGAGCTGTCGGCTGACTTTGTCGGGTCGGCGAGCGGGGTTTTCTGTACTATTTAATCAGATGACATCATTTAATTCGATTACTAATAACATGACGCATTTGTATATAGAATGCAAACACAACAGACTAAGTACAATGCAATTACTAGTACACTGCAGTTAGCGAAGGGCAAACGCTCGGTTCACGTGTTGTACAATATAGGTAGTAAAGCCATTTTAATTTTAATACCACAATTAAGGGATGAAGAAAAATATAAAAAAAGTTAATAAAGATTAAAAGAATTAGAGCCCAGAAAAAAAACTCTTGCGCAAGAAAACTGACTTTCTTTTCGAACGTCCTAACTATACGCAGTCATTTACACACTGATTTTCAGGGTATAACGCAGTACATACGTTCGATTAATTAGTAAATCCTACCCATAAGCATCAAGTTTCAGCACACCACTGTGACTCGCTGCATCAGCGCGTATGAAAAATTCACTACACAATCAACATAACTTCAAATTTATGTCTGTATTCATGTATTTAGGTTATGTCTGTTGTCGATCTTAAATTGAGCGTAACTCAAGAACGATTCAACCAATCTTCATCAAATTCTCACAAGCACACTTCAAATAAATTTCTATAATATATAAATTGCAATGAAATTGATCTATAGTTTTAGAGATTTTCGACCCACAAAGTTTTATACATGAACGATATTTTCGTACACCTCACACCCCAAAACTTAAAGAAAATTCAATTTCACCTCTCAATCCCACCATACGACCAAAAGTAATACCGTGTTTTTTTCTTTGAAAGGTCGGTAAAAGAAAAAAATAATATATATTTTTTACAGGTGGTGAAAAGATTTTAAGTATTTTTCTAAAAATATTTACGTATAGGTTCAACTCAACGAGTTTGCCTAAATAAAGTTTTCTCTAAATCAAACACCCCTTTAATAACGATTAAAATAAGAAAAAGAAAATTTTCAAAATATTTTTCTGCAATTTTATAATTTTAATAAATGTAGACTTTTCTTGATAGTTCTATCTACGTAGTATTAACTTTCAAAAATATTTAAATCAAAAGGAGATAAAGCAAAAAACCATCCAATTTTAACAGGTAGGCGTTTATTTCTAGAAAAAATTTTTTTAAAAATTATTTATATATTTATTAAAGGTAAACAAATTTGCTTTAATAAAGTTTTCTCCTATGAAGAAAATCTAGATTTTTCCTCGATATCCCCCACCATCTTAACGAATTTTGAAGAAAATATGTGATCAATGCCCCACATATAAAAATATTTGAGTCAAAATTTGAAGAAAATCGGTTCAGTCAATTCTGAGAAATAAGGTCAAAATCAGTGTGATACACTTACATATATACGTACGCACATACACGTTTTATTGTGTAGATCGCTGATTCTCAGACTTTTTTGCCCACCGCCCACATTGTGAAACAAACATTTTCTTGCGCTCCCAAAATTTTTAAACTTACCATCTGTTAAAAATATTAATTGCAGTTGCTGATTTTAAGATGCGCTTTAAAAACAGCCATTGTAATTATTGTTTTTAAACATGGCATATCCTATTTCCGAGTTGAAACTTACATTTTAAACGAGAGCAATTAAAACGCATATTTAATCATATTTGGAAGTATTTTTATTAAAATTGCTTTCAAAAAATTACATTTATATATATATATATATATAAATATATATATATATATAATACATACAGTTATATAACAATAATAGTGATAGCATATTCAATTGATTTTGGGTTAACCTGAGAGCGGATGATACATGTTACAGTGTCAATCTTTAAATATTTCAATACCTCGGCAGAAAATTAACAAAAGCCAAAATCTGCAACGCTGAATTAAAGACCTCATAATTTGTCATTAAAGCTAGATCAAAACCGTTTAATTTCCATATTTATTTGTATTAATACGTTGCTTAGATCGGGAGATATACAGCATTAAAGGACAAAAGTGACCTTTTTTCTTTCAATTGGAATATTTCGGTTCAGAAAAAATTGTAGAGAGACATACAAAGAAAGAAGTTAAAGCTAAAGACTTAAGCTTTTAAACGATTTACTGAAAAAATTTCGTTTCCTTCATCTGCTCGGTCAAACATGTAGAGACTTTCAGAATTTTAAAACCTTTCCCACGTCAAATTAAAAAAAAGAATCAGTGAAAAAGTGATTGTATTCAAACTACTTTAACTTTGCAAGCGAGAGGCTTAGACACGAATGAAAAAAAATTAAAACTTGAATACTCTATTTTTTGACAGTACACTTCAGATTTCAAAAATAATCAAAAAAAAAAAAAAAAAAATCAAAGTAATTTGAATATAATCATTTTTTATCATAAAATATCCCTTTAATTTTTTTACTAGTGCAGTATGTATTTAATTTTTGTTTGAAATATCAGGAAAACTTAATTTTTTCCTTTTCATTTTAATCAACCATCTCCTTCCTTCTTCCTAGACCTCCTGAACGCCCCCAATTTACTGTTGGACTTACACTGCCCCCTTAAAACCTCCAGCGTTCACAGGGGGGGGGGGGTTATAGCCCACTTATAGAACGATTCGTGTTGATGAACTTTGTTTGAGGTGGAGGAACCCGATTTACGGGCTCCGAAGCAGTGTCGGACTCGCTAACAGGTTCCGTAAGCTATTGCAGAAAATGCGTATGTATTCCCGCGCGCTACCGACTAAACCTCCACCCCTGGTGACCCCACCTCCTGGGACAACCGCTAATAAAACAATACTTCAGAATGCGGGGGGGGGGGAAGCGCCCGCACACACATTCGGTCTCCACAAGCAAACATCTTCCATACCAGACCACTTGACGCACACATTGCACACCACAAATACCTAAAGAGGAAAATATTCAGAAAAAATAGAACATCTAACAGGTACTAAGACGTACCACACATATTTATACATTCATACAATCAAGCCAACACAAGACAAGCGCACTGCAATCAAGAAAGACATGGCCACAAGACATAAGTTATCCACCAAAGTACCCTCAAACGTTAATTAAATTTCCACAATCTCACCCAGATTACACAAAGCGCGCGCGCGCACACACACACTCTCACACTCAACTCAACTACTTACCAACTTATTACTTACTCATATGACCCACTTAAAAAAGTAAAGATTTGCAAAACTTCAGTTACCCCATTTTTGACACGATCGCCTTACCTTTCTCTTTAGTATAGCTATTCTACTATATTCGCAGGAAAAATAAAACATGAAATGTATGTATAAGCTTGATTTTACACCTCTCCATGATGTTTATTTTTTTATTTAACGAATAATATATACACAATTTTAAAAACTCAGTATTATTTAAAAATGAAGTAAGCATAATCGTTTAATTGCGGAATTGACTAGTTTAAATTAAATTTCATTGAATTTTTGGTGATGTAATTTAATATACAGTACTTGTTATTTCCTGTTATTGTTATTCTTTGTTGTATTATGTTATTTAAAGTTGTAAGAATAGTTAGTTTCATTGTTACTGTATTTACATGTATCGGTGTGAGTTCAACATATACTTTTTATCTTCTCGCTTGCGTGCGTGCGTGTGTTGTCATTAACGATCATTCTTTAAACTTAAAAAAATTGTTTTGTTTTTTCTTCAATTGTTAACTAAAAATAAAGGTTAGTTAAACAATGTTGATTTGAAAAAGATTAGGTATTTATAATATAAAAGAAATAAAGAACACACAATACTAATAATAATTTAATTACTCAGAGAATATACAAAGTGTTATGGATTAGCCTCAGTCACAATTATAACCTTTCTTACTTCCTTAAAGTAAAATTTGCGCTTCCTTCCAATTATATTACCGAATCTTTTTCCTGTTTTATTCATTAAAATAATTAATTGTTTTAATTTTAAATGGTTATCTTTAATTAATTATCAATATGGTTTTAATTAGTTTAATATGTAGCTAGAAGCTCGGATATTTATATTCTTTTTACATTGAGTTCGGAAAATCTCTATGCAATATGCTTTAGAATTAAGTGGTGCGTTCTTTACTTTCGGCGTTGGGTTGGTTGTTCTGTGGGTACGTTGGGCGTTGCTCGGTAATAAACCAAGACGTCAGTTTTTTATTTGTGACTAAACGTGCTTTGTTTGGTGTTTTTTTCTTTTATCTGAATCAATAGTTGCGAAAAATTTAATGATTCGGTAGAGGAATGCATTTATCTTGAACACTCTTTCGTGTAGATGACAAGAATACTGATTTATTTATTCTTTTTCCTGTTTAGCCTCCGGGAATTACCGTTCAGGTATTACTTCTGAGGATGAATGAGGATGATATGTATGATTGTAAATGAAGTGTAGTCTCGGGTAAACCATTCCTGAGATGTGTGGTTAATTGAAAACCAACCACCAAAGAACACCGGTATCCACGATCTAGTATTCAAATCCATATAAAAGTAACTCCCTTTACTAAGATTTGAACGTTGGAACTCTCGACTTTGAAATTTGCGAAAACGCGTTCACCGCTAGATCAACCCGGTTGGTTAGATAGCAAGTATCTATTAAGCTCAGATCTAACGATATTTTGGAAGTTTGATTTTTTTGGAACAATAAAGGTTTGCAGCTGAAAATTACTGGGAATAATTTTTATATTATATAAATAATAAATATTCTGCCACGATTGTAGAATATTTATTTAAGAAGTACTTCCTCCTTTAAAAAAATAAATAAACAAATAACCAAAAGTATAGGATCAATTCATGCTACCTTGAGGAACGCCCTTCCCATTAAAATAGCATATGAAAAAACCTGAAAAATATGAAATATTTCAGACTAGGTTTTATTGGAATTAAAATTATGAATAGATTGTAGGTAAAAAGAAATTGTTCAATGCACTGCATTAATGCAGTATGACTGTATTGATATGCTTACGTTTACGTTAAACGTAAGGCGAAGCAAATAAACAATGAACACTTGTACAGTAACCTTGTGAACAAACTATGTTTCAACTTATGTTATTTGTTTTTAATTTTCTTTGTTGTGTATTATCTGTAACATTCCTCTGTCATTTAATTAACTAAAAGTCCAGATTTTACAAATATATATATATATATATATATATATATATGCGTTATTTATTTCTTTTACACCCCGAAATTTAAATTATTACATACTAGCTGAGTCATTTCTCTGGTAACAAACTCATACTTATTTGGAAAACGATATAAGAAATAATTTATTTTAAGTTTTTTAAAAAATTTTTCTTAATCAAAATTATTATATTGCGAAATTGCATTCTCAAGGACATCGTTTCAAATAGTTTTGCATAAAGAAAATTAGACTTCACTTAAAATTAACAATTTTTTTTTGTTAGAAATTTGTTTAAAAATTTTAATGTTTTGTGTCAGTCGATTCAAATATTATTCTAAATAATGTTTATTTATTATAAACGTTTTAATTATCGAGTGATTAACATCTCGGCAAGTATTTTTTCTGGTCCTTTTCAAGGCGGTGGTTAAAGTTTTCTTTAAATTAAAAGAACAAAAAAAAATGAATCAAACAGAATAGCTGGAAGCAGGATTTTACACTTTATCACGTTCAAGTATATGGTACACGGTTTAACCGAATAAATAATAAAATGTCAATACAGATAATATTTTTTAGTATTATTGAATAATAATAACTTAATAAAATGTCCGCTTAAAAACACTATTGTCCAACGGTGCTTAATTTAAATTTCTATGTACATAGAATTATTATTAATTACAATCTCATTCGTCCTTAAATGCTAACTAGTTACTTATATTTGCAGCACCATACGTCTGAATACAATAGAAAATTATAATATAATTTAATAATAAGTAGATTTTATATTTATTTAACGGTACGTGAAGTTGTTGTTAGTACTACACCTCATTATAACGTATATCATCATTAGTAACGATAACTCCCATTACACTTCAGCGGAGTATGATGCAGTTACTGTTTAATTTTTTTCTAAATTTAACTGGATTTTAATAATAAAAAAAAAACATTTTTATTTAATATTATCTCTCATTCATTGCTTGGAATTCAAAGGGAATTTAATTTCCTTTGAATTAGTTAAGGGAATAAAATTAGTTAATTTGATATCAATGAAAGAAAAAAAATATTTGAATAAATTATTATATTTTATGGTATTTCGTGGGAGTTTGTGGAATGGTTCTATCGATTGATGGTTTAATAGAATGTGCCAAGTATTCGTATTCGGGATTGAATTTTAAATCCTTTCAAATGTAGCGTTAACGAATTATGGCCGTACGTGTTAAATGATTTCATCCCCATTTCCTGGCGTCGTTAAAAAAAACGTTAAAATCCCTTATAAAAGAGAAATAAATTTCCTGTTTGTTTTAAGTTGAAAAGGATGTTATTCGTTTGAAATTTTACTTTCATCCTAATTCTTTTTATTTAAAAATTGAATAAAATAAAATATTTTAATAGAAAAAATATGTAAATAAAACTAAATATATATACGAAAGGTTATTTCTAAAGTAAAGACAGTTTCATTGTAAAAAACTGTATTCTGAAAACTTTATAAATATTTTTTATTTCTCTTAAACTACATACCTTATACTACTTTTCTATACATAATCGCCAAATGAATTACACCAACTTCGATATACCCTCGTCGAATTCTGCCACCAATCCATTTAGCCACCGATTAACAGCGTTTTTAAGTTTATCGACGCTTGAGAAATTCTTACCATTCACTCAAAAATTCTTTCAATTTCCCAGACAAATGGTAATCAGAAGGATCTAAGTCCAGACTATATGATGGATGATCGTAAATTTCCCATCAAAATTTTCTCAGTAAATCACGTGTCGGACCCGCAACATATGGACGTGCATTATCCTGCAGCAGGACGACGCCGTCGGCCAGCCGCCCACGTCGCCGATTTTGAATGGCGCGCCGTAACTTACGTAGTTTCGCAGTTGGCTTCTGCGTTTATAGTCGTTCCACGTGGCATGAAATCGGTCAGCAGTATGCCAAACCGATCGCAAAAGAATATGGCCATCAGTTTGCGTCCAAATGGCTGTGGCTTGACCTTTGTCGGTCTGGTTGGTGATTGAGGATGACGCCATTCACTTGCAGCAGTTTTCTCTCCGGCGTGTAATACGAAACCCTCATTTCATCGCCGGTAACAATCGAATTAAAGAACTCATCACCGTTTTCTGTGTAGCGCATCAAAAATTCCAAAGCGGATCCCGTTTGGAATTTTAGTGACGTTCCGTTAAAACGTGCGACACCCAACGTGGACAAACCTTTCTTAAGCCTAAATGGTCATGAACAATGCGACCAGTAACACCTCTTGAAATATCAGGAAAAATAAGGGCCAGGTCGGAAATCGTTTAGCGACGATTTTTTCTGATTTCATCATCGCCGCGTTTCAAGAAGTTCTCGGTGATTATCGAGGACCTCCCCGAACGTTCTTCGTCTGCACATTAATTCTGTAATTTCTAAATCTTTTACACTATTTTCGGATGTTTCTTTCATTCATTACGTTATCACCGAACACAGCAACCAACTGGCTATGAATCTCAGCCGGCTTAACGTATTGATGGTTTAAAAAACGTATGACTCCACGTATTTCACAGTCGGTGGTAACATAGATTTTCCTATTGATTTTATAACGCAATATCTCACACGTGATCAAAGATACTACAACGCGACAATTTACAGACAGCAATGCTGTATGTACATTACTAGCGTGATCATGAACGATACAGGTTCGCCAACCTTAAGGGAAGAAATTTGCCTGCGGTCTTTACTTTAGAAATATCCCTCTCTCTCTCACACACACACACACACAGACACACACAGAGAGAGAATTTTTACCAGTAAGTATCGAAATTTAAAATAATGTACTGTCATAAAATGGAAGATTGCTTAAAATACAACGAATTATTACTTTCAAATTTTACTTTGTTTTTTTATCTATTTATATTTATCTAATATGTATGTTGTAATGTTGTATCTATTCAACTAGTGAACAATAAGCAACCCCCCCCCCCTCACGACGATGATATAAAAATGACATAAATGAGGTGTAGGTTTGTACAGACTCAACCCGACCATTACTGAGATGTTTACTTAATTGAACCCTAACCACCACAGTACACTGATATCCACTGTTTTATGTTCATTCCGTATAAAAATAACTTAACTTTTACTACGGTTTTAACCTCAAGCCCACCGGGTTGGTCTAGTGGTGAACGCGTCTTCCCAAATCAACTGATTTGGAAGTCGAGAGTTCCAGCGTTCAAGTCCTTGTAAAGCCAGTTATTTTTACACAGATTTGAATACTAGATCGTGGATACCGGTGTTCTTTGGTGGTTGGGTTTCAATTAACCTCACATCTCAGGAATGGTCGAACTGAGAATGTACAAGACTACACTTCATTTACACTCATACATATCATCCTCATTCATCCTCTGAAGAATTATCTAAACGGTAGTTACCGGAGGCTAAACAGGAGAAAAAAAAAAGGACCTCAGAACCTTCGACTTCGAAGATCAGATGAGTTAACTGCTAGACTAGCCCGGCGGGTTACTTATAAAAACAATTTGATCCGAATAAAAGGTGTTTTCTTTTTTATTTTTTTTTGGTGATTTAATTCATCAAAAAACTTTTTCAAGCTTGTGTATGGGAAAATGGAAGTGGAATTTTAAAGCGTTTCAAAAATGCTATTCCTGATCGGATTTCAAACCACTGATCCCCCTCCATTACGACAACGATGAAACTGAGACATTATTACTCCGCCACGGAGATCGATCGATGGAGTTGTATTTTTACAAAAAAAAATAATAAATAAAATTGATATAATTATTAAGAAAATTTGGAATTCTTAAAAAAATAAACACCAGCTCTCAAATTATCAGATTAACAAAATTGATTGGTATATAATATTTTGGTGTCCGTAAATATGAGTCCTGTACATTTATATTTGCTGAAATTAAATTTCTTACTTATTCATGCATTTATGCTTATGAATGTGATATCTTTGATGGGAAAAAAAACTTTATTCCTAAACAGCATCAATCAATCTATCGAAGCAGAAAAATAAATATGCTGCGATTTTTATAGCACAAAATACTTAGTTGAACAAAGGGACTTTATTTATACTTTTATTCTTTTATGAATTATAGGCGTATTCAAAGAATCCTTTTACCAGTATGTTTAAAGATATATTTAAAATATTTTCTTTTACAGAAATAATATTCTGTATAAAAAAAAACGTATTACATCAAAGTTGTAATCTTTACTGACATTGGTTATTTATTCTTCTTATATAGTGGAAAAATAATAATATATGAAAATAATTACCTAACATTTCTTTTTTGGGTGGTGGTAATTTTTGATGTAGATTTATTGTAAAATTATCATTATCTGTTAAAATAAACCCAAAAAATTTCCAGATTAGATTTATTTTTATTATTTCTGCTCTTCCAACTCAAAAATCACCTTTCAAGAAAGTCTTTTTTTTATTTTTCTACATTTATTATGTTAAATGGAAGGTACTAAATAAAATTCCAATGAAAAATGTACAACCAGTAAAAAGTTACCAAAGATTTTTTTTGGGGGGTGAGATAATTATCATGAAATTTTATTGTAATATTATTTAAAACGAAAATAAATTAAAAAAACATTTTTTTAAATTCAAAAACTTTTATCGGTTCCCTAACCCCTTATATTGCTTTTAAAGTATATTTTTTGGGTCACTATTACTGTGCTTTAAAAAACGTAAAAAAAAATTTTTTTTTAAATAAGCCTAAAATAAAAATATAATTTTTTTACAAACGATAGGGGGAATTTTGACGAATTTAAAAAAAAAATGCTAAGATAAGCATGGATGCGATGTAAAGTGGAGTTATATTTGCAAAGATTGAGAAAACTATCTTTTTAGAGTTTTTTAGTTTTTAGTTTATCTCTAAAAAACTAACCCTCCTCTATGAATCATGAGACCTTGCCGTTGGTGAGGGGGCTTGAGTGCTCAGAGATACAGAGTAGCTGGACCGAAGCTGCAACCATATCGGACAGGTATCTGTTGAGAGCCAGAGTAAGGAATGATTCCTGAAAGAGGGCAGCAGCTCTTTCAGTAGTTGTTAGGGGCGTGAGTCAGAATGACTTAAACGGCCATATCAACATCTGACAACATCTCTACATCAACATGCAGTACTGCGCAGTACTCAACATCTCTGAGTACTGCGCAGCTGAAAGCAATGGAAAACTACAGCTGCTTTTTTTCCAAGAAAATGTGGCTCTCTGCATTTTCATATAGCAATGATGGAGGCGCCTTCCTTGGTAAAATATTCCGGAGGTAAACTAGTCCCCCGTTCGTATCTCCGGGTGGGGACTACTAAGGAAGGGGTCACCAGAAAATTAAAAAATAACAAACATTCTACGAGTCGCAGCGTGGAATGTTAGAAGTTTAAAAAAGGTTGGTAGGCTAGAAAATTTAAAAAGGGAAATGGATAGGATAAATGTAGATGTAGTAGGAATTAGTGAGGTTCGGTGGGAAGAGGAAGGCGACTTTTAATATGTAAAACAAATTGTTAGGGATGTAGGATGTAGAGGGTATACTGAAATGAAACGACTAGCACTAGATAGGGAATCTTGGAGAGCTGCATCAAACCAGTTAAATGACTGAAGACAAAAAAAAAAAACTATCTTTCCGGCTCCCAAGAGATATTGACTTTTTGTTTTTAATAGGTAACATTTTTACCAAAAAATTGGTGAAAAAAGATTAAGTATTTAATAGTATATTAAAAAAATCTGATTTGGACACCACATGACTTCCTTGTACGCCTATTAAATTACATATAACATTTTTTTTAAAATGAAAAGTACATAAAATTCAACTCTCAACTCTGGAGCCAATGAAAATAACTACCACTTTTGATATATCGTTGAAAAGCTCTCAAAGAGGGCTTATTATTGCAGTTAAGAAAAACTCCAAATTTCCTTGGATTTTGGGCTTTTTTTACACAAATGTAATTTTGGGAAAAAAATGGAATATTTGGATCTTATAAGAGGAGGCCGTCAGACTTCATCTCTTTTTTATTTTTTCAACCTTTTATTTTTGATAATTTTTTAACATTTTTTTTTTTTAAATTGAATATATTGATTTATTAATAATTATTAACCCGTGATTGTAAAAAAAATTTACAGTAAATGATTACTCCAATAATAACAAAAAAAAAGAAGTTATTAGTGAAATAAAATTTTATGTACTTTTAAAAATGTATAAATTTAATTTAATAGTCATTATTATGTGTATATTTAATAGATTTGGTGAAACATCTGATTATTTAATATTAATTGAAAGTTATAGCTTAGAATCGTATTATTTTATATTTTAATTTCCGTTTAATTTTATTTAATTATTCTGGAATTTCTGTTTAATTTTATGTACATTAAAGTTAACTACAGAATTACTGAAAAATTTATCCTTTACAAGAGCAACATATACTTTAAGAACATACTTTCCCGATCTTAATAAATTGGAAAAAAATATTTAATAATATTAAATTATCTTTTAATTCATTACTATTGTCGGACAGTATTCTCTCTAAGTCGAAGTAGATTATCATTTCGTTTATTTGTTTTTTCTTGTCAATTGCTCTTTGGTTTGATATAATTCTTCTGATCTTAATTTGTGTACACGTTCTCTAGAAGTCAAATTTTCTCTCTCTTTATATTCATCATCCTCTCTTAATTTTGTTATTCTTTCCTTGGTCTTAACGTTTTCTTCCTCTTCTCTATTCATCTGCTTATCGGTTTAAAAAAAATCTATTTTATGTTATGTTTCTTTTTGCTGTATGATTGTTTCTTTTTCATTTTTGATTATTCACTAAATAATCCAATAATAAAAACTGAATATTTTACACCGTAAGATCGAAATTAACATTTGTAACTAGTATGCAGGAGTTCACAAAACGGAATTGTTTAATTATTATTAACTTTTGTTTATACGACACACCAGAAATCTGAAACTTTTGTTAATCAGCAACTCACGAAGATATGAATAATAGTGATCTAGTAATACGAGTAATAAAGGGACTTTTACTCTATCTTAATACTTCGTGTAAGATTGTTGAATTAATGTATAAATATGTGATGTTAATAAAAACTAATATTTCATCAATCGTGTAACTGTTCACTTTATTAAAGAACTGGAGGATTGTATCTAACTTTCAAATCAAATATAAGTGAAGTGCAACAAAAAATGTGCGTATATAATTTTTAATAGGCGTACAAAGAAGTCATGTAGTGTCCACATCAGATTTCTTTAATTTATTTTTCCATTATGTAAGATTAAATAGCCAATGCTTGGAAAGTGTCACAACTTTGTTGTCAGTTTTTTTTTAATATAAAAGAATTGAAAAGTACAAAAGAAAGAAAAGTTATACACAAAAAAACAAAACATTTTGGTTTAGTGTTAATATTTCCTTTTAGTCATCGGTTAGTCATGACTGTGTTCCTGGAAACTGTATTTACGGTATTGCTAATGCAGTAAGATCGTTTTTGGCACTCGTTAAAGATTTCTTAATTTCGATCGATAATTCCAGCCTTTATTTTAATTTGTTTATACAGCCATTTTGTTAGATTCAGAATTAAATAAGCGCGGTCCACTATTCAGAAACTACTGTGTATCGATCAAATATATATATTTTTTATTATTTAAAATACGTTATAATTTGTAATGAAAAAAGTATTTACGTATATATTTTTATTACGTGCAAATACATCCCTATATTTTATTACAACACATAATTTAAAATAATTTTATAATTGAAAACACGCGTAAATCCTACCATATGCACAATCAAGTCGCTGCTTGGCTGTAGACCCCGTTATATTAATCATTGCTAACTTGGCACTGTATCCAGACTCCGTCCTGTCCTGCATTCCTACATCTCTTGACTTGACCAGTAAACCAGACATACGTCCACATACTTTTATAAACACCTCGCATCACATATACGTATGACCTACGTCATCATACTAAAGTAGCAGTCATATAAAAAGTATTTATACTTGTTGTACCTGCAGAAAGGTTCATGTTGAACAAGGTTTTATACATTATCTATCTTTATTCTTGCTTAAAATAGGTTTTATTATATTTATGTATATTATAACCTCAATTATTCGTATTTTGATTATTAATGAATGACCTTTCATAATTTGCCTTGAACTATTTATATATATATATATATATATATATATAAACTATATTCGTAAAAAAATTTACTTGAAAATTAAATCTAGGTGACTTTATCGATTATTAAATAATCGAAGAGTATAATTATATATATATCGAAAAAAAGTAGAAAAAAACTAATGAACAACATTAATTAAAAGTAGATTTTGTGTCTGTGAATCTTACTATTTCACGCAAAAACTACTTTCTGCGTGAAATTTCGCATAAACGTAGTTTATGCAAAACAACATATTGCCTGAAAACAACATAAAACTATTGCCGTTACGAAGTGTTTCATCGTTTTAAAATGGTGGCCGTTTTAACAGCCTGATTATGTTTCTTCTTTTTTTTCCTGTTTATCCTCCGGTAATTACCGTTTAGGTATTACTTCAGAGGATGAATAAAGATGATATGTATGAGTGCAAATAAAGTTTAGTCTTGTACAGTCTCGGTACGACCATTCCTGAGATATTAATGTTAATTCCTGAGAGGGTTAATTAAAACCCAACCACCAAAGAACACCGGTATCCACGATCTAGTATTCAAATCCGTGTAAAAATATCTGTCTTTGCTAGGACTTGAACGCTGGAACTCTCGACTTCCAAACCAGCTGAATTGGGAAGACGCGTTCACCATTACACCAACCCGGTGGGTTTGATTATGTTTCTTATCGATATTCAACTTTACTATAGTCATACCATTAGTCCAATCGAATTCGGAGACCACCTGTTTCCGAATTTTCTTGTACGACTTAACCGTTTTGGAGCTGTAGCTTGTAAAAGTGTGAAAATGTTGTGAATTGGGCACGTGTTCGAAACCGGTCTAGTCGTTTACAACGTTTTTTACAACTTCAGCGCCACCTAGTATTTCAATTTTAAATTATACGGCATAACTTCAAAGACATTAATTGTAGAGGAGAATGTCCTCTACATTTTTTGTTTGAAAAACGTTTCTGTAAAATGCATAGATTCAGAGAAATACGCATTTTGAGTTTTTCAAAAATGTATGGGAGGGGGATGTTAAAAATCTGGAGTTAAGCTTCCCTCATCACCCCTAACATACGGAAAAAACATCAATCGGTAGGTAAAGGATTTTCAAATAAAAATACAAATTGACTGTACTAATAGCCATATTAAAGATTGTTTATTCTTTCCTCTATTCTGATGTAAACAATGTGACGTCATAAAGCTTTTTTTAATTGGATCGTCAAACGGTAGCGAACGAATAAAAAAACACAACATTTTCCTGGACTAGAGCTAATGTTGTCAAACTCTATTGTATTCAAGGATGAGTCGTGTGCAGTGTTTATTGTGTTATCGTTAATTAATCATTTTCAATATGACTAGGTCGTATCTCCATAAATTCAGTTTGTTTATGTAGAAGTAAGAAAAAATAAATTATAAAACATAGTCCTCCCCATTTTATTTTGATTTCTCTCTCACTTTCCTGTTAATTTGTCTTTACATCTTGTCTCTCTCTCACTCTTTCTTTTACCAAAATATTAAACTTTTTTTCTTCTACGCATCCGTTTTTAGTACATCCTTGCGTCACATCTTTCAACAAACCATCCGTTCTTCTATTTTTTATTTTCTTTATAATGACTTGTTTATCTTACCCTCCCGTTTTCTGGACGCACATCTTTTTTTTCTTAGTTTTGTTTAATCTTCATCGTCAATCTGCCTCTGTTTTTTTATTTTATTATTTTTTTTTTTACTGACTTTTCAATGAAAAGTACAGTATTTCTTTCGGTCGTATGGAAAATTGGGGTAACAATTATTTTATTTTCGTTTTGAGGTATGAAGAGTACAGAAATAGTGATGAATTAAAAAACGGGGTACTTACGTATTAACGCCATCGCATCTACAGCTTTATTTAAAATTAAAAACAAAGTAGTCAATGGGATCTTTGTGGAAAGTGAACACTCTTTATTAATTTTAATAAATGGTTATTTATATTTATTTATTTTATAAATATAATTTAACCAAACTTAACCTACGCTCGTTTTGCTAGCTAACCTTGACTAATTAACAGGAGTGTTTTGATTATTTAAATAATAAATAATTGCAATAATTACTGAATTTATTAAATAAATACTCAAAAAATTACGGTCAAAATTAGTTAGTCAAGGTTAGCGAGCGTAGGTTAAGTTTGGTTAAATTATATTTATAAAATAAATAAATATAAATAACCATTTATTAAAATTAATAGAGACTTCATTTTCCACCGAAATCAGATTGACTACTTTGTTTTTAAATAAAGCTGTAGCTGCGGTGGCGTTAATACGTAAGTACCAAAAAGGGTTTCCATATATATATAAGGCCTATGTATAAACTTTTGTGGCTCAAAGATCTCCAAAAATACTTGATAATTTCACTTAAATTAATATAAAGCTGTAGTAGTATATCTGAAGTTGTGTACCCGGAAAGTTGATGAAGATTGGTTGAGTTGTTCCCGAGTTATGTTCAATTTAAGATCGACAAAAGACAACGTATAATCAATTTGATGTTATTTTGATTGTGCAATAGTGTATTTTTCATACGCGCTTATTCTGTGAGTCACGGTGGTGAGTGAATTGAAAATTAATGCTTGTGTTTAGAATATATTGGTCAATCGAACGTATGTAGTCCGTTATAATCTGAAAATCAGAGCGTTTTTGATTGCGAAATAGTAAAGGCATCGGAAACGAAAAGTCGATCTTCTTGCGTATAATTGCGCAAACGGTTTTTTTTCATTTTTATTTACATTTTAAATATATTATAAATCTTAACAGTTATCCAAAATTACTGAAAAGTTACTAAAGAATACTATTTTAAATTACGCAACTCTCAAGAAAAGGGTGTAACAAATTATAAAAAATGCAGTATTTACCAAATATACTGTGTATAAAAAAGTAACAGTAGTGTACATTGTGAAGGCCTAAACGGTTTGCTATTCTATTATACTGCACTGCAGGTTACTCTTTAAATGTAGTAATAAACTCTTTTCTTCGACGAAAATGGTCTTTGTTAATAAATTAACTTTATTTGATATTATAACTTAGTAAATCCGGGTTAACCAAAATCGGTCATTCTACTATTTCGGATAACTGGCTACTTACCGTTATTATTAAAATAAAATTATTATTTTTTTAAGATATACATATCTTTATTTTTTTTAAATTTGTATTTATGTATGCTAATTACGTAAAAAATACCTTGAATTTAATTTTACGTATATTATGTATTTATGTATATTTTTTATAAGTAGTATTTTTATTTTATAAATAGGCCTGTTATTAATAGTTTTTATTTCTATTTAGTATATCTCACCGGACAGGTTTATTGGTTAACTCGTCTCATATCAGTTATTCAACAGCTGATTTTCGAAGTCGAAGGTTTAGAGGTAGAAATTCTAGTAAAAGTTAATTGCTTTTATACGAATTCCAATAATCATAAGAATTGTATTATTTCTGTAAATGTGATATGTATTACATATAAATGAAATCGGGCCGGTAAGAATTTTTTTTAACAAATATTTCTTTGTTTTGCTTATTATATGGGACGCTTAAACATTGTTTATTTTCTATTATTATATATGTATCGTCTATTAAACATGTTTAACATGAATTTTTTTTTTTTTTTTTTGAGAAAATACTAAATTAATAACAGATTTTGATAATAGTAATGTGTAGTGTTTTACCTTTTTTGATATCAGTATCGTTTTGTTAAAAACAGTTTTATTTATATCACAGAAATTTTTGTTTTTTGAGCGGAAGAAATGATATCTGCTAGACTCTTACCAGACGGTTTACAATTTCATTGTAATTTTTTTTGATATCACTGCATTTTGTTAAATTATTCGGTACGTACGTATTAACGCCACTGCAGCTACAGCTTTATTTAAAAACAAAGTAGTCAATCGGATTTCGGTGGAAAATGGGCGGATACAGAGTTTACATAAATAAATAAATATTTATTTTATAAATATAATTTAACCAAACTTAACCTACGCTCGCTTCGCTCGCTAACCTTGACTAATTAACACCGTAATTTTTTGAGTGTTTATTTATAAAATCCAGTAATTATTGCAATTTGATTATTTAAATAATAAATAATTGTAATTACTGAATTTATTAAATAAATACTCAAAAAATTACGGTGTTAATTAGTCAAGGTTATTGTGCGAAGCGAGCGTAGGTTAAGTTTGGTTAAATTATAAAATAAATAATTTTTTATTAAAATTAATAAAGAGACTGTTCATTTTCCACCGAAATCCGATTCACTACTTTGCTTTTAAATAAAGCTGTAGATGCGGTGGCGTTAATATGTAAGTACCGATTATTCTTTTATTTTTATTTTTTTATGAATTACTGATTGTTATCTTATAGATTTATTATTAAAATTTATTACGTTAGGACAAACGAATTGAATTTCACGGCCAATTTTTTTTTGTTGATAGTCATATCATTCACTTCATACCATATTTTTCCTTTTTTTAATAAAACTAGTATATTGACCTTTACGTATTTAAAATCCAGGATGTAATATTGCACTTATTACTTTTGTAAGTGTAACCCTCGATTTTTATCGTTAAATTCGATTTTAACAATCGAGTTTATTTCTGTTTTATTTATTCCTTTATTAATAAAGCTAGTATAATCTCTTGTAAAATCATAGTTTTTTTTTTAAAGAAATGATAAGAATTAAAAAAATTATTTCATCTTCAGTACTTTCATTTACGTAGCAGTATTTACTATTAAAACAAACTGCAGCATATTTTCTTTTAAATATTATTATTTCAAGTACATTATCAAGTTTTTGTACGCTACCTAGTACTATCAAGTTCTGCTACCTAGCGGCGCAATTGGTAAAGGTACATTAAAAAAATTAATAAAATGACATATTCGAGTCCCGCGGATCATCAAATGGAAAAAAAAAGTCTTATAAAATTTGAGGTATTTTTTGAAAGTATTCTTTACTACTAATCTAGCTAATTGAACTGAATTATAATGTTTTCACGCTTATTTTATTTTTCCCCCATTTTCATTTCACTGTTAGATTACGTCATGTTTAGAAGTGTAAACGTAGCTCGTTGACTTCGTCGCGTCTTACCGACGAAGTTCTATCGAACTCCGTGATTTCGCATATATATCGATGTATAATAATGTAACTAAGTATACACCTGACCACCAGGATACATGTACTAACGAATCGGGATTTTCCGCTAGTGATCGGTATATTCCGGTGCTAAGCTAAAGATGACGCACACATAGACACTCATACAAATATTCTTTAGTAAAATAGGATATGCGCTGGTGAGGTTCGTGGTTACCGACATAAAACAGGCTTTATATTTCTTTTGTATTTTGTGTGCTCAGGTAAAATTGAATTAAGTATATTTGTAAACTTTAAAATAATAATCTATTTATTATTATTATTTAATTAAATAACTACAAAGTCTGTAGTGTTCTTATTTTACATTAATATAAGATTATAAGAGATAATAAAGTTTATGTATTTTAGTGTTGTCTTCAATCACTTTCCAGCTCCTCCTTCTATCTTTAGGTAACAGTATAATACTTATGCATACTTTAGTTTGCTTTCCTTAAGCTTCTTACTAAAACTTTACGTATATTTTCTATCTCTCTTTAGAGGTAGATATTTTCTGTACTATATACTGTATGTATTTTACAGGTAACGTTTACTTATTACGGTTTCTCTTCCATGTATGAATTTTAAATAGAATTTATCATATCATTTACGTTATCTTTTGTACTACGACTCATGTTTTACTTGTCTTTATTTTTATTATTCAATGACTTTAGAAAGTTTTTGTGATAACATTATGGATTTCCCCACTTATATTAACGCGTTAAAAATAAGTATTTATTATAATAATAGTACATAATTGAATACATTCCTCGTATATTGTATTCTTTAACCTTGATAATAATTTAATATCACGGAAAAATTAGATTATATTTTTAGATTAAAAAAAAAAACAAGACAAATTAAGGTATCACCTGTAAACAGAAATACGTAAAATAGAAATACTGTAAATAGACAATACTGTAATAGTCAAGTCCTAGTAAAGTGGATTATTTTTACACGGATTTGAATAATAGATCGTGGATACCGGTGTTCTTTGATGGTTGGGTTTCAATTAACGTCAGGAATGTTCGAACTGAGACTGTACAGGACTACACTTCATTTACACTCATACATATCATCCTCATTCATCCCCAGAAGTATTATCTGAACGGTAATTACCGGAGACTAAAAAGGAAAAAGAAAGAAAGCATTTCACATAAAACCAATAAATGAACTCCTTTGTTTGAGTCCCAAATGTAAATAGTAGGCCTCGCTCATAAAGAGTGATTCATGAAGCTTGTTCAGGACATTATCTTCTGGCTAAAATAAATTGTTAAAATTAACGTGTGTCGGATGGCGAAATATTTCTGCGCCTTCGATAAAATTAAGCTAGATTGTAATTCTTGGGACCCAAACAAAGGAGTTCATTTATTGGTTTTATTTGAAATTCTTTCTTTCTTTTTCCTGTTTAGCCTCCTGTAATTACCGTTCAGATAATACTTCAGAGGATGATATGTATGAGTGTAAATGAAGTGTAGTCTTGTTCAGTCACAGTTCGACCATTCCTGAGATGTGTGGTTAATTGAAACCCAACTACCAAAGAACCACGATCTAGTATTCAAATCCGTATAACAATAACTGACTTTACTAGGACTTGAACGCTGGAACTCTCGACTTTCAAATCAGCTGATTTGGGAAGACGCGTTCACCACTAGACCAACCCGGTCGTTTTTATATGAAATCCTACCGGAAACATTTAAAAAAATAGGTCCCAGAATTTTATTTTAAATAATTTTCGATTAATCTTGTATAAAAAACACAAGATTGGGGTAGATACTGTTTTACATTTGGCTTAAAGTAACTTTGTTAAATGTGTAATAAACACTTAAAAGTATTAAAAAATGTTGTAGAAAATTTAATACCGAGTAAAATTGTAAAGTCCACGAAGTTTATTGAGAACAAAATATATTAAAACATCATTTTTACTTAGGTATAAAATAAATAAAAATTCAGTATTACAAAAAAAAGGAAATTTAATATTTTACAAAAGTACAAACAAACAATTAAATAAAACTGCTGAAAATGTCCTCCTCCACAGTGGATACAATACTACCCGACGAACAATATTTTTGATTGCTTTCCGTATTTCAATAGAGTTGTTTTGTATTAATTGTATCGCAATGAGAATTCTAATAACTAACCAACTCTTTTCTTGTATGATATTTTTTATTTAATACTACGTTTAATAAATTTAGTTTTACAATAAAATTGAATAAATGAAATAAAAAAATAAAAAAGGAAATGATTATGGAGGGTGTACGTATAGTCAGTGCTAACAAAAACGTTTACTATATATCGTTAGCTTTATTTTCAAAAGGATGTTAGATATCTGATGACTGTATAGTTTGTACTTCCATTATATCTCTTTATAAAAAAATAAAAATAAAATAAGGTATTTGAAATGAAAACAGTAATATACAGATTATCCCACGCAGAAACTTTCAGGACACATTCTGCTGGTGAAAATAATGAAAAATGTTATAATAAATATAGGTTTGTAAACGCTTTGTTGTCGAGTTACGGCTAGCGAAAGATTTTTACTAGATTTCAGCTCTTCTAATAAAAATAAGCGTTACAGTAATTTTTTCGATCACAGTACAGTAATTTTCGATTAAGGAGTAAAGTTGGTGGTTTCTAATGTAATTTGAGCTGGGAAATAGGTTAAAACAGGTCTCAAAACTGTAACTCCAGTTGTTTTCAAGATATCCGACGTATAACACAAAATTCGGTGTCAAAAAACAAGTTTTTTTTTAAGGTTTGTAGTACAATAACTTTGTTAAATGACTACTAATAAATGCGGAAGATTTAGTAAAGAGAATTTAATTCTGAGAACTTATTGTAAATACATCCAATAAAAATAAAGCAAAACAGACGAAAAGTAGACAGAAAATCGTATTGTTGTTTCTCTTTATGTTCTAATAAACATTATTCTTAAAAATTAAATAAAATGAATTACAATAATGCATAACAATATATAAAAATTTACAGTTGAGCGTAAACACTCACCGGGTTGGTCTAGTGGTTAACGCCTCTTTGCTCAAGAGCAAATTTGGTAGTTGAGAGTTCCCGCGTTCAAATCCTAGAAGAGGCATTTTTTTTTTTAATACGGATTTGAATACTTACTAGATCGTGAATACCGGTTTTTTTGTTTTTTTTAATTAACCACACATCTCGGAAATGGTCGACCTGGGATTGTATAAGACTACACTTTATTATACTTTTAGTCCTTTATTTATTTTTTTAACGATGAAATGTTTCTTAAATAAATATTCTACAATCATATTGCAGAATATTTATTATTTATATATTATAAAAATTATTCCCAGTAATTTTCAGCTCCAAACCTTTATTGTCCCAAAAAAATCAAACTTCCAAAATGTAGTTAAATCTGAGCTTAACAATATCTTGCTATCTAAATCATCGTAAATCAGTTGATTTTGAAATCGACAGTTCTAAAGTTCAAATCCTAGTAAAGGCTACTTACTTTTATGCGGATTTGAATACTAGATCGTGGATACCGGTGTTCATTAGTTATTTTCTTTTCTTTATTTCATTTCCTCCCGGGCTGGATCAACGTGAGCAACATAAACACAGCCCGAGGGAGTGACCATAACTCTAACGAGCCTACCCGCTTACTGACTGTTCTTTGCTGGTTGGGTTTCAATTAACGATACATCTCAGGAATGGTCGAACCGAAACTGTACAAGACTATACTTCATTTACTCTCATACATATCATCCTCATTCATCCACTGAAGTCCCCAGAGGGTAAACAGGAAAAAGGAGAGTTGATTCCAGAAGTCGATACTGGAAATATCTCAAAGACTTAAAGTTATTAAAATTACTTTGCATAATACGTACAGTATTCTGACAAATCTGGAAATTTTTTATGGTTAGGGAATTTGATTATAGGTCAGGAAAAATTAGGATGGCTTGGAAAATATTAGTATATACTTAAATTCAAGATAAAGAAGTAGCGGTAAAAAAATGTTATAGTGGATATACAATAATCGAATGTTTCTTTTTATCATGTGGAAAGCAAACTAGTTGTACAAAAGAACAAACCACACAGATTTTTTTTTTACGTAATATCTGAACTTTATTTCCTGTTTAGTCTCCGGGAATAACCGTTAGGTATTACGTCAGAGGATAATAAGTATGAGTGTAAGTGAAGTGTAGTCTTATACATTCAGGTCGACCATTTCTGAGATGTGAGGTTAATTGAAAACCAACCACCAAAGAACATCGGTATCTATGATCTAGTACTCAAAATCGGTATAAAAGTAACTGCCTTTACTAGGATTGGAACGTTGGAACTCTCGACTTCGAAATCAGCTAGTACGAAAAACATACTCCTGCCTGCCATTTATTTGACCCTGAGTTAATTATTCTAAAATCACCTGACCAAAAGTAATTTTTCTCTTCCCACCGAACCTCGCTAATTCCTACTACA
Organism: Lycorma delicatula; assembly: GCF_047948215.1. Taxonomy (NCBI): domain Eukaryota; kingdom Metazoa; phylum Arthropoda; class Insecta; order Hemiptera; family Fulgoridae; genus Lycorma; species Lycorma delicatula. Next base: position 28,705,724 of record NC_134465.1, on the reverse strand, counting down.
TCTACATTTAACCTATCCATTTCCATCTTTAAATTTTCTTACCTACCAAACGTTTTTAGATTTCTAACATTCCATGCTCCGACTCGTAGAATGTTTTTTTTCTTAATTTCTGGTGACCCCTTCCTTAGTTGTCCTACCCGGAGATCCGAACGTGGGTTAGTTTACCTCTGGAATCTTTTACTAAGAAAGACGCCTCCATCTTGTTACATGAAAATGCAGAGCTACATTTTCTCGGAAAAAAAAAACCAGCTGTATTTTTCCATTTCTTTCAGCTGGGCAGGTCTCAGAAGATTGAGTGATGTTGATATGGTCGTTCAAGTTTGCTCTTAACATCTACTGAAAGAGCTGCTGCCCTCTTTCAGGAATCATTCCTTAACCCACCGGGTTGGTCTAGTGGTGAACGCGTCTCCCCAAATCAGCTGATTTGGAAGTCGAGAGTTCCAACGTTCAAGTCCTAATAAATTCAGTTATTTTTACACAGATTTAAATACTAGATCGTGGATACCGGTGTTCTTTGGTGGTTGGGTTTCAATTAACCACACTTCTCAGGTAAGGTCGAACTGAGACTGTAAAAGACTACACACTTCATTTACACTCATACATATCATCCTCTGAAGTAATACCCGGAGGCGAAACAGGAAAAAGAAAGAAAGAAAGGAATCATTCCTTAGTCTAGCTCTCAACAGATACCTCTCAGATATGGTTGCATCTTCGGTCCAGCTACTTTGTATCATTGAGCACTCAACCTCCCTCACCATCACCAAGGTCTCATAGAGGGAGATTTCATCTTTAAGCTCAACTATTGTAAAGCATCGTTTCTTTCTCAGTATGTTATTAAATAATTAATTTTATGTTGGTTTTAAACTTAATTTTTATCTTTTTCCTTGGGATCTTTTTTAAAAAATATTTGATGTAAATGGTGATGCGATATATTCGTTTAAATCAGCAGGTTATTTCGGATGTCCTTGGGAACAATGTTCTCAGAAGTACATTAGCGAGTATATTGTTAATATATTAAGATTATTTCTGGTATAGATTTGTTTTACCTTCATTTATTATTTCAATTCCGTTGTACTGCTTAGTTTGTTAAATTCAATATAAATTGAAGAGATCTAGTTGTACGCAGAACTTCTAGTTATTACGCAATTAATATGATATTTATAATTATTTTTTGGTCTTTCGTGTAGTCTTAAAGTCAAGTTAAATTAAAAAAAATAGTAATAAAATAACATAATTTATAAATGAAGAAAAGTTAAATTATTACAATAAAATTACGTATTTTACTTTAGGGAATAAATTCACATCAACAGCTATTTTTACCGATGCATTAATATTCAAACTCATCGGTCATTGGTATTAGTTTGCCAAGAATAATTCCGTGAGTTGTTACGTAAGACCAAATGTTGGATTGTAATAAAAAAAAAAAAAAGTCTAAAATAAACTAATTTTTATGTTGTTTAATTGTTAAACATAAACATGTGTATGAAATTTATTAATATTTAAAAACAATTAAGATTAACAAAAGAAAAAATCTGATAACGATTTATTGCATCAAAATCAATATGCCTGTAAAATATATAAACGTTTTAAATAAATTAATATAAAAGAAGAAATAGAAGGAAACCTTACTACATCTGATGGCAAGTTTCTGTAAACCGGATATTGCTGTTAGGGGTTTCAGTAAATCTCATTTTGTAGCTTTAAAAAAAGAAAAACTCTGCGTTTTATCACTTAATAATTATAACAGTTTTTTTAATTAAATATCACTAATATATTATTTACATATTATATATTGTAAACAAGACAACATGACGTGATAATTCATAATTAACGCTCAACAAAAACTACTGATGATAAATTAATGAAATGATTTACACCACGTTCTTACGGTCTAATTGCGCACTAAGATTGGAATTTTTGAAATTACTAATTTAAAGGGTTAAAATGAAATAACAATGAAATTTATTTATTTTTTTTTAATTTCTCGGTAACAAATGAAGTTATCAACTTGACTTTTGGTGTGCATAATCTTCATGTGAATTTCTAAAAATGAATTTCTAGATATCTGGAACTTAAAAGGGGTGAAAAAAGGTAAAAAAAGTTTCAACAATTTGCAATTTTTTCCGAGTTATATAATAGTAGTTGTAGGGTTGCAAATAATGTTCAAGTAAATACCTAAAAACCGTGTCGGATTTTTTTTCAATCTCGATTTTTTTTAAATGGTGCGACGGTATACGGCCCGGCGGCTCAACCAACACAAACATTATTTAATTGTTGTATGTACGATGAGTGGCTGCACCTACCTCCGGTTACTTGATTAAAAAAACATAAAATATAAGTAACTAGAAGACCCTGCAATGCTTCCCTATTGATAGATTTGAGTATATATATATATATATATATATATATATAGAGAGAGAGAGAGAGAGAGGGATTAAATGAACGCAATTGAAAGTTTGATAAAACATTAACAAAATGAAAATAGCCGAAATTCACAAAATTTAACCTTTCACGTTATAAAAGTCAAAATGTAAATAAATCCAATTGACAGAACAGCAGGATTTAATTCAAACCACTCTCTAAACGTAGTAGTCGGTGGAAAATATCTTTTTAACGAAAAGAGATGTGGCTGCAGAATAATCACAATTAATACTGAACATTAAGAAACTTACAAAACATTATGGAACTTCACAAAATTTTACCAACCTTTCACTTTATAAAAGTCAGAATGTAAATAAATCCAATTGTCAAAACAACACTACCTATCGGATTTAATTCTAACTACTCTCCATATACAGTAGTCGGTTCAAAATACCCCAAACTTTCTTTCTATTGGTCAAATCGAGGATTTCAATAGCTTTAAACTTTCTCCGGGCAACGCGAACCATTTTGCAAAAACGCGCGCGTAAATCGTTGCAGTAATTTTTTATCTATAGCGGACACACTTACGAACATGCCTTTTATATATATTCTTCTTCTATATATATATATATATATATATAGATAGTCTGTTTGTTTGTTTCGTAAATATCTCGAAACCGGCGCCACCTAGCGGGTATACATTTTGCAAAAACTCTTCTTTTCACGAAGCTAATATATATCTGAATATAAGCCAAATCGGTCCATAAATACATTTTTCTAAATATCTAACCTCAGCGCCACCTAGCAGGTCATTTTTCATAATAATATTTCTTTTCACTTAATTAATATATATTCTGAATATGAGTCAAATCGAACCATAAATACAATTTTTCGAAATATCTCGACCCTAGCGCCACCTAGCGGGTCTAATTCAGAAACCTTGTGCGCGGACGTGTGCGCACAACTCACCAAAGTTTCATCGCAATCGGGTGAATGGTATAGAAACGCATACGGGACAAACAAAAATTCGTTTCTTTTAATATAAAGGCCGACTGTTTTGAAATATGCTTTCAGATCAAAGTTTCAGGTCCTGTACTGACCAATGACCAATCTGTTGCTCTGAAGAAATTACAGTACACTAATAGTTTTTATAAATTGAACAGGCTTTAATTTTTAATTATCATTATTATTATCATAAGCTTCACTGAAAACAGTTGGTCCAGGGAACGGAGCCCCATGGATAGGAAAGCACGAGCCATAACCGGGTAAACACCCCGTCACCACGACGGGAATTAGTAACTATATAGTGCGAGTGAAGTCGCGACGGTGTTGCTGTACGATGAGATCATTTCATCGCGCACACCATGATTTTACACACTACAATTCCATTACGGACTTTAATTCAGAGATATTCACATTTGATTTGATGCATGGAATGTAGTTATGCACTACTGGTAATGTCTTAACAGCAAGAAATGGAAATTTCCACCATTTTCCTGAAGGTAGATCTGACTCCTTCGCACCAAACTTTTGACATTTCGTAGGACATCAGGCAGATGGAATTCATCTCAAAAAAATATGTAAAGGGTTCGGAAGATAGCATACATTATTTTAGGTTATGGTAGATACATACACATATTTTTCAATATTCTATACATTATTTCTTGCTTTAAGATACAGTATTTCTCCACTATATATATATATGTATAAATAACCAATGCCAGGAAAATATAAGAAGTTTGTTGTCACCTTTTTTAAAGAAAATAAGTGTTAAAAAAAAAAATTATTTTTGGAATTTATAGTTTCTATTTTGGATAAATACATAAGAACCAATATCCATAATAATATCATATAATATCTTATAATTCACCTTGTAATACACACATAAAGATGTCAGTTTACTCTTGGAGAAAAGCGACACAAACAATTCTTTTGAAAAGATTTCGTTGAAAGACCTCAATTGAGTTATGATATACTAAAAATATCACTTACCGGATCTATTTCAAAATTATATATGCTACATTTATATATATGTGTATATTTTTTTTAGGATTTATATATAAAAAAAGGAAAACTGTATTACATTCAGAGGTAATTTTTTTTTTAAATGGTAAATGTGCACATCGTTGGGTATGAGCATTAAAAAAAAAAATATGAATGCTACTGTATATAAATATATCTCCTCCTACCATATGATATAAAAGCATTCAGAGTATGGAATAATAACTTTTTTATATGTATATACATATCTTTATAGTAATACATAAAATGATGAGAAATCGATTCTAATCGCTCTGTAGATTTGAATAATAGAAATTATATATATACACACACACACACACACACACACACACACACACGATGTACGTTTTAAAATTTCTAGACATATTTTATTGAGAGGTGTATTTTATTTAACCGTATCTAATATAGACGAGGGAACTAAACGTTGTAATGTCAAATAGTATTGACAAAAAATATGTAATTTTTTTTTTAACCGGCCCACATTTAATGTAAAATATGAATTCAATTTGATATATCCATTTTTTTTTTTTATTTTTTACAAAAAAAAAAAATCTATTCACAATCATAAAGGGCGAAGAATTCATTTACTGTTAACTACTGAATCCAGTGATCTGATTAATTTATTACTGATTTCCATTCATACACTGCGATAAGATTTTCACTTACACATATACACATACTTAGCAACGATATAAAAATTTAAGCCGGATTCTTTACCAATATCTAAATCCATAAGTGACCCCTATTATGTTATTTTTTACTTTAAAAAATATTCAAAAGTTTATTGAATTATGTCTTTTTTTACTGAATTTTCGAAAAAAGTACGATTTTGTATTACATCGGTCGCACGGTGGGATTGAAGAGTGATGTGAAATTAGAGTTTCTTTAGTTTTGATATATATGTAGAACGGAAATACCATTTATCTAAATTTTTATTTCCTTATATATAAAATTTTGTGGTTCGAAAACCTCCAAAACTACCAGATAAATTTCATTAAAATTTAGTTATGCTGTAGTAATGTATCTGAAGTTGTGCATGTAAAAATTTTATGAAGATTGTTTGAGTCGTTCCTGAGTTACCCTCAAATTAAGGTCGACAACAGGCAACATACCTCAATTTGAGATATTATTTTTGAACGCATGGTTCATGGTGGGATTGGAGGATGAGAATGAATTTTCTTTAAATTTTGAGATATTAGGAGTATGAAATAACACTCATGTATGAAATTTTGTAGCTGTGCATGTAGTATGCATCAAAAATCTTAACTAGAATTCTGTACAGAAGAATTGAGAGGAGAGTGGAAGAACTGTTAGGAGAAGACCGATTTGGTTTCAGGAAAAGTATAGGGACAAGGGAACCAATTTTGGCGCTCAGATTAATATTAGAAGGAAGATTAAAGAAAAACAAACCGACATACTTGGCATTTATAGACCTAGAAAGGCATTCGATAACGTAGACTGGAATAAAATGTTCAGCATTTAAAAAAAATTACGGTTCCAATACAGAGATAGAAGAACAATTGCTAACATTTACAGGGACCAAACAGCAACAGTAATAATTGAAGAACATAAGAAAGAAGCCGTAATAAGAAAGGGAGTCCGACAAGAATGTTCCCTATCTCCGTTACTTTTTAATCTTTACATAGAATTAGCAATTAATGATGTTAAAGAACAATTTAGATCCGAAGTAACAGTACAAGGTGAAAAGATAAAGATGATACGATTTGCTGATATAGTAATTCTGGTCGAGAGTAAAAAAAAAGTAGAAGAAAAAATGAACGGCATGAATGAAATCCTATGCAAGAACCAGCATGAAAATAAACAAGAGCAAAACGAAAGTAAAGAAATGTTGTAGAAATAAGGAAGATAGACCACTGAATGTAAAAATAGAAAGGGAAAAGATTATGGAGGTAGAAGAATTTTATTATGTGGGAAGTAGAATTACTAAAGATGGACGAAGCAGGAGCGATATAAAATTCCGAATAGCACAGGCGAAACGAGCCTTCAGTCAGAAATATAATTTGTTTATATAAAAAATGAATTTAAACGTCAGAAAAAGATTTTTGAAAGTATATGTTTTGAGCGTAGCTTTATATGGAAGTGAAAGTTGGACGATTGGAGTACCTGATAAGAAAAGATTAGACGCTTTTGAAATGCGGTGCTACAGGAGAATGTTAAAAATCAGATGGGTGGATAAAATGACCAATGAAGAGGTGTTGCGGCAAATTGATGAAGAAAGAAGTATTTGGAAAAATATAGTTAAAAGAAGAGAGAGTTATAGGCCACATATTAAGGCATCCTGGAATAGTGACTTTAATATTGGAGGGACAGATAGAAGGAAAACATTGTGCAGGCAGGCAACGTTTGGAATATGTAAAACAAATTCTTAGGGATGTAGGATGTTGGGGGTATACTAAAATGAAACGACTAGCACTAGATAGGGAATCTTGGAGAGCTGCATCAAACCAGTTAAATGACTGAAGACAAAAAAAACTTAAATCACATTTTAAAAAAATATATTTTTCAAAAAATCAACTCCCACTTTTTAAATTTAAATTCCTTTTATTTTTTCCTCTACCTCCCTTCTATTTGTAAATTACCGCGGTCAGCTTTGCAGTTCGAAAACTTATTGACTCATTTTTATAGATACATTTGTATAAAATATTTTGGTCGTTTAGATTCAGTTAATCTAAATGATTAATTATAATCATTAAGCTGTTAATAATGATTAACTACTTAATAGTGATTAAATTTGGAGTTTTGTATAAAATACATACTTTTTATTATTACTTAAACCATTGTTTAAATACCTACGAACGTTATCAGAAATACATTAAGAACTTTTTTTTTATCCTTGCGTATAAAAATTCTGATAAAATTACTCAATGATCATAATAAATTGTACCGTTTATTACAGCCTAATTTTTCCCAAACGGATCAACAAAAAACTAAATGAATTCTGAATTTTTACGTTTGTTTAAATTTTACTTATAATAAGAATTAGTTCAAATAAAACCCTCAATTATAAAATTAAGTGTTTAACGCTTATTCTGTTATAATTATTATTTATATTGTAGAAAAATAAATATGTAGCCCTAAATAAAATAAGATGTATGCCAGATTTTAATGTTGATATAGCAGCATAGTCTGCAGACAGACAGACACATTGGCGCCATGGAATTACAGACAAAAACATTAGGATCCGTTTTCATTTAACCACACACGTATATTAATAGAACATCTTCCTTTCAATCTTGTGTTAGGACGCGTGCACATGCACCCGCACGCATACATGTATAACCAACCGATAACTTGGCCTATCACCTGCTTTTTTCTTTAGTAATATTGATGTACTGGAAACCACATTGCCTGTATTTTTTAATTTTATTATGTATCGCTTTTTAAAAGGGTTAATGAACTTTTTTGTTGTGTGTGTGTGTATTTTGTTTAATAGGATTTTTTAAATGTTACGTTTATAATAATATTATTTATAATTTTGTCTTTTGAAAAATTTATTTTTTTTAAAAATTAAATTTAAATTTGAACAGAAATTTTATTTAACGTCTGAGGATTTTATTTCTTCTAATCTAAAAAAAAAAAATGAATTAATAAACAAGTAAAATATTTGAAAATAATTACTGTATTATATTATTTCCAATAACAATGAAGGGGATTTATCGTTCATTCTTTACGACCTCCAAAAATTACTTTGTTTTGGAAATAAATCTGATTTCATTGTTTACCTCAGAAATTAGTTGTAGCTTAAATCTTATGTTGAAAGGTTTTTATTTAGAAATACTCTGAAGTCGAACAAAATTAACGATTCTAAATCAGAGTTTATGATTTCTTGATACTTCCTGATAATGTTACTTCATGTTACATTGATAACTGAGGGTGGCGTTTTCATATTATACGTTTGTTCTACTATGAACCAGTTTACATTAAGTTAATACCCAGTTCGATTTTAAAACGTTAATATATTACGTAAAAAGTCACAAAATAGCGTGGCAAATAGAATAGACTACAAAAAATTCAACAAACCGATTGACCTTAATCAGACAGGTATGCCAACACATAAATAATTGATAAAGCGGTTGTTACTTTCAAGGTAGACCTTTTTTTTAAAATTAGGTTAATTAGTTCTCTAACAAACTTCTTTAATTTCCTGGCACGCAAGAAGGAAACTATGGAAATCAGAAAAAAGGGTACTGGTTTTTTTTTCATTTTTCGACATTTTATCACTCAAGAACCCCAAAAAACACAACAAAAAAAACGGGGTATGTAGTGTGTAGGTGTGTTTGAAGCTTAATAACTTTAAACTGGATAAAGCGATTTTTTTTTCAAATTTTTATAAAGACTCGTGTATAAAGGGCAGTTTGTTGGTAAACTTTGGGGCCAATATATTCAGAAGGTTTTGGGAGTTAATTTTTCTAAAAATTTTGCAAAGACAAACAACCCCACCACTTTATATTAAGTTAAGTAAATGCGTGCATGCATATCTTAACATTTAAAGAAAACTATTTGCCCTAAAATTTCCCTTTTTCCCAAAAATCTAAAAAGTTATCTTTTTATTTATTGCATATTTTCTACCGATTACTTTGTTTAATGTCTTCCTAAGAATAGTAGTAGTGCAAGTGACCCAAAAAAAAAAAATACTTCAGGGGCAATATTATCTTATGGGGGAGCAGATCGTAGTTTAAAAATATCTATTTGTTGAATTTTTCACAATTTTTTTTTTTTTGTTTATTTAAACTTTCAGTAATAATATTACTATAAAATTTCATGATAATTCACCCCCACCCACAAAAGAGAAATCTTAGGTAACTTTTTATTGGTTGTTAATTTTTTAGTGAAATTATTTTAGTTTTTTTCCATTTAACATAGTAAACGTAGAAAAAAAATTGGAAGATTATTTTGTAAGTGAGAAGCAGAAAAAAATTTATTTTTTGAATTTTGAAAACTTCATTTAAATATATAATGATAATTTTACAACTCTAATCATGATAAATTACCCCCACCCCCCAAAAAAAATCTTAAATAACTTCTTTCACGTAATAGTATTGTTTTTACATAACAAGATGACGACTCCTTAAAAAGACTCCTTTTGTGTTTCAGTATCTTGCAACACAATACAGTTTAAAACAAACGAACAAACAAAAGAAAAAAGCGGATGACATTCTATAAGATCGTTTAAAATAATTTAAATATTAATTTCAGCCAGACTCGGTGGCGCAGTGGTAGCGTCTTGGTCTTTCATCTGGAGGTCTAGGTTCGAATCGCAGTCAGGTAGGGGATTTTCACACGCTAAAAGAAATTACCATTTCGTCTCATCCTCTCAAACAGTACCTAACTAATAGTGATCCCGATGGCTAAAAATGAACAAAAAAAATTTAAACGTTTCATTTTTCTTTCTCCTTTATTTTAATAAAAAACAATTAAAATTATTTATTATACTATTTTATTATCTAAAATAATCTGATGTGGACACCACTTGACTTTATTGTACATTAAATTACATGTACTTATTTTTTGCTACATTTTATTAAAACTTATTTTATTTGAAAGTAAGATACGATCCTCTAATTCTTTAATAAACTGGACAGTTACACAATTGCATTGTGGTGAACACCATATTGCATCATATTTTTTTGTGGTGTCCGTATTAGCATTTTATATTAGTTTATATATTAATTTTCTTTCACATCGCTCAAGTAGTTATGTGGTGTAAGTGAGAACGTGTCGGATCCGTTACCATATACACATCGGTTCGAATCCGACTTCGTACACATATTTTTTTAAATTATATTGATTTATCATATCTTCATTAGTTACTTAAAAAACAAAACAAAAACTTAATTTTATTGTTACTCCATTTTAATCCTTTATATACGGAATTTCAAATAATCCTTTCTTAGTGCGAATTACTCCATAAGAAGAACGTATAAAAAAATTTTCATCAATTTACCTGCGGTAGTTTTTTGCTGGGCGTTGATCATTTATCACTCACGTCATGTTATTTTATATAAATAGTAGATTACGGAGTAATATTTATTTGTTACGGAATACAGCTGGTAACGGTATACGGCATAATTCATACTTAACAGTTTTGTATTATTATTGTTATTATTAACGCTTGTAGACGTTAAACTAAGTATTGCATAATAAATTATATTTATTGTTTATACCAGTTGTTTGATGCAAGGCAGCGAATGCACTTGTAAAACGATGGCAACTCTGCGTTACGTGCATATATACGCGTAAAAATATTTATGTCTAAATAAAAAGAAATTTATATTTATATGTAACCGTGACGGCTTCACCCGTGCTGTATGGTTACTTGCGTTTCCCATCGCGCTCAGGGGCCGTTTAGCCTGTCAGTGCTCGCTTCAATTCCCCTTCCCATCTAGCTAGATTACACCCCCTCTCTTCATTAAAACCAACCTTGTGAAAACAATAAGTAGAGATTAAAGCCTGTTTAATTTATAAAATCTATCAGTGTATTATAATTACCTCATAGCAACAGTTTGGTCAGTACAGGCCTTAATTTTAGTCATCTAAGAATTTGAATTTCAAAACAGTTGGACTCAATTTTAAAAATGTAGTTATAATTAGTTACCCGTAATGTATTTTACCCGGTTCTTATCGTTAACCGACAAATATATCGAGAAAGTGACGATACTTCGTTTCTCTCTCTCTTTTTGTTATAGACAAGCAATCAGAGGCAGGTGCACTTGGTCCACGTTGCACAAGCTTCCGTATTAAAAAAAGGTTTCAGGTTGAGCTGCGAGCCAGGAATGCACCGCTTCTTTCACTGTTTCGTCCGAGGTAAATCGACGGCCCCTTAATGCCTCTTTGAGTTGACCTAACAAGTGGTAGTCAGAAGGGGCAAGATCAGGACTATACTGAGGACGAGCCAGTACTTGAACGTTGAGTTTCTGGAGCGTTTCAGCAGTGTGGGCAGCAGTATGTGGACGAGCATTGTCGTGCAACAACACAACATCTTTCGACAGCAGTCCTCGGCGTTTCCTTCGAATTGCAGGTTTCAGCTTGGCAGTAAGCATCTCACTGTAACGCGAACTGTTTATTGTTGTGCCTCTTTCCTTATAATGGTTCAGTACTGGGCCTTGTGAGTTCAAAAAAACCGTAAGCATCAGTTTTCCTGCGGACGGTTGGGCTTCAACCTTTTTTTTGCAGGGCGAATTTGGATGTTTCAGTTCCATACTCTGCCGTTTACTCTCCGGCTCGTAATGATGGATCCATGTTCCGTCACCAATGATGATTCTGTCTAAGAAGATGTTCCGTTCGTTACAATAGACATCCAAATGTTTTTGGCAGATGTCCAAGCGCGTTTTTTTATGCAACTGTGTGAGTTGTTTTGGGACCCATCTTTCACAGACTATGAAACCCAAGTCTGTTGTGGATGATTTCGTAGGCAGAACCGTAACTAATTTGCAGACGATATGCCACTTCATCGATAATTACTCGTCTGTCTAAGAAAACCATGTCACGTGCACGCTCAATGTTTTCCTCATTTGTGGCGGTAAACGGTCCTCAGGCTCCGTCGTGCGTAACACTTGTGCGACCGTTTTTGAATTTTTCAATCCGTTCGTAGACACTCCGTTGCGGCAACACGCTGTTCCCGTACTGTACCGAAAGTCTTCGAGAATTTCGGGCGCTGATACACCTTCCGACCACAAAAAACGGATCGCTGAACGTTGCTCTTCTTTGGTGCAAACAGAAAGCGGAACAGTCATGGTTAACGACAGGGCAGCGATAATGGAACTAACCTAGCAGCATCAGACCTGCACACAGACATAAAACAATTAAATCACGCATGCGTCATCTATCGCAACCTCATCGCAACACGACAGTACTACCAACATATACAAAAATATAATTAAATTGCGGGTAATAATTGACTTACCCTCGTGTATATATATAAACAAGTCTTTCTAAAATGGTAGGCTGGTTCAGATTTTACTTTTAAAAGTAAACAAAAAATATCCTTAGGACAAATGGCTATTTCTCCTTCGTTCTCCCATTGTCCGCCATTTTGTTATTTTTATATAAAAATTTATATCTCAAGTTCGGTAGACGATCATATTGGTATTTGGTAAGTGTTTTGGTAATAATGTTTTAAATTACCAAAATATCAGGACTTAATTACCTTCGCAAATTACAAAATGGCGGCCATGTTTATTTTAAATTCGTTGTATTTCCATAAATTTTAGTTTTATCAAAATTTATATTATTTGCTAAAATATGAAGCCTTTTATTTTGAACAGACTGACATTTTACTTTTTAAAATCTGTTAACAAATAGCCGAGTTGTGGAAGAAAATTGATTTAATTTTGTGTCTGTTTTCACGTCCTCCACTTTACGTTCAATTCGATGAAATATTAATTGTTTTTATTTATTGTTAACTCTAGTATTGTAAATTAGTATAAAATTAAAAAATAATTTTCTCACAATAATATACCTTACAATTAACACTACTAATTAACATACTAGCATATTAACAGAAAATTACAAAATCAATTTTTTCCTATAACTCGACTACTTGTTAACCGATTTTCAAAAATAAAATACTATTTTGTTCAAAGTAAAAGGCTTAATATTATAGGAAGCAACGTAAATTTTGATAAAACTAATAATTATGGAGATATACCGGGTTGATAAATAAACATGGCCGCCATTTTGTAATGTGCAGAGGTATTTAAGTCCTGATCAATTTGTAATTATAAAATTTTATTACCAACACGCTTACCAATTGTTAATGTGATTCGTCTATCTGAACTTCATATATAAATTTTTATATTAAAAAAAAAATGGTGGATAGGGGGAGAACGAAGGAAAAATTGCCATTTTTCCTAAGGATATTTTTGGTTAGTTTTACAAGTAGAATCCGAAAAAGTATAGCCAGCCAACTATTTTAGAAACGATCTGTGTATATATAACGAATGGTACAGACAATGTATTGTTTCGATGTATTACCGAATAGAACTAACTTAAAAAAGATACATTTTTAATTAAGATAACAATTTGAAATCGCCCAATTCATTACCTTTGTAAGAATTAAATCACATATTATTTCCATATACCGAATTTAGTGTTCATTCCTGTATGTTCCCTCGGATTCGTTACGCTTGTAAAAAGTAAAATCAAAACAACTAACGTAATGCAACTGTCCACTGGCGAGTCGTGCAACACCTCGTTGACAAGGTCACTTCGTGATATTTTGGTGAGTCCGTGTCTTGACTTTTCATCTAGACTTCAACCCACATCTAGATTACATTAAACCAAGCTTTTTTGTTGAAACGTAACAATTGTTTTATTTTAATATGGAAATATATTTCATATTGATCTAATCGAGTTGATTTTAAGGGTTGTAATAACTCAAATTTTATATTATATGTTTACTGGTATTTTAGTTTAAATTTAATTTCTATTATATGAAATAAAAGTGTGCTTTCAGGTGGCAAGATGTATAACGATTAAAAAAATATTTATATTTTAGAAATAATTGATGAAATCATTTATACCGTTATATAAAGAGGAAGAGAATTATGTTTATTACCGGATAAAAAAAAAAAACTATTCGATCAATCGCAACCTAATTTTTACCCGCCTTTCTTGGCATAACTGAGAAGGTTTTTATATATATTTCATCTAGAAAAATCTCGAATAAAAACGTTATATATATATATATATATATATATATATATATATATATATATATACTAGTGGAGGTTGCCGGTTGACGCACAACTTTAATGAATTGATTTAATGAATTGTGACTCTCCATCACTATGTGAACTGGATTTGGACTGAATAATTCGATTCAATCGAATGAATAATATTACAAAAATAATAGAATTAAATTTACGTAAGTAAAAAATATTTTTAACAGTAACGGGCTTTCCGTGGGGATTGCGTGTGAGGCTAGAGTAGTGAGATATGCGAGCACCTTGTAGAGGCTAGACCAATCACAGTCAACTGGTAACAAACGGGGTTTCCCTGGGGCGCTGTTTGTGGAGTTACAATGAAGTGTTATATCTCTGCAAACAATCGTCCGATTTTCGAAATCCACCCGGGGTATTTGTCAGTAGGTTGAGCGCTAAATTTTGCATGCATAAGATCACTCTCAATCTATGTTCGTTTGTTCAAAATCTTAAATCTCCCAAAGTTCTCACCGAATGCTTTGAAATTTAGACGCAACGTTACATTCGAATAAGCGTGTGTTTTTATATATCTACTATTTATATACCTAAGATTTCACACCTGTGACAGGTAAAAACATGCTATTAATTAAAAACAGCGCTATCTGTTGGACGTAAAAGCAACATACGCTACACTAAATATTTTACGATTCCATTTCATTGTTTTCGATATGTGTGTCCGCTGTAGATTAAAAAAACTACTGGACCGATTTACGGGCGGGGAAAACAGAGAAAGGGAAAAATCGTTAAAGGGAAGAAGGGGAAAATGGGGGGAAACGGAAAAAGGGAAATACGGTAAAAATAAAAAGAGGAAAGGGAATATGCAAAAAATGAAAATGGGAAAAGGGAAAGTTTAAATTTATTTTGTGAAGTTCCGTAATGTTAATTTCGTTAATGTTTTATCAAACTTTCAATTGCGTTCATTTTATATATATAAAAATATATACGCAAATCTAGGAATAGCGAAGCATTGTCGGGTCTGCTAGTATGTATATATATATAAAAAGTTTTTTTTAATCGCATCACGCGAGAACCAACCAACCGATTACTTTCAAATTTTCAGGATGCTTTCGTATTATCCCAGGGAAGGTTTTAAGCCATCGACCGAGTCCCTAGCTCCCTTAAAGGTTAAGATATTAAAAATTATCATTATTTCTTCGCCCCCAAAAGGGGTTTAAGTTGTAAATTGAGGATATTCATTAAGGAAAAAATAGATTAATCTTTTTACTTCATTATTATATTTGTCACCATAACAACGGAAATAAGTTATGAATTTTTCGTCGTCAAGGTGTCTGTACTTTAGTTACCGTAGTTACTATTATTCTATTTTTTGTAATTTAGTTTCTTTTTAGCTTTTTATAAAAAGGTATAATTATTATTTATCACTATTATTCTCAGAACCATAAGGATAGCCTACGGTGCGGGGATCCAAGGGGCAGAGCCCTCTGTGTAACCCACCGCGTTGGTC
Source organism: Lycorma delicatula (assembly GCF_047948215.1). Lineage (NCBI taxonomy): Eukaryota > Metazoa > Arthropoda > Insecta > Hemiptera > Fulgoridae > Lycorma > Lycorma delicatula. The sequence continues at coordinate 28,690,154 of NC_134465.1, read as the reverse complement.
TAGTGGTGAACGTGTCTTCCTAAAAATCGGCTGATTTGGAAGTCGAGAGTTCCAGCGTTCAAGTCCTAGTAAAGTCAATTATTTTTACACGGATTTGAATACTAGATCGTGAATACCGGTGTCCTTTGGTAGTTGGGTTTCAATTAACGAGACATTGCAGGAATGGTCGAATTGAGACTGTACAAGATAAAAAAACATTCTTTAATTTCAGATTTAAAGAAAAATATCTAATCTACATAAAATTTACAGAATTTTATCTTTAAAATAATATCTAATTTGATACAAAAAAAAAATTAAAAATGAATAATAATATGCATCTTAAGTGTGACGTTACACTGAGACATTAAGTGACTTATTACCATTATACTAGAATGTAATGTCACTTGATGTCTCATGCCAGTCACTCTGTTAATAGAATTATCTTCTTTTTTTTCTAATTCAGCGTTAAAGATTCTTTTAGTAGGAAGCACCTTACTAAACTATTTTGTGTTTTGAAATTCTGATTTTTAATACCTTGTATGCGGGTTCAAAATTATTATAGTGTAAGGTTAAGTTTGGTATTATTTGACTTTATTCGTAGATAATGTTTTTATTTCCGTTTAGTGGTGACTACAGAAAAAATGAAAGAAAATATAGAAACAAAACAAAAATAGACTTATTTATTTCCGAATAAAAATTAATCTTTGTTAAATTAAAGGAAATTAAAGGTAAAATCCACAAATAATGTTGATAAAGCCGGAGGTAAATTTAGCCTAATAATTATTCTGATAATAAATCTTATAAAATTTTATCGAACTATTAAAATTTGTAGTTTATAGAAAATAAACATAATAATAATTTTGTTTTAGAACTTTATTTCTTTTATTTTATAGAAATAAAAGTAAATATGAAAATAACCATTTAAACTCGATATTAATAACAAAAGAGAGAAAAAAGAAATTATATAACCGCAAACTGAGGTTATTAGGTAACCTGTTATTTGAAGTTGTCTCTACCCATATTGATTTTTATTTAATAACATTTCTTATTTAACTGTTTTTAGTAGTCACGTTGTAAAATACGTGGTTTTAATAGTTTCTTTTTTCATTTTTTTTTTTTTTTTTTTTACTATTTTTTAAGTTCTATTTAATTATAGCATACCTATAAAACCATTACTTTTTTTCTTTGTTTTACATGTGAGGAATATACAGCGTGTTCCGGTAAGTAGTGGAGAAATCAGAATATATGAATAAACAAAGAATGTTCATGTGAACAATTGCCCTATCATAATTAATTTTTCCTTAGTCCTCCGTTTTGTATTTTTACAATAGTAATTTTATCTTAAGAATGGATCGAGTTATTTTAATTAAATTTGGTTGATATGTATCCATCAGAAACTACAAAATAAATAAATTTTAAAATTTGACCTTTGTAAATTCTAAAATGGCGGCAATTAAAATATTTTAATCGTTAACAGCTTTGTAATTATTAAATTTTTTGAGTTATCTTTTATTTTTGAAAGAAGTCAACAGGTATAAAATTATCAGACTGCATAATTTTTACGGTTTCGTTTTTCAATCGATTTGAACAAATGAGTTGTCATTTTGTTCATAATAAAAGGGGTAATATTTTATTTAATAAACTTCACTCGAATAAATTCAATATTTACGGAGTTAACGATTAAAAAATGTTAATGACCGCTATTTTGTAATTTTTAAAGGAAATATTTTAAAACCTATTTATTTTTTAGATGCTGAATATACTCGTGCGTAAAGAAATTTCATTAAATATCATATTCTGTTCGTAAGATTTACATTTTTATTGAAAAAACGATGGACACAATCGAATTGAAGCGTGATGATTGAAACATTAAATGTTCCGTTTATTTTTATGTCGTGAATCAGTCCCTTTTCTTTTTTTCCTTTTTAACCTCCGGGACCACCATGAGGTATCGCTCCAGAGGATGAGATGAACGATTTGTAGCGTGTGTAAAAATGATATGCCTGACCGGGATTCGAACTCGGGACCTCCGTATGAAAGGCGCCACGGAGACCGGCGAATCGGTCCCTTAAGTTTGGTCACCGCCACCCGGGTCATATGTATATACCGGTAAATCACTGCGAAGTTTTTCCGGGACTTTCATAACCTATTCTGGTTGTGAAAATAATCGAAAAAGTTCACATAAACATATGTCATAAAACGCTTCGTTTGCGAGAGAACGGCTAGCGAGAGATTCCGCTCGGATTTTACCTGCCCCTGTTAAATGAGGTCATACTGAAAGTTTTAGGATGTAAATTAAGGAACAAAATCAGTGATTTTTTTTATATTTTTGACTTGAAAAATTGAATAAAATAGGCGTTAGAACTGTATCTGTAATAGTTTTTGAGAAATGCGGGGTGAAAACCCTATTTTTAAGTACAGTAACTTTGTTAAACGGGTAATAAACGCGTAAATAAAAACAAAAGTTGTGGAGAATCTAATTCTGAACAAAATGTAAGATAAATTATAATGCAAGATAAAATTTAATAAATTACGCCCGAAGAAGGTTCAGAAATTGCGGCCAACAGATTATCCCCGGTGGTTAAACTTTTATCATTGGTTTCTAGACAACGCTGATAAAGTAAATTCAATTTTATTTACTGATGAAACCACTTTTACGAAAAAACGAATCTTCAATTCTAAAAATAGTTTAAATGGAGCGAAGACAATCCACATGCTACTGTTGAAACTGGTTTCCAACTTAGATTTCACATTCATGTTTGGATTTACGCGCGGGGAAAAAAGGGAGAAAGGGAAAAATCGAAAAAGGTAAAAGGGAAGAAGGTGAAAATGAATAAAAGAAAAAGGGGAAAGGAAAGGGAAAATAGCGACGGGGGAAATGGGGAAAAGAGGAAAGAGGGAAAGGGAAATACGGTGAAAATGAAAATAGGAAAAGGAGAAGGGGAAAGTTGGAAAAAGGCAATTTGCTAAAAATGAAAATTGGAAAAGGGAAAGGTTAAATTTTCTGAAGTTCCGTAATGTTCATTTTGTTAATGTTTTATCAAACTTTAAATTGTATTCCTACATACAATATATTACATATATATATACACACACGCAAATCTAGGAATAGCGAAGCATTGCCATCACATTAATGTTTGGTGTGGCATTATTTATGACAAAATTCTGGCACCATTAGTTTTCAATGAAAACTTTACTGGAGATGCATATGTTCATTTCTTATAAAAATATTTTGCCGGTTTTTTTGGAGGATGTACTTTTACAAATTAAATTGCAAATGATTTTCCAGCACGGTGGTGCAACGCCAAATTTGTCTTTAATAGGTAGAAATCAGTTGAATGCTAATTTCTTAATCTGGATTGGACATGGTGGACCAATCAATGGGCCACCATGATCGTTTGACTTAACGCCACTAGCTTACTTCATTTGGGGCCATATGAAAACGACACTATACCGAAAAAAAGTTAATACTAAAGAAGAATTATTCATTAAAATACGAAATGCTATTGAATTTATACGAAACGATCTGAGAGATGATACGGAAAGGCACCGGAAATATTTTATATCGATTACAGTGCTGTGTACATTGTGAAGAAGGGAATTTCAAAAAATTACTGTAACTTAGGTGTGTTATTCTGTTACCATTTATTATTTTATGCATTTTACTTTTTTTTTGCTAAAGTTCATTAGATACAGAAAGAATACGATTTTCTGTCAACTTTTCGTTTGTTTTGCTACAATAAAAAACAAATTTTTAAAAGTTTTTATTGACTGTATTTACATTTATTTTCTCAAAATTAGATTATCCACATGTTTTATTACTAAATCTTCCGCATTTATCGGTCATTTAACAAAACTATTGTACTATATGTCTAAAAACCCCTTTTTTTGACACCGAATGTTTGTTTTACGTCGGATACCGTAAACTCTACTTTAGTTACAGTTCTGGGACCTGCTTTATCCTATTTCCTAGCTCAAATTACATAAGAAACCACCAACCTTACTTAATTACTCCTCAATTTGAGTCCCAGAAATTACAGTAGAGTTTATTTTTATTAATAAAGCTGAAATTCGGGCGAAATCATTCGGTCTGGAAACAAAGTTTCTCCAGACCTGTGTTAAGATGATCTTTTTTCATTATTTTCAACAGTAAAACATGTCTTGAAAGTTTCTCCGCTTCTTCGTGGGATACTATGTTTATATATTTATACTCTCATTATAAATTATATAATTTTAATATTAATATTTTTATGTTGCAGGTAATCTTGATGCCAAATTTTGGGTCGGTGAAGTACTTGAAATGCTTGAGGTAAGTACAAGAAATGTTCACTCCGAAAAAGAATAGCATGGCGTGAGGCTAGATTTGGGTACTGAAAAATTAATTCTAACTTTAAATGTAATCGAAAGAGTTTAAAAAAATCTCCTACCGATTTAAAATTAAAGTTTTATTAATATCGAAGTGTGGAAAGCCCTTTGTTTTCATTTGGCATACACATTTATGTAAAAAATAGATAGTTTCATGTGTATGATGTACGTCGTATGATCTAGCCGCTGATTTCGGTTAGGTGGAGGTGATCTAACGGATGGTTAATGGGAAATTTTACGCTAATTTTTCACAAATTTGTGATAAATAAAAGGACTTTCGGTTCAATGATGTATAAAAACAAGCGTATTCACACCCTATAATAATCATATCTCTTCTCGCTTATCTTCTCTTCTGGAACTAACTTTGGTGTTTACCCTTTCAAAACACATCTTACCTTAATTCTTAGTTAAAATATTTTTACTCGTTTTCGCGAGGCATTTATTTTTCAATATTGGTTTGTTTATTTGCTTATTTATATCCCCATCATTAAATTAACCTGTTCTGATTTTTCATAACATATGTAAGATATGATTTGATTATTCGTGGATATGACATCCGATTTTTACCGATAAATTTATACTCAGTTTTTTTTTGTTTTCACTTAGTGAATAAAAAAAAAAAAAAAAAAAAATTAATAAATAGATATGTTTCGAGTTGAAAAAGAAATTAGCAGATTTTTCTGTGGGTATAAAATTAGAATTATTTTTTAATTTGACAAGTGAGATACCAAATAAAACTGCTTCAAAAGCGGATTTACAAAAAAAAGTAAACTTTTAACAGGGTTCTAAAACAACATTTTTCCGGAAAAAAAATAGAAATTACAAATATTAAAAAAAAAAATTAAAATAACTGAAGAGGTTAATTAACAAAGTATTAAAATGAATATAACTAGTTTAATTAAATCATAAATTTAAATTAAAACACTGAAATGTCTTTAGTGAAAATTCGGAATTTGTAATCAGAACTGAATTCACAACACCTCCATCGTGTTATATAATAAATAAATGACATTTTATTACTGTTTTTGAAATATGTAAACAATTTTATTTTAAATTTTGAATAAGTATCAAATATTTCGTTTAGGTTATGTGATTGTTACAGAGATCATGAAAATTTGAATCGAAAAATTTATTTATGCAATTTTCTAAAGATCGTCCATAATGTTTTTCAAAGTTAATTTTTCCCCTTAATATGCTAAATGTTTAATTTTTTTTTAAATTGAAAATACAACTTTTTCCTAAATTTATTTATTTAAAAAAATAAATATAGAAAATTGCACCGTTGCATTAACAAAACGTGTTATTTACATTAATTTTGGTTTAGAACGATTTCTGTTTTTCTCTTTGTTTTTGTTTAACCTCCGTTACCACCGTTAGGCATTGCTTCAGAGGATGAGATGAATGATTTTTAGCGTGTGTGAAAATGCCTTGCCTGACCGGAATTCGAACCCGGGACCTCCGGATGAAAGGCCGAGATGCTACCACTCGCGCTACGGAGGTCGGCTGTATTTCTCTCATACCAATGTTATAAATTCGTCATCAGAAAGGTTCATTGTTTGATTTCTGATCAGGTTTGGGATTTCTCATTCACAACTAAAATTCCATAGTACGAGTACATACTCGTATTATCCATACATTTATGGATAGTAGTACATAGATAAAACATGTATGTATCCATACATGTTTTTCGTGTTTATAAGATAAATTAAAAACTAAACAGTTAAAGAGAGGTGTAGTAATAAAATATTGATATCAATAAAAAGTTAAATTTTATAAAAAATATATTATTAAAACTATATATTTATAAAATAGTTTGTTTTTTTTTAATAATTTTAATATTTCATTCATTTTAATATTTAAATCATGTTCCCTATAATAAGGCCATCCAAGATATTTCATTAGTTATTGGTATTTATAGTTACTATAGAAACATATCTTTCAGCCAATAAGATGAATTGATGTTGTGGGTTTCTATAGCAACTACTACTCCCACCAATTACTTTTCAACTCAAGAACCCGCCTCTTTGTTAAACTTTTTAAAAGTTTAACGTCTACCGATTTAACAGCTCAATTTAAAGAAAAGTAATGTTATATACTTAATGCGATTTGTTACAATTATTACAATTTTCTGGACAAAACAATATTGAGGTCAATGTTTTTATAACAGATGTTGAATGTGTTCAGCATTTTCATCAATACGAGCCATTACCCTCTTTTTCATATTCCGTCGCACCTTTCGAAGTATATTCCAATTTCTCGTAATTTTTGAGTTATATTGGCTTTACAGTTCTTCAATAGTTGTGAATTATTTTTGAATACACCACCTTTTAGATAACACCAGTGACAAAATCTACAGGAGAAAGATCAGGTGAAATAGCTGGCCAATCGATATTACTCTTTCACTAAAGAAATTTCTTAAAAGATTTGTTGCTTTTACCATGTGACATGTGGCATCATCTTGAAACCATGAATATCATTTAATTCTAAATTTGCAATAAATTGCGTTAAAATTTCTTGGTAAAGGTCTGCATTAATAGCGTTTTCAAAGAATATGGTGCCAATTATTCTTCGCCTGGAAATTGCACACCACTTCAATTTTCTGTGGGTGAAGAGGTCGTGGATATGAGGATTGTTGGAGTCCAGAAGCAATAATTCCGACTTTAACGAAACGAATCAAATGAAACCAAACCTCATCTGAAAAAAATACATTATCCTGCAATACTTTTTTCTTTTTCCTGTTTAGCCTCAGGTGATTACCGTTCAAATATTACTTCAGAGGATGATATGTATGAGTGTAAATGAAGTGTAGTCTTGTAAAGTCTCAGATCGACCATTCCTGAGATGTGTGGTTAATTGAAAAAACCCAACCACCAAAGAACACCGGTATCCACGATCTAGTATTCAAATCCGTGTAAAAATAACTGACTTTACTAGGACTTGAACGCTGGAACTCTCGACTTACAAATAAGCTGATTAGGGAAGACGCGTTCACCACTAGACCAACCCGTTGGTTTAAAGAAAAGACTGAATTCATGTATCACATGAATTACACCAGGTTGATTATACTGCAGGTGTAATTCATGTGATACATAAATTCAGTCTGGCTTAAGTTAAGTAGCCGGAAACTTTAAAGGCACTATCCACAGATATTCCTCTTTTTTCCGGAAGTTTTCGTAACGATTTGTTTGGCAAGTTTAAAAAGCTTATCCTACCATTTTCCGGTGTTTCATAATTAAGTCCTGATCGTTTCCGGCTATATCTTAGATCGCAAATAGGACCGGCCCCTCTATATTACTTTGTTAAATGATGAATCGAAGATTTATTTGGTACATTGTTACCCGGAAACTGCAATTGAAAAATCTTCTTGGGCACAAAGCAAATGATTTAATGGTTAAATAATTTTTTCCTTTCTTCTTAATAAAGAACATTGATAACCAAATATTACCAACTGTTCACAAAAAATAAATAGAAAATTATATCAGCTGATTATAAAACAACAAAAATTGGTAGTTTTGCCAACATTTTCATCCGAATTTATTGTATTAACTATTCAAAAAAGTATTTTACTTGGTTTGCATTTTAAAACAAACACAATATATATATAATTTTTTTTTTTACTTTCCATGTTATTCTTTTCTTAGTGTTGCAAACTCTGATGCAATAAACGTTAAGTAAAAATGTTTTAAGTCACGTAATAGATGCATTTGTTACAAGTTGTACGATATTAATACAAATTAACAATAGAACATTATTGTTAAAAGAATAAATTATATCTCATTATTTTTATTACACGAATATCAGTTTATTCTTAATATAAAGTTAAAATGTTTTTAATAGTAAATTGTAAAAAATAGAAAACATAAAACGAGATTTACTTTTAATTTCAACTAAAAGGTCGGTCAACTGCTATTTATTTAAAAAAGAAAATCTTTAATTTTATTTAGGTTGAATGATGTCATATAATTAAAACTAAAAGTACTGAAAGATTGTTTTTTTTACCGTATTAAGATTGTTACAAAATATAACTTGTTTAGGTTTTTTTGTTATTATATATTGCATCAAATGAACGTTTTTTCTTTCTTAACTTTTTATTGTATTTATTAAATTATTTTTAAAATCCTGTGTCAAATATTATTACGTTGTATATATTTATTATGCAATCATTTGTTTCACTGTCAAATTATTTTTTGTAACATTACAAATTTTTTTTTTTTAGAAGTAATTTTATATTTATTTTATTAATTATGAAGGAAGGTCAACCGCTTTATAATGTAATCTAGAAAAAAAAGGTGAACAAATTTTCGGTAATTGTTTTTTATCTTTAAAAATAGTATTTTATGAATATAAATAATTTTCTTTATATTATTTTTCTAACAAAGAATGTAAAAAATTTTCAGAACATGTTCTTCTGGTGTAAAGAAAGAAGAAAAAAATTCATATAAACAGATTCAGAAACGCTTCGTTAGCGAGTCTGACGGGCGAAAGATTTCGCCCCAAACTTTTTCGATAAAATTAAGCTAGACTGTAATTCTTGGGATCCAAATGAAGGGGTAAATTTAGCTATTCTATATGAATTCTTATACTTTAAAAAAATCTCGCAATTGTATTTCTAGTATTTTTCAAAAAACTCAGAGGTAAAAGACATAAGATTTGGGTTGAAAAACACATTATTTCAACAAAACTTTTAGAAAATTTGATTCTATGTTAAATTCAACTAATGAAGTTCACAGAAACTAAATTTTTACAGAATTTCCCGTGAGGTGTTAATCAAACTTTCAAAACATGGAATTAAACAAAAACGTTCACGTGAACGTTCTATCTTGCTTCTTTCTTCATTTTTCTTTTCTTTTTTTTAATGTATATCTTAAAATATTAAAATATTTTAACGAAATTTGTTTTTGTTCTGCATATACAAAATAAATTTAAATAGGTTTATAAAACATAACCTTTTAAAATTCCATAATCATCATGATGTGGTATTCTGCCTTCGGGGGGGTTTTCTTTCTTTCTTTTTTTAACGGTGTTGCGGAGGCACTCCGCAAGTCCGAGGGAGGCACTCCCCTACTTGTGGGGGAGTGTCGGACTCGCACGGGTTCGGTTAGATGTTGAGATGGTAACAGCTATTTCACCTCGGATCCGCAGTAAATGCGGCCCCAGGGATGCCGTTGAGCTCGGGTGGTCAAGAGTCCCCGTGCCTCATCACCAGCCCTCATCCACGCAAGCGGACGGACGACTCCGCAGAGGGCTGTCTATGGTCCCTTCGGTCTCCGATCAGTTCTTCACCTGTATTCAGAGCTTCATTTTCTTTAACTCTCTTTTATCTTCTTTCTTTTCTCTCCTACTCCTCTATTTTTTTATTACATCAGGTTATTACTTTGCTATAACATGTTTTCAGGACTTCTTTTTCTTTCCTTTCTTCTCTCATCTTTCTCTTCACTCGTTTCTCCCACTTGTCTGTTTTCTCTTAATACATTAGTTTTTTACCTTTAATGGTGCATGCAACGGTATTCTTTTTTAGTTTAAATGTCACCCCTAACGACCCATGGAGTCCCCGGCCGCTCATTGGAACCGACACACCTAGGCATGCTGGTCCTCACGACCGGGAGTGTCCGTCCTGCCCTATCCTAAACCCTTGAGCGGTCCTCTGCATTCATAGCGGGTATTAAGAGTGCACGCAAAAAGAGTATGTTCCGCCGTATCAATCCCAGACAAGTGCCAGGTCCCCTGCCATCAATTTAGTCTACATCTGATTCTGTCTTATTCATTTCTTTTCGTTTCATCATAACATTCACTACTCTTTCTGTCATTTATTAACTTCCTATTCTATTTTCATCCTCTAACAGAGCCTTCAAGAACTGTATTTTTTATTTCTTTTCCCCTAATTATTTACCCGATCCAGTTTCCTTTCCTTCTTTAATCCTTCCAGTTTTGTTCTATCGTCATTTATTCTTCTTAACTCTTCTACATTATTCACCCTCTGCCACCCATTTTATCTTTTCCGCTCCCCTCCAGACCCACATCTCAAAAGCCTCGACATCTCTTTCCTTTTTCTCCAGTATCCACGTCTCATTGCTACAATTGGAAATATACCATTTTACCAATCTCTTCCTCAGGTTCTTACCTGATGACAAGAACGTTTTCATATTCCATGTAACTATTCTCACTAATTTATGGTACTTCTGCTGTTTCCCCTGGAGATTAGAATGGTAAGTCATTTTACCTCCAGAATATTTAATAAAGGAAGACATTACCGTAGTGCCTGACTATGAAAAAGCAATACAGTTGTATTCCGTTGCCTTCTGTATCCTAATACCATTGATTTCCTATAGAGGTTTCTTCCGCCTGAAGGCGATTTCTGACTCCCGGTGCAATAGAGTGTCCCAAATCCCTACTGCTCATCCGCCCTCCAAAAAAGCCGCTGTCACTTGTAGGGTGGAGCTCCTTGCTCCCTCTCTACCGCGGGGAGGTGAATTTCAGAATTTTCCTTTTATGAAATCTAAGACCTAATTGGCATTTCTTAGATTCTCTAATACTTTAAGAAGAATTCCAAAATGGTGGCCAGTGATTTTTTTAAATTATTAGTAGCTTCTTTAATTTCTTTTATCAAATTCAAAACTTACTAGTTTTCAATGGGCTAACAAAACTAAACGTAAAAACATTTGAAACAACTTTTTTTATGTATTGCATATTGGAATTATAATCTGTAATCAAGGTAATACTGTAGATAACTGCTCCAATCTTCCGGATTAGTTATCGATAAAATACGTTACTGTTTCCTTGAGAGAGCCTAGAACATAATCTCTGATGAGTTGATAGCTTGTCTCGTGATGTTACATCGTACTTGAATTGTATTTTTTATCATCTGTAATAGCCTTATCTTTGATCTTTTATTCCACACTTTGAGTTCTACATGCACTACTCTGATCTCCCTGTGAGTAAGCGGGTCAATTTAATCAGATCATCTTCGACATATTATCATGGGAAGAGGTTATCTGTGAATATGTCCATTGGGTGCACAATTAGTCTTAAAGTCGATGAACGTTTCGTGTAAAATGGGCTACTTGTAACACCTTCTGATTGGAATCGTGCTGAACGGTTAATATAGTTTATTTGGATGCTTCCATATGCTACGTAATTCTGTTGATATGCAAGAATTTTTCTTAAGAATGTCTCTTTAATATGGATTTTCCTGGATTACTTGGAAGAAAAGCAATTTGATTCGCCTTATATTAAATCTTTCCTATGTTAAATCTTTGATCAGTAATATATTGTAACTATTCAAGGAATAATCTAAAAGATTGCGTGGAAGGGGCCTTAGGTGCTGTTTTATTTATCTCGTTCCACAGATATTGTATGAATACATACGTTTTTTTTTTCACGAATTGTCATTTCTTTTACCCTGAATCTTTTTCTTCCCAGTAATTTTCTGTGCTTTTTTTCTTGATCTCCTATTTGATTGGTGTTAATAATAATATGTGAACCTGTATGATAATTATGTAAGATAATCTAACCGATTTATTGCCCGTTTGCCTAGAAAACTTTTCCAGTAGCTATTTAAAAAAGCTTAACTTCGAACTGAGAATCTTTTTCGGTTAAAGTTTAACATTTAACATACTTTCTAATGTAATATGTATAAAATAAATAAATACATTTATATATATATACTGTATATACAAGCACAGTAATACAAAAAAAAAAAAAAATATTAAAGTAATTATTTTTACATCATGAAGCAATTTTTTATTATGTTCTATTGATAATTTAATTATATGATTATGTAGATAAGGTGATGAAGTGGCGATCTGCTTTCACTTTTATAAAGAAATCTTTTAAATATATGTACAAGTATAACGGTATAAGTACATATAAATAACATTAAAAAAAACTTAATCTGATTTGTATAAATAGAATTAAGAATGCCTGCTACTTTATAGTACTTAAAATAAAATCCCTGGTCCAATTATTATGTTAATGTTCATGTAAAGTAATAAAAACTGCTGTCGTAAAGTAAATTTCTATTAAAATATATATATATATATCTTTTTTAATGAAGTTTTTTTTTAAAAAAAAAAATTGTTAGTATGTTTCTTATATACATTAATCATAGTATAATATTGAAATATAGATATTGAATCAAGTTTCACCCGGATGTAAACTAGGACTTTAGACTCCTACATCGTGCTTCCGCGTAATTGGCACTTACTATTTTTTTATTTTTTTTTGTATAAATACTTAATCCTCGAAATAAATTATAACAGTATTATAGAAAAGTCTTAGTTAAACATTAAAATTTATGGCAGATCGGTATTTATGTAATCTGTACTATAAGTCCAAGTAAGAATAAATGTGATATTAACAAATATTTAGAATAATAATATTCATTAAGTAATTCTTAAGTAGGAATTCTATATAAAAAAAAATAATTTCAATTGGTTGTTAAAAACCCCAGTTGCCATAGCAACACGGTTTAAACGTTGTGCCACGCCCATCTGCCGTCCACACTGTTTGTCGATAAAGCAGCTGAAGATGAAATAAAAACCAATTATTTCTTTCCTAAATCATGAAGGAATGATGTGTTGTGATTCGGATTTTTAATTCCTTGTACGAAGTGAAGAAAGTATTGTTGTGTTCGCGAAAAATTTCGGTTTTTAGATTTCAACGGAAATATCCATTTTGACCATCCTTAAATTCATTTTGACTAGTTTCGGTGTGACGTATCTTGCATAACTCAAAAACGATTAGCTGTAGGATGTTGAAATTTTGGATTTAGGACTGTTGTAACATCTAATTGTGCACCACCCCGTTTTATTGCGATCGACTGGACCAATGTATCCAAAAAATTCGGATTTTGGACTTTTTCTTAAGTGCAGTAACAAGCCCTTGAGAGATTTCAACCATATATCGTAAGATGGTACTTATTTTCATTGTTCCAAAGTTATAGTCAAATAAAATTTTAATTAATCAAATATTTGGATCTAACAAGGGAAGACATCGGTTCGAATCAGACCGATGATTCATTTCCTTTATTTGTAACGTTTTTTTTTTTTTTTTTTTAAATACATTGATTTATTAATAATTATTAACCTCTGATTGAAGAAAAATTTTTACAATAAATAATTCAATAATAAAAAAAAAAATGAAAATATTAGAAGTTATTAGCGAAATAAAATTTTACTTACTTTTCATTTTATAATAGGTGTACAAGGAAGTCATATGGTGTCCACATCAGAATTTTTTAGCCGTGGTACTATGAATTAAAAAAAAATATTTTTATTCGAAAATTGTTAATGTTATCAATTAACGCACGTATCTGAAGAATTATCTACAACTCATTAAAAAAGTCTTATTATTAATAATTTTAAAAATCTGCATCAATAAATTTTTATTACTATTATTCATTTTTACTATTTAACGTAATTAAATTGATTTTCTTAAAATAACTATTAATTTATTACATTTATTTTTTGTTGCCGTTAACTTGAGTGAACAATTATAGTAGATAAATAAAGTAAAAGTTTATTGAGAATTGATTTATAAAATAATGGAGGAGGAGAGTTTGGCATGAATAGTGTTGGAAGCACGCAGAAGGTGAAGTGCTGTGTTATAGGCCATAGTGAAATGGCAAATCGTGCGTTACATTTAGAAAATTTTACAACAAACGATACCCGTTTTACGTACTTATTGTCGTTAACTATTAATAATAATACTTTCGCTTTTTCTGGTCACCATGTTATGACTGGCAAATTTTTTTTTTTTTTTATTATAGTACAGTTATAATAGACACAATTTAATATAAAGAATCAAGTTGTAAATATAATTTTTTTATCACATTTTTTAAGTAGAACATATTGAAAAGTTATTATATTCTTTTTTTTTAACTGTTTTATTATTATTTTTACGTTGAACAAATTTTATTTACCTTGCATTGTTTTTAGCCGCTGGGTCAATTTGATCGTTTTGATAAATTAATTAATTGTTTCATTTTTCAATCGTCAATTTAAATGGCGAAATGCGAATATAAATAATTGTGTTTATATACAGGTAATTAAATAGGAAAGGGAAATAATTTGGGAACTGATTCTAGAATTTGAAATAGGGAAAAAAGTTCATACACATACGTATCCGAAAACGCTTTAATATTGAGTTACGGCTAGCGAAAAATTTAGCCCGGATTTCAGTTTCCTTCCCGGTGAAACGAGGTCATATTAAAATTTTTAAGGTGTTATACCTTAAACATTTATCCCTTATACATGTATAAGGGGTAAATTTTCTACAAGTGTTCATTATAAATTTTACTCGTTTAACAAAGTTATTGTACTTCAAATCTAAAAAAAAGTATTTTTGTCACCGAATTTTTCTGTTTTACGTTGGATATCATGAAAACTACGGGAGATACAGTTCTGGGACCTCTTTTATTTCATTTTTCAGGTCAAAAAAATACGAAACCATTAAGTTTACCCCTTATATAACGTCTTAAAATAAAAATTTCATTATCTCATTTCACCGGGGTAACTGAAATCCGGGCGAAAGTTTTCACTAGCCGTAACTTAAAACAAAGCGTTTTCGGACATATATCTGTATGAACTTTTATTTTTCCGTCTAGATAGTACTATAGCTTTAGAATGGAAAGTATTATAATCGACCCAATTTGAGCATATGCGGTTTTCACCGGATCTTAATGTTTTGACATCTAAGGAACCCTGAAAAACAAAAAAAAAAAACTGGATGGAAATTTTCCGGATGTTAATTTTCGTATGTACTTGTGTTCGGTGTTGGTCTTTAAATCACCTTATATATACAGAACTACTGGACCGATTTTAAGCAAACTTGATCAGATTACTTCTATATATGGGGCGTTGATGCCATTAAATTTTCAACTTAAAAGGTCAAGGGGGTTAGGCTGTAAAGCAAGGTCAGCCTCGAGTATTTCGCCTAACTAAGGTCATATTTTTCTTAGGCATATTTCTTAATTAAAAAATAACAATATTTGAAAAAAAAAATTTGCAGTATCGCACCCCCACCGCTAAAAATACTGTTGTAGTCGGCCGCTATGTTGTGACGTCACAGGTGATCGATAGAATTAAATAAATAAATAATATTTAAAGTGTAAAAAAGTAACTCGGTCTGGCTGGGTATCGAACTCGATCGCCTGGTTGATTCGGTACCTGGTGCGTTAAGACTTGCGGCTACAACAGTCTGCCGACCGTACAAGCGAAATTTGTTGTATGTAAGTTGTGAAATACATTGGTTTGACTTGTGCTGACCGTCGCCGCTAGTACTGCCACACCCGCGTGAATTAAATACGGTATGCGCACGCGCTTTAGTAAGAATCATTATTAAATAAACGAAAAAATATTATATTTAAATAAAATATTTTAAATTAAGTCGTGAATCAGAAAACACCTACGGTTGTAGACTTTAGCCGCGTGATGGGAAAGTCCTACAGCTGTGTATCAGGGTTTTCCTTATTACAAGCTTTAGAATCAGTTGCCAAATTATTTCGTTTTCCTACTGAGTCATCGTGTGTTTTCAAAATGTTTCTAAAATTGTGGGCTGGGTATACTTTTTTTCGCATTCTATTTATAAAACTAAACAAAAAAGAATACCCTTAGGAAAAATGGCAATTTCTCCTTCGTTCACCCAGTGTCCGCCATTTTATTATTTTTATATAAAAATTGATATCTCGAGTTCGGGTAGAGGAATCACATTAATAAAGTTTTAAAATTAGAAAAAAAATCAGGATTTAAATATCTTCAAAAATTACATACTTAATTTCATACTAATTTACAATATTAGAATTAACAATAAATAAAAACAAGTAATATTTAATCAAATTTAACGTAAAGTGGAGGACATGAAAACAGACATAAAATTACAATATTAATTTTCTCCCATAACTCGGTTATTTGTTAACCGATTTTAAAATATAAAATGTCATTTTGTTAAAAATAAAAGGCTTAATATTTTAGCAAATAACATAAATTTTGATAAAACTAATTTACAGAGACATAAAGGATTGAAAAATAAACATGGCCGCTATTTTGTAATTTGCGAAGGTATTTATGTCCTGATTATTTAAGTTTTGATTTTATATATATATATACACATAGTGTTAAAATATGAGGAGCCTTGAATAACTTTTCAATCTTGATTAAACGTTAAAAGAAATTTTGCAAATGTTCGTATATCAAAACGAACAATATGTTTGAGGTAACAACATTCGGAACCCCTCATAGCGGTCCAACTCAAACATTTATATAGTTTAAATATACTGTAGTATATAGCGTTATATATTCTATAATGTATTTATGAATTAAATAATTTAGTTAATATAATTGTTGAGATTATTCGTAATAAATTAGAAATATGTAACTTGTTTTCAGTTTTTTTATCTTTATAAGAATATTTGAATAATTGGAAATAACTTGACTCGTAAAACTTATAAATATAAAAAAGAAATATTGTTTTGTACTTAGGATAATTTTATCACAAGCCCATAATTTTTTTATTATATATAATTACTTTATTTATATTTTTATTGCTGTGGAACGTAATAAAGATTAAACTTAAACGTTCTAATACAATTTTAATTTTTATGTAAATTATGTATACAGTGGTAATTTTAATTGTAACAATATATATATATATATATATATATATATATTTAAAATTAACAATTATAGGTGTGTTGAATGATTTGATAAGTTTATTAACTATTACATAGTATTAGCCTTAATTTTAGTAATATAAGAAAAAAATTACTTATGATTTTTTGAATTCAGATTTTTTACACGACTGCCCAAAAAGGAGTGTAATTTATTTAGGGTGTATGTATGTATGTTCCTCCGCACAAACAGAACGGCTGAATCGATTTGGGTGTAATACCCCGCGTTGGAATCCTTACGTTACCAGGAGTGTCATTGGCTCTCTCACTCTCTCTCTCTCTCTCTCTCTCTCTCTCTATATATATATATATATATATATAATACACCAAGTGTATTCTGATATTTCAATAATTAAAAAGATGATGACTCCAGCAGTGGCGGTTTGTAACAAAAGTTAGTGGGGTTGTTGCTCAAGAAAATTTTTTTGAGCAACAACTCTGGCCTTTTCATGGTTAAGGTTTTCTGTAAAATAAAAGAACCGAAAAAAAAATCAAATAGAATAGCTAGAAGCAGAATAGTAATCAAATTGTACACTTTATCACATTCAAGAATATGGTAGACGTATTCGATTTAACCGAGTAATTAATAAAATATCAATACAGATAATATTTTTTAGTATTATTAGATAGTAGCTTAATAAAATGTCCGTTTAAAAACACTATAGTTCAACGGTACTTAATTTAAATTTCTATGTACACAGAAACAAATATATAATTAGTGTTTACTAATTACCTTCACTTTCGCCCCTCCAGCGTGTTTTTGAACAGATTCGGCAATCAAAGAGCCCTCGCTTTCCATCATTTTCTGATCGGTACTGAAAAAACAACTAAACCGCTTTCATATTCCTTCCACCGACTAAACTAGAAAACGGAACGGACAAGGAACGTTCCGTACACACGCGGATTAAAAAAAAACTACCTTCCACCCGCACGCCAAGGTCGGCACAGCGGAAGCGACAGTGCTCTCTCTCCCTCGGACCCCCTTCCAGCGTACTTTTGGACCGATTTGGCAATCAAAAAGCCCGCGCTTTTCGCCATCTTCTGATCACTACTGAAAAAACAACTAAACCACTTTCATATTCCTTCCACCGACTAAAATAGAGGACAAGAGTACAAGGAACGTTCCATACACATGAAGAGTAAAAAAAAACTACTTTCTACCAGCACGTCAGGATCGGCACTGCGGGAGCGACAGTGCGCGCGCTATCCCTCGCAGCCTCGCGTGCAGCTTCCTATGTGCGCATGCGTATAACAGCCAAACGCCACGTCGCTGGAACTGTGAAGCGAACAGTTCCATACAAAGATTTTTGTATCTTTTTCATAAACTGGGGATGGCTACTTACATTATGCTTAAGGATTAGAATACTGTACAGGTGTAAAGAAAGAATTAAAGAAAAAAGTACTCATTATGTTAAATGTTATGTTATGTTATGTTAAATGGGTGTTGCATTCCCACAGTACCTATACGCAAGCCGCCACTGGTGGATAAATTACGCAGGCCAGGTGTCATCGATTTTCATTGTAGCCGAATACAGAAGAGAATTTAGGATTGTTGTAACACCTAGTTCTGCATCGCCCCTTTTGATTGCAATCACTGGACCAAAAGTGTCCAATAAGGCACTTTTCTTAACTGCAGAAGTCCTCATTGAGAGCTTTTCAACGATATATCATAAGTGGTACTTATTTTCTTTAGTTCCAGAGTTATAGCCAATTAAAATTTTAATTAATGAAATATTTAGATCTTACAAGGGGATGGCACATCAGTTTGAAACCGACTTCACAAACATATATCTTTTTTAACTTTTTTTAATTTAAATGTATTGATTTATTAATAATTAACCTCTGATTGTAAAAAAAAGTTTTGCAATAAATAATAATTTAATAACTTAAAAAAAAAAAAAAAGAAGTTATTAGTAAAATAAAATTTTATCTACTTCTCATTTTAATTCAACATTTTTTACATAGGTTAATAATTATTATTAATAAATCGATATATTTAAATTTAAAAAAAAAAGTTAAAAAAATATTTGTATATGAAGTCAGATTCCAACCGATGTGTCCATGATTACGGATCCGACACGTTCTCACTTACACCACATAATTCGAGCGGCGTAAAACAAAATTAATATTTAACTAATATAAAATGCTGATACGGACACCACATTAAGATGTGATGCTTGTGGTGTCCACCGCAATACAATTGTTTAACTGATCACTTTATTAATTTTTTTTTGTTTTGTTTAACGTCCGGGGCTACCGTTACGTATTGCTTCAGAGGATGAGATGAATGATTTTTAGCGTGTGTGAAAATGTCATGCCTGACCGGGATTCGAACCCGGGACCTCCTGATGAAAGGCCGAGACTCGCGCCACGGTGGCCGGTTTATTAAAGAATTGAAGGATCGTATCTCACTTTCAAATGAAATGCAACAGAAAAAAAATGTGTATGTGTAATTTATTAGGCGTGCAACGAAGTTATGTGGTATCCACATCAGATTTTTATTTGTCAATATTATTGTAACAAGCAAGAATTTAATGAACACAAGGGATCCAAGAGGCCGAGCCCTGACCTGCTAAATCCCCCTTCCCCGATCCCGACGGGAATCGCAATTAACCGTATAAAGATAAAAGTGATTTCATTTAGTTTTTGTTTTTTTACTTATCTCCTTTATTGAAATAATAATACACCATATCACCGAACTTCCTGGTATGTAGCTATTAAAAATTACGTATTCTAATTTGGGAACTTTTGTTCTACGTAAGGATACGAGGAATAAATCGTATTAATGAACGAATCATTTAATTTAACGCATTATGGAAAATAAAACTATGATCACTTTGCTCAGAAATCCCAGTTAATTAGACGTATTGCGGAAGTAAGAAAAAAAGATTCTATTGTTTACATTCGTTAGACTTGGTTAGTGGTGGACATAAATAAATCTTGTCTCTGGTATCAGGACGTATTCTCATTAGTTATACTTGTCTCACAGATATTCATCCCGTTCATTTAGTAGGGGAAATATATATTTATAATTCTTTGATGTAGGTTTATTTTACGACCGTTATTTTTCGGATGGTTTGACGGGAGGATCTCAGTGGAATATTTATGATTTAGTATCCTTTAACTTCATTTCCTAAATGTATTTCGAAAAATTTTTAACTTTTAAAAGAATGTCATGAATCGGATGAAAGATGTTGACGTAATCATTCTGCGTCGATATTTGATTAATTTTTTAATAACATTAATGTCAAATTGCAACATTTTGTTAAATTATTACAATTTTACTTTTACCAGTTTATTATATTCGATATATGAAAGATGATAATAAAGGTATTCTGAGATGAAACATAAATAAATAACCGATAATTTAAAAAAAATCAAGGTACACAATATTATCAAAGGATATTCTACTTATTTCTTCTATTAAACTTAAGTTCTTGGCTCATCGGCGCTGTAAAGAAAAATGAAGATTAAATAGCAATCCTGAAATATTTTGATTTTCAAATCTATATTTCTCGGATTAATGAAGTAATTTAATGATTACCTTTATTTTAAGTATAATTGAAGCTGTGCTCTTTTGGCTAAAAAAATGTAATTAATACATTTTAATTTTGAGATAGGGAAAGACCTATCGTGGGCTGGTCTAATGATTAAGTCGTCTTTGCAAACTAGTTGTTTAACAGCTGATTTTAGAAGTCGACGGTTCTGAGGTTCAAAGCCTAGTAAAAGTTAGTTGCTTTTATGCGGATTTGAATAATAGACAGTTGATACCGGTGCACTTTGTTTGTTCGGGTTTAATTAGCCATAGGTATCAGGAATGGTCGGTCTGAGTCTGTACAAGATGATCTTATTTACTGTCATATATATCACCCTCATCGTATTGTTAATAGTCGGGGGGGGGGGGGGATATATTGTTCATTGGTTGAACAGATTGCAACATACACATTAGGGTGGGGGGAAGATACGGAAAGTGACCTAAGAAGCTCTGAATATCTTTGTTAACGTTTCTATTTCTCCATCTAACTCATAAGAAAGGCCAAACCAATTTAACAAAATTTTAATGCTCTAAAAATGTATCTTAACCCTACTTAAAATTATCTTAAAAATATTTATGGGAGGGCCAATATAACATGAGAAAAAAAAGCGCCAAAAAATTTACGATTTTTTTTTTTTAATTTTGAAACCGGAACAAACATGTTTTTTACTTCCTTGTACGAAGTAAAGGAAGTATTGTGATGGCCAAAAATTTCGTTTTTCAGATTTCAACGGAAATATCCATTTTGACCATCCCTGAATCCATTTTGATTAGTTTTTGGTGTGACGTTTGTACCTATGTATCTTGCATAACTCAAAAACGATTAGCCGGTAGAATGTTGAAATTTGGATTTAGGACTGTTTTAACATCTAGTTCTGCACCTCTTCTTTTGATTTCAATCGACTTAACGTAAAGTACCAAAAAAAGCCAAACATTAAAAAAAGATTTGGATTTTGGGATTTTTCTTAACTGCAGTAATCAGCTCCCATTGAGTGCCGTTCAACGATATATCATAAGTGATACTTATTTTCATTGGTTCCAGAATTATAGCCAAATAAAAGTTTAAGTAATAAAATATTTGGATATTACAAGGAAAGGCGCACGGTTTGAATGCGACCGACTTCATTTCCTTTTTTTTTTAATTTCAATATTTTTTTTTTGCCTTTAGTCATTTGACTGGTTTGATGCAGCTCTCCAAGATTCCGTATCTAGTGCTAGTCGTTTCATTTCGGAATACCATGTTCATTTTGCATTTTCAAGTAACAAAGATGGAGGATCTTTGTTACTTGAAAATGCAGAGAGCTACATTCTCTTGCAAAAAAAAAACAGCTGTAGTCTTCAATTGCTTGTAGCTGCGCAGTACTCAAAAGGTTGAGTGATGGTGACGTGGCCATTTTAAGTCGCCCTGACCTACGCCCTTAACAACTACTGAAAGAACTGCTGCTCTCTTTCAGGTTCCTCAGTCTTTCAGGCTCTCAACAGATACCTCCCCGATATGGTTTCACCTTCAGTCCAGCTACTCTGTATCACTGAACCTTCAAGCCCCTTCACCATCTCGTGATTCATAAAGGGAGGTTTGTTTATAATGTATCAATAAATTTGATGGATCAGTGTTACAAGTCGAAATAGAAGATTAAGTTAGTTTACGTAACTGATAAGACTGAATTGTTATGGATTTTTCATAAATATTCATTTTTATCTGATTTTACTGTAGTTTCCTTAAAGTAAGATTCATAGCTTGTGTTGATGTAGTTATTTATTTATGAACAGTATTGTGGTCGGGGTAGTACTAGAAGATATGTTATTGAATATATACAGCAGCATTTACAAGAGACCTGCAATATAGAAAAAGGAATGTAAGAGTGAATAATATATATAGTAATGGTCGAACGAGAAGCATTGAAGTTTTTTTTTCTTGTAGACTACTCGTAGTAGTGAAACAGTAGAGTGTGCGTGGTGTAGGTTAGCTGATAAAAACGGTTAGGGAAGGTAGCGGTGGGGGTAGTTAACCCCTATACACCCATTGACTGCACGTACTAAAAACACCCAAGAACCGGAAACGTGTAGTATGTTGGAAAATAAATGAGGGACAACCTGACATACATACATGTGCTCTATATATATGTCTCTCTCTCTTTCTCCCTCATCCCTTCTCTCTTTCTCATTACTTCTCTCTTATTCTGAATGTTCCTGTTATTTAAGATACTTTATAACTTTCCTCTTTAAGTTACTTTTGCCATGAATTTTTTTTTGTTCCTGCCGAATAATTTTACATAAATAAGGGATATAAAATTAGTATTGACGAAATAATTTCCCTTCCTCCAATTTATCTGTGTTTCCTGACTTTTTAAAAATCATTGAGTTTAAAATTATTAATTATTTGTGTGTGTGTGTGTGTTTCAGCGCACACATGTGCTGACATTATTTTGTTTTATTACCCAGTTTCAAAAAAAAAGACTAAATCCTTTTGTTTCTTTAATGATCCTATATAAATAAATATTTTATTCTGATCTGTTCATAATAACAAATTATATATAGAATATAACAGAAATGGATGTGTTACATCACGGTTAAAAATAGAACTGTCCGAGGATTTTCCCCTGATGAAACAATGGAAAATATATTAAAACCTTGATCTCACCATCATCACAAAATATATTATTAATTATAAAATATTACTCGTACAATCCATTTAAATAATTAAAAATATAAATATAAAAAATAATAAATAAAAATTAGACGATATTAAAGAAATATATTAAGGACTTATTTATGTGCACATTAAATGGGGATGCAGAAAATTTTATTTTAAATTAAATTGAACAATTTTTTTTCTTTTACTTAATTATATCACCATGTAAGCTTGAATCCGTGAGTGGGATTTGGAAATAGAATTTTTTAGCGTAAGAAAAATGCCATGCGTGACTGGGGTTCAAACCCGGGACCTCGGGATGAAAGCCGAGACGCTACCACTCTGCCATTGATATCGAATATAGCTACAATAACAATATTAAAAGTGATCATGTTAGAAATGGGGTATCAGGCTTTTTTTTTTGCAAATTTGTTCGTTTTAGTGTCATACTAGTTCATCTAAATCATTGCTTCTCAAAAGTATTCGCCCAACTCCCACATTGAGAATCAAAACTTTTCTAGAGCTCCAAAGTTTTTAAACCTACCATCTGTTAAAAATAATAATTGAAATTTCTGCATTTACTGCATTTTGTATCTATGGTATTGTACTTATTATTTTATTAAAAAAAGTTTTTTTCTGTATTTTACTTTATCACTTAGTATTAAAATTAAAATAGCTTTATCATAAACATTATATCACAGAAGAAAAATAAAAAGCAATCTTTTTCATTATTTGCATAAAATTTATACTTTAATTTCTCAATATTTATTAATAATTCTGTTTTAAATGAACTTTTTTAAATAAGTCAGACCCTTAATGTTTGAATTGCAATGAAATTGTTATGCAATGAATTTATGACTACATCGACGTAGCTGGAAAACTCATGCAATTCTTTCCCAGCTTTTTTTTTTAATGAATCAATAATTTATTAAATATATAAACGGAAGCATAAAAAGGTCCTTTCTTGTAAGGCGAAGTATTGTAAACGAAAATAATCTTTTCTATTGTCTGTTTTGATAGGGATAAATATGTTTTTAACGGTAAATGAGTATAATTTTTTACTAAAAATTGCATATTTATAAATTATATATATAGATCAACTGAAAATTTTAATTTACAAAATATCGATCTACATTATTCAAACCTATTGGTGGGAAATAATTATCTTAGAACCCATTTTTGTATTTTGAAGCTGTTTTACATTTTTTCTGGGATTTCCAAGAGATTTTGGGAATAAATTTAGGGATAATAAATATTTAATAATGTTGAACAGCTTAATTTTGTTATAAATAAAACTAAAAGAACAGAAAACAAAAATATCATCGACATCATTATTGGAAATTTTATCCTCTCCATTTACAATTCTAAATTTACCTGAAAATCATAGTGAATCTTTTTATTCATATTAAGTATTAGAATACAATCCATCCAATATACTTTTTTAAGCTGCTGATGTAGAATGCTCTAATCCAACTAAACAATTATTTTCTATTACATCATTAAAAAAAAGATTAATCGACCAAGTAAGAAATTTTGAAGATTTTTACTTTCTTGTACGAAGTAAAGGAAGTATTGTGGTCGCGAAAAATTTCGGTTTTCAAATTTCAAAGGAAATATCCATTTTCACCATCCCTGAATCCATTTTCACTGGTTTCGGCGTGACGTTTGTACGTACGTATCTCCCAAACTCAGAAATGATTAGCGGTAGGTTGTTGAAATTTTGGATTTAGGATGGTTGTAACATCTAGTTGTTGCACCTCCCCTTTTGATTACAACAAAAAGTGTCCAAAAAAGCCCAAATTCCAAAAAATTTGGATTTTGTAGTTTATTTTAAGTTGAAAAGCCGTCATTGTGAGTTTTTCAACGATATATCATAAGTAGTACTTATTTTCATTGGTTGAAGAGTTATAGCTAAATAGATTATTAATTAATGAAATATTTTGGTCGTACAAGGGGAAGGCACATCAGTTCGAATCAGACTTCCGCTCCTTTTTTTAATTTTTTTTTTTAATTTAAAAATATTGATTAATTAATAATTAATTATTTACCTCTGTAAAAATGTTTTTACGATGAATAATAATTCAATTATAACAAAATAAAGAAAAAATATCATAAGTTATTAATGAAATAAAATTTTATGTACTTTTCATTTAAAAAAAAAAAAAATTGTGTATATGTAGTTTAATAGGCGTACAAGGAAGTTAGTCATGTGGTATCCATATCAGTTTTTTTAAAATCGTTATTATCTAATACTTTCTTTCTTTTTCTATTTAGCCTTCGGAACCACCGTAAGGTATTACTTCATAGGATGAATGAGGATGATCTGTATGAATATAAATGAAATGTAATCTTGTACAGTCTCAGTTCAACCACTCGTCAAATGTGTGGTTAATTGAAACCCAACAACGAAAGAAAATCGGTATCCACGATCTAGTATTCAAATTCGTGTGAAAGTAACTGACTTTACTATTTACTAGGATTTGAACCTTAGAACATTCGACTTCGAAATCAGGTGAATTACTATGACGAGTATACCCTTAAACCAACCCGGTGGGTTTATTATCTAATACTAAATTGTTAACCGCCGGGTTAATCTAGTGGTTAAACTCATCGCAAATCAGCTGATTTTCGAAGTCGACAGATGTTAGGTTCGATTACTTCAATAGATAGATACTTTTATTCATATAAAAGGTAATTTAATTTAAAAGCTATTAAATTCTGGAGTTTGGATACCGATGTTCTTTGGTGGTTAGATTTCAATCTTAACCCCACGTCTCAGGAGTGGTGGACCTCAGTTTGTCCCAGACCACATGTTTACCAGTACATTTACATTGCAGTTACGTAAGGCCTGTCAAGCTGGTATCAGTAATTAATTGTATATGTCTTTTTTATTTTTCCTGTTTAGGTTCCGGGAATTACCGTTGGGATATTACTTCAGAGGATAAATGAGGATGATATGTATGAATGTAAATGAAGTGTTGTAGTCTTGTGCAGTCTGAGTTCGACCATTTCTGAGATGTGTGGTTAATTGAAACCCAACCACCAAAGAACACCGGTATCCACGATCTAATATTCAAATTAGTATAAAAGTAACTGCCTTTACTAAGACTTGAACGCTGGAACTCTCGACTTCCAAATCAGCTGATTTGGGAAACCGCGTTCACAACTAGACCAACCCGGTGGGTTAATTGTATATGCCTATACACACATACCTAGACTCGGCAATAGGTTGTAAACTGGTTGAAGAAAAAATTTAATTGCTATAGTGTTTCATGATGTACAACCTTTTGTCTGATTTTCGAATACAATTTCGTGCAAATTATTTTAAGATTTTTATAGTAAATTTTATAATCTTATTTGTAATATTACATTCATTTTGGGATCACGTTAGTTTTTTCCGCATTTGATTTCTTATTTTTATCAAGATTTACTTTTCTTGCCTGTAATATTTTTATTTCCTTGTAAGAAGTATAGGGGAAGTATTGTGATTACGAAAAATTTCGGTTTTCTGATTTCAACGAAAATATCCATTTTGACCATCCCTGAATCCATTTTGACTAGTTTCGGGTGACGTCTGTACCTACCTACGTATATATTTCGCATAAATCAAACACGATTAGCCGTAGAATGTTGAAATTTGGAATTTAGGACTGTTGTAACATCTAGTTCTGCACCTCCACTTTTGATTGCAATCGGCTGGACCCAGAGTGTACAAAAAAGGCCAACAAAAAAAAATGGATTTTAATATTTTCTTAAACTGCAGTAATAAGTCCTCTTTGAGAGATTTTCAAAGATATATCATAAGTGATACTTATTTTTATTGGTTATTACTGCAGTTAAAAAAAAGTCCACAATCCAAATTTTTTAGATTTCGGGTTTATTTTTGGATACTTTTGATTCAGTCGATTACAATCAAAAGGAGAGGTGCACAACTAGATGTAACAACAGTCCTAAATCCAAAATTTCAACATTCTACGGTTAATCGTTTTTGACTTATGCGAGTTACATACGTACGTATGTCACCCGAAACTATTAAAAATGGAATCAGGTGTGGTCAAAATGTATAATTCCTTTGAAATCTGAAAATATTTTGCGATCACAATACTTCCTTTATTTTGTACAAGTAAGTAAAAACAAACGAAATATCTTCTAAGGAAGAATTTATTCACATTTATTCGTAGAGTATGAACATAACTTAATTATATGTTATAAATGTAGTTATTAACTTGAGCAAAATGAATTAACATTGTGTAATGACATTGTGTTTGTGTGTGTGAGTGCGCGAACTCATACAGATGTATATATATATATATATATATATATATACTCACACAAAAACATTACCCTATAAAGATTAGGATCTTTCTGTTAATTCTTGTAATGTTGCTATGTAATATAAGAAAACAGTTTTATAAAAAAAAAAAATTAGGTCACTTTTATATGCGAATGAGTACTCACATAATTACAATGACAACAGTTTATTTAATTGCACTACGAAAATTAATTTGAATAAAACGTAATAATTATTCCAGTAGTTCCATTCTTAGCCACTGGTTGTGGAATGGTAAAATCTCTGCTTTCCATCTGGATGTTCTAGGTTTGAATCCCGGTTCGGGAAGGCATTTTTTGATGCAGAAATTCATTACATCCATAACAATGACTGTTTTTTTTTTGAAATTAGCGTGTTACATGAATAAATAATTTAAACGGCTGGAACCCTTTTTAGCCGAAAATAAAAATTATTTTTTGATTTGTATCACAGATATTTTGGGTGATTTTAAAAATGAAAGAAAAAACTGCTTTGTCATCTAAATTTAAATAATTTTATTTTTATTTTATTTTTAGGGTATTATAAAAATTTTATTTTTAAAATTTATATAAAGCTTATGTAAAAAAATCTGTCTGTATGAAAAAAAGTAATAGTGAAGAAACAGATTTTTATTTGTTTTTTTACTTCCTTTTACAAAGTAAAGGAAATTTTGTGTGTGATCGCGAAAAATTTCGGTTTTCCGATTTCAACGGAAATATCTATTTTGACTAGCTTCGGCGTGACGTCTGTACGAACATACGTATGTGCGTATGTATCTTGCATAACTCAAAAACTATAAGTTGTGAAATGTTGAAATTTTGGTTTTAGGACTGTTGTAACATCTAGTTGTGCACCTCCCCTTTTGATTGCAATCAATTGGTCCAAAAAATTTGGATTTTGAACTTTTTCTTAACTGCAGTGATAATTCCTCGTTGAGAGCTTTATAACGATATATATAAGTGGTATTTATTTGCATTGGTTCTAGAGTTATAGCCAAATGAAATTTATATAATTAATGAAATATTTGAATCTTACAAGAGGTAGCCATATCGGTTCAAATTCGACTTCATTTCCTTTCTTTTAATTTAATTTTATTGATTTATTAATAATTATCAACCTCCTATTGTAAAAAATTATAATAAATAATAATTCAATCATAACAGTAAAAAAAAAATAAATGAAAAAGTTATTAATGAAATAAAATTGTACGTACTTTTCATTTAAAAAAAAATGTGTATATCTAATTTAATAGGTGTACAAGGAAGTCAAGTGATGTCCACCTCAGATTTTTTTTTCCATCCTAATATTTTTATGAACGCGTTGTTTTCTTGCTTTCAAGAAAAAATATTTATTTTAAAATCCTGTTTCGGTTTAAAATTATGACTGAATATTTTCTTCCACATGTTCAGTTCACATTATAGTTATATAGATTTTCTTAAAATTAAATAGTTCACTGATTTTTTGCTCCGTTTGTGGCAGTTTAACGAAGTTACTGCACGTCCAGTATTAAAAGCTTTGTTTCGCGACGCCATTTTTACTTTCCTGGCATCATAACTAACTCTACAGCTATGCTGCAAGAAGGAAAGTATGATATTCAGTCAAAAAATGGGGCATGGTTTTTTTTCATTTCTCGACGTTCGTTACCCAGAGACCTAAAAAAAAAGAAAAAAGTGGTACTTACGTATGTATGTGTTTGAAGCTTAAACTTTTGACTGGATAAACCAAGTTTGATGAAATTTTGTACAGAGACTCTCGTGTAAGGGACAATATGTTGGTGAAATTTTAGGGTCATCTCCAGGTGGTGGGATGTTTTGAGGGCTAATTTTCTCAAAATTTTCCAAATATTACCTCTTAACTTTATATTAAGCTCAGTACATGCGTGCATGCTTATCTTACCATTTTTTTAATCTGTTCCAAAATTATCCATTCCCCAAAAATCGAAAACGCTATCATTTTATTTATATGATGTCTTTTAAGCATAGTAATTAATAGTGCAGTAGAAAAAAAGAAATAAAAAATATTTTCTTGGCAAAATTGTAAACTACAATACAAATAAAATTATAAATTTTTTAACTTTTTTCATGTATCAATATTTTTCTGTTATATAAGAATAAATAACCAATGCGTGGAAGGTATAAAATTTTTTTTGTCAGCTTTTTTTTGTTTTACAATAATTTTCTCAAATATTATCGGAGGTCTGTTATTGTAGTAGTTGATTGAATTTTTAACTGAAAAAAAATGAATGCCGGTGACAATCATTGATTTCTAAAAGAGAAGAAAGCAACAGAGCATAGAATAGTATGGTTCGCCACAATCAAACGATTAAAAAAAACTCTCTGCAAAAAAAATTTCTTTACACAGTTCTGGGATTCCATGCAAGTGTAGAATTTTTTAATGCATTTCATAAATCATGGAAACCTTTATTTTCATTTATAGATAAAAAGCTGTCTACGGGAAAAAATTCAGAAGATTAGTAACCAGCTTATTTTGTTAATAGAACATTAGTAAATATTTCCTTTTCCTTTTTCCTGTTTAGCCTTCGGTAACTACCGTTTAGATAATACTTCAGAGGATGAATGAGGATGATATGTATAAGTGTAAATGAAGTGTAGTCTTGTACATTCTCAGTTCGACCATTACTGAGATGTGTGGTTAATTGAAACCCAACCACCAAAGAACACCGGTATCCACGATCTAGAATACAAATCCGTGTAAAAAATAACTGGCTTTACTACGACTTGTGAACGCTGGAACTCTCGACTTGCAAATCGGCTGATTTTGGGAAGTCGCGTTCACCACTAGACCAACCCGGTGGGTTTAGTAAATATTCACTATATTCTTTTATAACATTAGGATTTATATATAAATCTTATTAATCCTATGTTTTCGATATTCACAAATCGTACTTAACAGAATTTTATTAGATTTAAAATTTTTGACTTCAGTGTATTTTAAAACATTAAAACATATAAAAATTCTTAGATGATCTTGTTTTATTAAAGGAATGTTTTGTTTGCTATAAAAGCTGGAGATTTAATGTATTTATATATATATATATACACACAAACCACACACACTCGCGCGCGCGCGCGTAAATAAGACACTAAAATCTCTTATAAGCATGTTTTACATTTTTGATATGAATTATTCATTCTCAATGTAAATCAAAATAATGACGTATTTTAATGTTTATTTGAACACTTGTCAGTTGAACAAATTTAAAACGTCATTGTCATAATTTCTTTATTTTAAATTTATTTCACAATCTTTTACGTCAGCCAAATATGAGAGAATTATTATTATGTAAAATAAATAATAAATATCATCAAATGTTGTAAATTAAATTCATAATTTACCGTCTTAATTCAGTGATTTATAGCAACTGATTTATTTATCGTGGCTAGACTGCGGAGGAAGATTTTAAACTACTTAAATATTTTATTTCTGAACGTGCTGCTGACTGAGAAGATTCACGTTTTCTATCAAAGGTTTCAGAAACACAACTATATAAAGATGGATATTGCCGTCTTATTTAAGATCCTGAATAATTGTTTTACTTTGTAGTTTTACTTTCCTGCTAACATAGTTGTAGAACGGAAAGCTGCAGCTGCAAGAAGGATATTATACGTCAAAAAATGGGGTATGGAATTGTTTTTTGCATTTGTCACCGTTTCATTTCCCAGGAACCCCCAAAAAACAAAAAAAAAGTAGAACAGTCATGTTACTTATTTACATGATTTGGCGTGTTTGAAGCATAATAACCTTTGATTGGAAATTTTGAATTAATTTTATAATAATGTAATTATATTTAATTCTTTTTGAATCTTGATGAAATTTAGTACAGAGATTCATGTATATCGGGCAATTTGTTGTTAAATATTTGGGGTCAATATCTCCCGGGGGTTAGGTAGATAGTTGTTTTGGGATCAAGTTTGCACACACAACCCCGCTTTATATTAAGCTCAGTAATTTTTCTTTTATTTTCTTCAAAAGTCGTCCCCCTTTCTCAAAAAATCGAAAAAGGTACCTTTATTTATTTTATATTATTTAATTGGGTTTTTTTATGTCTTTTTAGGTATAGTAGTAGTCAAAGGCGGCTTGTAACTAAAATTAGTGGAGGTGCTACTCTAGAAATTTTTTTTTGGGCATTTTCAAGGCTATGGTTAATGTTTCGGTAAAATAAAAGAACCGAAAAAAATGAATCGGATAGAATAGCTGGAAGCAGGATAATAATCTAATTCTACACTTTATCACATTCGAGAATATGATACGGTTTACCGAATAAATAATAAAATATCAATACGGATAATATTTTTTATTATTATTTGATAATAATTAAATAAAATATCCGCTTAAAAACACTATAGTCCAATGGTACTTAATTTAGATTTCTATGTACACAGAAACAAATACATAATTAATTTTTAGTAATTACCTTCTCCTTCGCTCTATCAGCGTCTTATTGGATATTTGGAATTCAAAGAGCCCTTACTTTCAGCTATCTTGTGCTTACTACTGAAAAAACAACTATACTACTACTTTCATATTCCTTCTACCGACTAAACTAGAAAAAGGAACGTTTCATACACACGCAGAGTAAAAAAAAACTGCCTTCCACCAGCACGCCAGAGTCGTCGGAACTGTGGGAGTGACAGTGCGCTCTATACCTCGCAGCCTCGCGTGCATTTTCTATGTGCGCATGCGCACAAAAGCCATACATCACGTCTCTGGAATTGTGAAGCGCACAGTTCCATAAAAGATTTTTATTTTTTTCATATATTGGGGGATGGCTCCTGACATTAAGCTTAAGGATTACATATTTTACTAGTATAAAGATAGAATTAAAGAAAAAAAGGACTCATTATATTAAATGTTATCGAAAATATCAACTGGAAATAGGGAGGTGCTGCAGTTCCACAGTGCTTATACGCGAGCTGCCAGTGGTAGTAGTGCAAGCGATCCTCTCCAAAAAAAAATTTAATATTAAAAGTTTTAAATAATAAAATTTTAGTAATGATGTTTTTTCCTGTTTAGCCGCCTCATTCTCCCACCATAGCGGCGCTACGGCCCCACCACTCTCAGGCTCCAATAAAAGAGCGTGCAGGGCAGTGCACTTTTAATTCATCGTCGACCGCTGCCTGGAGAAGACCAAGAAGAAGGAAGGAGATGGAAGCAGACAGAAGAAGTTCCCTGGCCGCCTCAATGTGCAACCTCCCGGTGGATGTCAACATCCCCGCCGAAGCAGACCTGGTCGGCCCGCCGAGGGAGCCGCTGGATGCGAACGCTAGTTTCCCGCTTCAGCTCGCCGGGCTTCAATCGTCCTGACCGGCCCGGTGGGATCGCTCGGGGAGAACCGCCTAGGCCGCGCCGGCAAAAGACGACTGACACTGCGGGGCTCTGGGGGCCACGCTGTAGTGGGGACCCATCTGCCGCTGAATGGAAGCCCGATCTGATTTCAACGGGCGAGCCGCAACTCCCCGACTATAGCCGAGTCGGCTTCGCCGGAGACTAGCTTCCCGACCCAACAGCTATTCTCTTAGCTAACGATAAAATTGGCCCTTTTCAGTGCTACCACAAGGTTATAAATTACAATGAGCTGTCGAAGCCATTCGACGACAAAAACTGCCCTTCCCAAGGCTACAAGGTTGACACGTGCGTTCAAAGCCATTCGGCGACAGTATGTGTAGTTTCCTCTTTGTGTGTTACTGTTAATGAATAATTTTCACTATGATAAGGCTGTTTCTCCTCGAGTACATTCTGTTTACATAAGAGTAGAACTATGAAAGAACTAAAGTATACCAGTTTTAATGGAGGATCTTTTTTCCTTAATGACCATTTTTTTTATCCTATTGTATTTAGCATATCTCTGTTGAAAGAGTGTTTATTGTTAGCCCTTATTTACTTAGTGCCATTTGATTACTGTAGTAATTAATGATTTTGAAGATTCTTTTTAAGAATATTACGGAATCAACCGCTGTGGTGATTAGCGCAAACGGAAAATTGTAGCGCATGAAAAATGCCACTCCTAACCGGGATTCGAACCTGGGACCTTCGGATGACCGAGACGCTTCCACTCGGCCACAGAGAAGAAAATTCGGTGTTTACTTCTCCGGTGTCCCTGAAAACAAAGCTTACATATTATTAATACCAAAATTACTTTTTGCAATAGCTAAATCTTTCATCATTACAGTCAAAAAATCGTGAATTTTTACTTAAATTTTCATTTATTTACATTCGCTTTTTAGCTGAAATTGTTTAATTTAGTAATATAAAATAAGCGGGATGTACTATTGCACATAAAATTACTAATTTAAGTGTATTGAAAAAGACACTTTTTTGTTACTCAGCATTGTGTCCAATGTTTGAAGCTTAAAAAATGAGTAAAACTTGAAATAATGATATATGAATATTTATAATGCGTAGTCCCTGAAAGATTAAATGAAAATAATTAATGACATCAAGTATAGGTCGAATTAGAAATGAAGGGGAAGGCCACACAAGTTTGTGTCTGTCAGTAGCGGTCGGTTTATAACGGAACCTTCCTCTCTCATCACATCTTTTCATCAACGTACTATAAGAAAGTGTAGAGTTCGCCATTTTTAACCATAAAACTTTTTGAAATATCATTACATGTAAGTCGTTCCGCTTAGTAAAATGGAATCTTGCTGCAAAATTTAATGCTTTTTTACTTAACGACAAAAGATCAATTAATATAAAACAAGATTTCGCTTCGCTTGGCCAATTAAGGATTGGAATTAGCTTTAAGAAAAAAAAAAAAATATTTGTTGTAAAACAATGCATTCTATGTAATTTTTTTTTTACTTGGCCGCGAATTCATTGATCATATGTAATTGATAAAAAAACATACAAAAATATTACTGCTTGTAAAAACTAATTTTTATTGCATTTTTAAGAGAAAATATTTATTGTAATTGTTTTTAGTTATACGTACTGTGTGCAAAATCTATTTTAGTTTTTTTTGACGTTAGTTTATACTAGTTTTTATGTTTGTATATGTATATTTTATAAACTGCTATTATGTAGAATTTCTTACGAATTCATGTCAGTTATGTGAAAACAAGCAATGCGCTGCAGTTTAATTTTAGAATGAAATGCATGTTATATTTCATGTAATAAAATTAACTTGGGATTTTTTTTTTATTGTTTAGTTTTGTTTTAATTTTTTTTAAAAATAAAAAAGTAACCATTTTTGACCTTCAAAAGATCTGAACAAATAACTAACCTATTCCAAGAATAGAAATGCAACTTCTATATCGTCATATGTTCAAACAACATTCTGAATAGTTTATTTCATTGGAAGTTTTTTTTTATTTTAACATATTTTTCTTCTTCAGAAAAAAAAGGTTAAGTTATAAGACTTTTATTAAAAACAATGTAATATTGAAAATTTAAATAATTTATCATAAAAATGAATATTTTTTTAAAAATTTATTCTTTATGAAATAGTTGATTTATCTTTTAAAGATAATATTTTTTTTATTTTTAGAGATTTGTGTGTAAAGTTAGATAATAAATGTGTGCGCGCACCAGCGTGCTCTAGTAAGATCTGTATACCCGGTTTGTTTAATTTAAAAGATAAATCCTGAATACGCAAATTGAAAAAAGTATAATTTCATTACCTTTCTCTTTTTATCTATTATTTAAAAAAAAATAAGATTTTTTCCTTTTTCTCTTCATTTATTAATTTAATTTTTCTTAATTTTTTTAAAAAGTTATTTGTTAAAATTGTAAAAAGTTTTTTCTTATTAAAAAATTTTATTTTTATTTAAAATATTTATATGTCTACAAAAAAACACTGCGCGTATGAAAAGAGTTTCGAAAAACAAGACACAAAAAAGAGAAAGTTATGATTTGATAAAAATAGAGAAAAAATTTAAAGAAAGTTTATAAAATGATTATTACCCAACAAAAGGTAATTTTCTTTGAGATGAGTGAGTGTGAATACTGTTTTATACTTTAAAGTTTTTTTTTTTGTTTTTTTATTAAATTTGACTTGAAAGTACTTTCAGTATCAGAAGGAGAAGATTTTATTTTTATTATTACATTGTAACAATTTAATGTGCCGCAAAAATTACGAAAAATATGCTTATTTTTGTTTATTCGTACAATCATATTTTGTTTAAAAAAAAATTTCAACTTGAAAAAAATAACTTAAGGAATTTCCTGTAGAAAGTAAAAAAAAAAAAATAATTATTTTAACGTGTTAGAAGACTTCTTAAAACTTAACAATTAAAGAAACAAAATCAAGCTATTATTATACAATTTTCTTCTTTATTTTAACCAGTAGAACATGTCCTGAATGTTTGTTGTAATTTTCGTGAATCACTCGCGTATATATTAGGCTATATTATATCATTTAACTCTTAATCGCCTAAGTCGAACACCAACGAATTTCATAAAAAATGAAACGATTAGCCGCATAGGATTTTTATCAACTAAAACAATCATTTTTAACTATTTTTTATTTATGAGTGTATGATTTTCAACTGTTCTTATACAATTGAGGAAAATCATTCAACAGTTGGATTGACAAATTGTGGTTTCGATTTCTGGTATTTTTATAATGTATACCTACCGTCTTCCTTATTTTATTACATATTTCTTTAATAAAATGGTTTCACTAATTATAATATCTTGAACAATAGTAAAAAGATAAATTTTTGAGATTAAAATTAACTAACAAATTATGAGAAGCTATAACATTTTATTGGTAATTAGAATGTTTTTTTTACATAATTTATTAAAAAAAAAATTAAATTAAAATATGTAAACTGATATTAATTATTATAACTGTAATTAATGTTACAATTAAAACATTTCACTTTTAAAAGAGTAATAACTATAATAATAAAATAAAATATTACATAACGAATTTTAATAAATAAATTTATAACTTGTCTAAACAATCCTGTAATATAACAAAATTAATCTTGCTCAACCAAAAAATAAAAAAAAATTTAATTTATTTTTAAAATTTATGAGTTATTAATTTAAGTAAGGTTTTTAGGACATATAATCGTAATTATAGGTACTGTATTTATTTTATTACATAAAGTTATTTTTTTTATGTTTAATTTTAGCGCGATAAAATTAATTTATATAATAAAAATGCATTAATCGCAAAAGAAGAACTTGTATTTAAAGTTTAAAATAACGAATAATTAACATCAACCATTTAAAAAAATAAATATATATTTATACGTGAAAAAGCGATCATTTCTTTAAATAATGATCTTTGTATATTGAATTACAAATATTGTGTGAATTTATTTTTTAATTAATTTATTAATTTTCAGGAATTTTATTTACCTGATTAATGTGAAATTAGGCATAGACACCAAAACAGGTTTCGAGAAAAAGTTATATCGAATGGAGAATAACAAATTAGATTGTTATAAACTTAATGTGAACTACAAACCTCGCTCATTTCATACTGATTTTAATACATTAAGCATTTTAAAAAAAAGTGGATTAATAAAACAAAAATAAAAAAGTACAAAATTAAATACAAACGATATCGTTAGCAGTGTTTTCAGGGACACCGTACATGACAAAATATTGATTTTCAATGAGGTGTTTTATATTGCGATTTAATTTATTTTTTTTATTGTAATTAAGGCGTCTATGCGGAAAACGATAAAACATAACGTGTTTTATAGGTATCAGTTTATGATGATTCTGTACATAGAAAGAGGAGATTCGTCTCAGAGATAAAGTATAGATCTAAAGAGTAAAATTTTATATAGTGAAGTATCTAATGCGTAGCCGATGAAATAAAAGATAAAAAAATATTGTGTGATGTCAGAAGTGTATGGGAAATCATGCTTTTCGTTAACCGTAGTTGATGCGGGGATGTTTCCCGTACACCTTATTAAACAATCATTGCAGTCGTCGCAGTAAGAATTTTTTTTTCTATTCTCAAGAATAATTACTCTCCAAACTAAAGCTGCATTTAGTTGCGATGAGAAAGGAACGGGTGAACTTGATAAGTGTGTGATGTGCTAGTATAACTCATATTACAAAAGTAGTCAACTTTTTATTAACAGCAGTGCAATTCAATCGTTTACTCGTTACCACTATAAAGACAGTTCTTACTAACATTCCTTCCAATTACTCAGCATTTACAATAGATCAATACATTACTGAATCGGGTTTATGTTTTTCTATCTTCCCGTTATTAAATGATAAACCTGAAGGCTCATCCAATACTCGTGAAATTTTCTACGTGGTTGTATATTATCTGTTCAGTCATGCTCAATAAAGAGCTGAATGGTTAGTATAATTTTTTGTGGCATTATTAGTGCCTAATCTTTTATAAAAAGGTATTATTTATTTATTTTTCATATAATTTCATATATATTTTATTATTTTTCATATTTTTAATATATAATAAAACTTATTTTAATTTTTGTGTGAAGATCATATTTTAAAAATTAAAACATCGACGTTAACACAATATTTATTATTTCAGTTGATTTAAAAATTTTTCTGTTTATTTTTAGTATCATTTATGGATTTTTATTTTAATAGTAGTTTATATTACAATACCTAAATAAAATTATTCTGGCAGTAATTTATGAAGTGATGGTATTACAATATTATAGTTGTGCATGTCATAGCATAATAATGTGTTTGAATAACAGTGTTAAACAACACACATTATATGCTTTATACGTTTTACTTTTATACATTAAAGTCAATCTATAAAAAAATTAGTTTATATTCAATTTGTTTATAGATTTTTCTAAATTATATATTAAAATTTTTATATATATATTTAAACTTATGTAGATTATTAACGTAGTCATCATTAAATTTAGATTAAAATAAATGGACCAAAGTAATCGCTCATATATTTAAAAAAAAACTTATATTTAAAAAAAGTATGTTGTTTTTATTACTCGTTTCTTGACTATAGTTGGCGCCGTTAAAGATGATATTCGTTTTAATTGTTGTTTTAGCCTTTTCAATAATATTGTGTAAGAAATATGAAAACATCATCAAATTTATAATTGTTTTCAAGAAAATCAGATAAAGAATTTCTAAAAACTTTCTCAGTCTA
The DNA here is from genome assembly GCF_047948215.1 of Lycorma delicatula. NCBI lineage: Eukaryota > Metazoa > Arthropoda > Insecta > Hemiptera > Fulgoridae > Lycorma > Lycorma delicatula. Next base: position 28,651,587 of record NC_134465.1, on the reverse strand, counting down.
TTAGTCTTGAAAAAAGTACGTTTTTCGACAATTTTTGTTTCTCAGAATATCTCATGTTTAAACCTAATCTAACAAAAAAGGTAAAGGTAAACATATTTAATTTTTAAAAATCATTTATCTTTTTTTTTAAATGTATAAAAATGTATAAAGTTTCCCTTTATATTTTAATATCTTCAAATTTTGATTAATATCGTATTTAACAGTTTTTATTAATTTTAATTTTGAATATTTAATAGCCACTTTTATAAAATATTATTTAATTTGTGTTCCAAAAGTGACACAACCTTATGGGAAGATAAGTAAGTTACAGAATGTTGGAAATAGACTTGTTATGCGAATCACATAATTGAATACGAAGTTAAATGCTCTTAAACACATGTTGTAATGTTTATTGAGGAATTGCAGCGACACATCGTTCAATTTCGCTCTACAATTCGGGAATGGTGCGAGGATGAGTTTTATAAGTTTCCTTAAGGTATCCCCACAAGAAAACGTTAGGAGGGGATAAATCAGGAGAACGAGAGGGTCACAACCCCTTAGAAATCACTTATCTATGAAAACATTGATCCAAAGAAATCGTACTGTAGTTAGACTGTATGAGCCGTAGCATTTTCTTGCTGAAATCACGTGTACTGTAGCCGGTGTTTAAGTGTCGTGTTTAAAAAATTGTTGCACTGTATGTATGAAGCGCTCACTGTTCACTGTGCTGTGAAAGAATGTTATGAAGATTCGCCTACGTGGTGACATTGCACGCAAAACATCCCACTTTTTGTTCGTGCAGTTGATGTGAATTTTCTTTACACCAAATTCGTGAATTCTGTGCATTCACGTATCGAACAAGGTGGAACCATGCCTCGTCAGAAAATCACCGAGTTCTTCCCCGTCTGGCGTTACATGAACGCTACACGTTTTCCAGTGTCCGCAGGTAACAACTGTTGAACAATACGAATTCTGTGAGGATGTATCTTTAAATAGTTGCGCAATGCCGTCTTGATAGTGCCCATCAACGGAGAGACCAGACCGGCTAGATAGGCGTCGTACAGACTTCTTGGGACTTACAGAATATCCGGCTTGCACGTCGATCAACGTTTCTGGTGTTAGCACTTTTCGGTCGATCCACTTTTTGCTGCATCTACCACACTCCGTGTCTCTTGGAACTTGTCGTACAGTCGCTTGATGAAAGGTTTGTTTGGTGTATCCACACCGTACTTTTCTGTGAAGACATTTTGGGTTTGGGTATAACGGGCGTATCTAATGTATTGAGAAACAAAAGAATATTCTCTGCAGTATTGTGTAACCCGTTTTTCCTCTGTTAAACCAACCACAGAAGAAGAAAACAGTTTTCCATAAGGTGGCGTCACTTTTTGAACAATCAGTATAATCTGGTAGTTTTAGCTGAATTTGTATATACAAATGAAAACAATTTTTTTTTTATCATTTATTTGAATTTCAATTAAATTGATCATTTTTAACTGTTTACGTTTTATAAGATTTTATCCCAAAAATTAAAGAATTTTAAATTAAAATACACGTTATTATTTTTTTTTCTCACTATAGTACACTGTACTATAAGATCTGTCTTTATTTCAGCTAGAAATACGTAGTCATCCAATTTTAGATCACAGCAGGCAGTTGATTGAATCTGTTTAAATTAATTAATTCCTTCATTAACTTCTACCTTTCTTTTTAATTGCATTCCTAATTTTTTTTTTTTTATAAATCACTACATTATTTCAAATTGTACTAAATTTAGTAAATATTTTCAAAAATCGTTTTGATAGGATACATGTCTGATATAATTTTTTTTTATCAAGAGCATTAGAATGTTACTAAATCAAAACAAGTTATGTGGTTAATTTTTATTTGCCACTTTTCTCAAAGAGTGTAATACATATTTATTTAGAAAGGTAGTTTTTTCAGGTCATTGTCTATTATATGATTGTATATGCGCGCGCGCGCGCGCACACACACATTTTATATATATATATATATTTATATATTATATGTGTATTATATTATATTTTTTTTTTACGTTACGTACGTATTTTTAATTTCTCATGTTTTAACATGATTAAAGTAATTAGTCATTACAAATATAATCTAACCAAACTTAACCTACGTTCGCTTCGCTCGCTAACCTTGACTAATTAACAGTAATGTTTTGATTATTTAAATAAAATAATAAATAATTACAATAATTACCGAATTTATTGTTTAAAAGAAATCAAAACATCACTGTCAATTAGTCAAGGTTAGCACGGGAAGCGAGCGTAGGTTAAGTTTAGTTAGATTATATTTATAATGACCAAAATCATTGTACGGGAGAAATAGAAAAGACCCCCAATTTTTATCTTTAATTTTAATTTATCTAAAAATTTTTCTAGATTTTAATTATGCATTACTCACGACTTGTTCTTTTACATATGTATTTCCGTGATGGATTGTACCTCTTCCTTCCATGAAAGGTTACGGGTTCGATTCCCGATCTGGCAAAACATTTTTACATGTTATAAATTCAGTAGTTATTGGGTGTGTCAACTATTATTGTTCCCGTATAAATAAGTAATTCAATGATTCACTGGAAAAAATGTTTTTCATAACAACTTTGGATTTAATAAATTTTAAAATATTAATTTAAGTTCTTTGATGATATAATGACAAATGATTATTGTTATATATCGTAAACTCATTAGCTATAAAAACTTTCACTTATTTATATACCTCATGCTGACAGTCAGTTGTTATAAGCTGTAAATTGGTTTGTTTTTATTCTGGAAAATGTTGATTGGAACGTAATTTAAAAAAAAAAAAAATTCGAATGAAAATAAATTATTCATGGGAGGGTATATAAATCATATCAAACAGAAAAGTAAGGAAAATTATTTTATATATAAAAAAGGTATTATAAGTTTTATTTTTTGACCGTTTAAATCCCCTTAAGAGGAAATAAAAATAAGTAAAAAAAATATATATTCATCTATAATTGACAAACTGATTAAATTAAAAATAAATTATTTTCCTTATATAAAAAGGGGCTTTGTAATAATGTTTATCAGCTCTTTTTTTTTTCTAAAAGTATAAACGAAACTGTTGTATTTAATCGAGGATTTTACGTGTATTCATCAATATTTATATTTGTCTATATTTGGAGTAAAACACTTTCGTAAAAAAAAATATGTTTGTGTGTTCGTATATGTATGTACGTATATATATGTGCATATTTTTAAATTATATTCAAATTTTTCATTCAGCCAAAAATAATACAGTTAATGGCATTATGCCAGTTATTATATATAAAGTTATGGAAAGAAAAAAACTAAAAAAAAGTGCCGTTTAACTTATAGGAAATTTTAAGTAGAAATATTAATTATAACCTATATTGTATAATTTGATTTTAGAATTTTGTGTGCGCGCACGCGTACAGAAGTACACGTATATATTATTTATATAATATTCATAATATTAATTTTACCATTCTAATAAAATGTGGACAGTACATCTTATTAGTTATATTGTAGACAAACAGTTCCGTTTGTTTTATTCCTTAGTTTTTATTTTATTTTATACTAACTGTGTAATTGTTATTAGTCTGTTAAAAAGTTTAATTGCAGTTTGTGGATAAATAAAAGACAAGGATAGAAAGTAATGAGCGAAATTTCCCACACAAGGCTAGAGACCAGACTGTCTATGTTAGTTACCATGTGAAATATTTCTACCACGATTCTTGACATCTGTTATAACATATATTATGTTTCCGGAACTGTCATTATTACTTTTTTTTTCTTTTTTTTTTAAATTCTTCTTGTGTCATGTATATATTTCATTATACTATGTTGAATGAAAGATTAAGTCTGTGTTTTAAACTACGGATATTATTATTGAAAAGTTAGAAAAATGTGGTATTTACAGCTGGATTTAAAGTTTGCTCTATTTTAAATTATATTTCACTATAGAAAATTATATTGAATTTTTAAAGATATAATTAAAGGAAATAGTACAATCAGGGTTTCCTAGGGTTGCTTTTTTTCAGCGTTCAACACATGTAGTTTAAAACAAAAAAATATCTATTAAACTAGTACTAAATTTTCGCACTTTTGTGTAAACCAGAAAGTTTTTAGCTTCTGAAATATAACACTAAATAAGAAAATTTTTCTTTGTAGAATTATTTAAGAAAATCTTCGTTTTGTGTGTGCCCTAATAACACAAAAACTACTTAACCGATTTCGCTGAAAATTTCACAATTTATTATTATTATTTGTCCCGGGAGTGTTTAGATGCTATTAGTTCCATAATCTTTAATAATATAAAAATTTTATGTGGACACCACATGACTTCCTTGTTCGATTCTATTAGATTACATATACACATTTTTAAAAGTACAGAAAATTTTATTTCACTAATAACTTCTGATTTTTTTATTTATTTTTTTTTATTGTTATTATTGAATTATTATTTATTGTAATTTTTTTTACAATCAGAGGTTAATAATTATTATTAAATCAATATATTAAAATTAAAAATAAAAAGGAAATGAAGACGGATTCAAACCGATGTGCCTTCCCATTGTAAGATCCAAATATTTCATTAATTAAAATTTTATTTGGCTATTAAGTTTGGAACCAATCAAAATAAGTACTACTTATATGTCGTAAAAAAAGCTCTCAGTGAGGGCTTATTACTGCAGTTAAGAAAAAGTAAAAAAAAAATGGATTTTAGGCTTGTTTTGACACTTTTGGTACAGTCGATTACAATAAAAAGAGGAGATGGACAGCTAGATGTTACAACAGTCCTAAATCCAAAATTTCAACATTCTACGGCTAATCGTTTTTGTTTTACACGAGATAACATACATACATAGAGACTTCATGCTGAAACTAGTCAAAATGGATTCAGGAATGATTAAAATGGATATTTCCGTTGAAATCTGAATACCGAAATTTTTCGCGATCACAATACTTCCTTTACTTCGTACAAGGAAGTAAAAAGAAACCACTTAATTTTTAATTTTCGCTAATAAACTTACTTTTAACTCTTATTATTCTTTAGAATTATTTTCAGTATAATAATTCTTATCTCATATACAGTAATTTGAGTAACGTTAAGAAGAAGCAGATACTTTTTAAAAATTATTGTAGACTTGTCTATATTGTCGTTGTTATGTGTAATAAAAGTAAATTATTTTATAGAAAATATACAATATTAATAAATTTATTTATTTAACAGGGTTTCCTATTTGCTGATACGTTATAATTTTATGAGTCATATTTATGATTCATTATATGTGTTACATTGATTTAATTTAAAAGATAATAGAAACAGGAAGTTTAAACAAATAGTAACAATATTGAATTTCCTACCATTTCCTGGAGAACAAAAATATACAATCACTTTACGCAGTTAATCTGATTATATGTAGAAGATTACTTTAATAAATACTACTGTGTGTTTTAAATGACAATTTTTTTTTTATAGGAGTTAAGAGTTTTCAATGAAAATCAATTTGAATTTAATATACATTCAACATTGTAATAAACAAATCCATATAGAAAATATTAATTACGCATACAATACGCACAAAAATAATTTAGTTTTTAATAGTTTGCTATAATACATAGACTTCCTTGTAGTTGTATAGCTTGTAGTTTGTGTAGCTTATAGTAGTAGTTTGTATCGTAGAGCACATTAAAAAATACCGATAGGGTGGCGGGCGCCACGTTTTTCCCATAGAAAATTTACGGTTGGATTTAAATAAACATACCATTTTTTCTTTTTTTTTGTCTTCTTTGTCTTTTTGACTGGTTTGATGCAGCTCTCCAAGATTCCCTATCTAGTGCTAGTCGTTTCATTTCAGTATACCCCCTACATCCTACATCCTTAACAATTTGTTTTACATATTCCAAACGTGGCCTGCCTACACAATTTTTTCCTTCTACCTGTTCCTCCAATATTAAAGCGACTATTCCAAGATGCCTTAATAAGTCTGTCTCTTCTTTTAGCTATATTTTTCCAAATGCTTCTTTCTTCATTTATTTGACGCAACATTTCTTCATTTGTCACTTTATCCACCCATCTGATTTTTAATATTCACCTATACCACCGCATTTCGAAGGCTTCTAATCTTTTCTTCTCAGATACTCAGATCGTCCAAGTTTCACTTCCATATAAAGCGACACTCCACACATATACAGTACTTTCAAAAATCTTTTCCTTACATTTAAATTAATTTTTGATGGAAACAAATTATAATTCTGAGTGAAGGTTCGTTTCGCTTGTGCTATTCGGCATTTTATATCGCTCCTGCTTCGTCCATCTTTAGTAATTCTACTTCCCAAATAACAAAATTCTTCTACCTACATAATCTTTTCTCCTCCTATTTTCACATTCAGTGGTCCATCTTTGTTATTTCTACTACATTTCATTACTTTTGTTTTCTTCTTGTTTATTTTCCTTGCGTAGGACTCCATCTATGCCGTTCATTGTTTCTTCTAAATCCTTTTTACTCTCGGCTAGAATTACTATATCATCAGCAAATCGTAGCACTTTTATCTTTTCACCTTGTACTGTTACTCCGAATCTAAATTGTTCTTTAACATCATTAACTGCTAGTTCCATGTAAAGATTAAAAAGTAACGGAGATAGAGAACATCCTTGTCGGACTCCCTTTCTTATTACGGCTTCTTTCTTATGTTCTTCAATTATTACTGTTGCTGTTTGGTTCCTGTACATATTAGCAATTGTTCTTCTATCTCTGTATTTGAACCCTAATTTTTTTAAAATGCTGAACATTTTATTCCAGTCTACAACATACCTATAATACACAAAAAATATTTATTTCTATCTTCTTATTTTTTAACAGTTAAAAAACAAAAAAAAAACTATCGTTTAAGTTCTCGTGTTAAATGAATACTTACAAAGTTTACATTACAAATAAAAAATCCCTTTCGGCACGCCGGAAGGCGGAGGTAAATTTCACCGGTGCTAAGTAGGAGATAAAGAAGATTTCCATCTTAAAGTTAAGAAAAACTTCAAATTTAATCGATACGACAATGGTTGCATGTGAAAAAAGATTCACGTGTTTAATATACGACAAACCCCATCTTTTTACAATTCCAACATATTTTGGTCATCTCTTGCTGTAAGGTTTGGTCATATCAAAAATTGATTTGGACAAAAGTTTAAAGAAATGTTTAAAGGACTAACGACCACTTTAAACCGATTCGATACTGTGGCTATTAAGGGAGGTATGAAACTTTTGTCTTCAAAACCTCATTTTTTCAACCCCCTGGACCAATGGCTGGTGATATTAAAAAATTTACTTATTTAAGTTTTAGGCTCTTATTCAAAGAATAGTAGTAAATTTATACGAATTCAATATTTTACTTAATAAGAAAGTTCATATTTTGTTTTTTTTGTTGTTTTTTTCGAAAAAGTCCCCCCCCCCCATTTCCACTCCCATGGTCCAATTTTCGCCGTTTACGAACTCTACCGAAATTTTGAGACGATTTATTTTTAAGGAACAATTTGAAAGTGATTGGCGGAAAATTACGGCAGTTATCGTGTCCACAAGAAAGTGAAATATATATATATATCAACTTTCGAGTTGACTGTGGTTTTGGGGTCTGGGAGATGTGAAACACGAAGATAAGTCGAAATTTTCCGGAAGTCGAATCATGGTATCCATTACAATAGGTAGATTTCATAAGAAATTACCTAATAGAAAAAAAAGTCAGGGTGAGTGTGATCTTTGGCATTGGATTTTGTTGGCAACTGCTACATATTTAGGATCTGATATCCTTGTTCGTAAACAATTATCAAGATGCTCATCTGTTTTACTAAATCTCTATTTTGATTTTATGATATTCATGGATGAAAACAAAGATTCGCAATATTTTGTTTATCTATAGGCATTATTAAAACTTTATTGTTTTATTATTAATTACTTTTCCGGCGAATATAGCTGGAATAACTATATTAAAGGGGAAAGTATGCTGATCATCCAAAAAATGGGGTATCTTTTTTTTCCTAGTCTTTACCGGTTAGGGACCAACTAGCATCTTTCTTTTTCTGTTTAGCCTCCGGAACCACCGTAAGGTACTTCAGAGGATGATATGAATGAATGTAAATGATGTACCGTCTCAAGTCGACCATTCCTCATATGTGTGGTTAATTGAATCCCAACCACGAAAGAACACCGGTATCCACGATATAGTATTCAAATCCGTATAAACGCTACTGCCTTTACTAGGTTTTTAACCTTAGAACTCTCGACTTCAAAATCAGCTGATTTGCGATGACGAATTTACCACTAGACCGATCCACTGGGTAATTCATATAGATAAATAATACATGTATGTGCTTACGTATGTATGTAAGTGTATCGCACTGATTTTGGCCTTATTTCTCAGGATTGACCGAACCAATTTTCTTCAAATTTGACTCAAATATTTCTATCATGGGACACTGATCATATATATTTTTTTAAAAATTCATTTTCGGGGGAGATTCGCGAAAAACCCAATTTCTATTTTTTTCAGAGGTATTTTATACCTTTTTTCAAAAATCAACCATCTATTAAAATTGAAATATTTTTTTTTCTATTTCACTTTGTTTTAAATATTTTTTCAGAAATATTTTAAAGTTTATACTTTCGTATTGAGGAACCATCAAGAAATGTCTGCAATTATTTAAAAATATAAACCCTGGACCTGAAATGCAGAAAATATTTTTTCTTTTTCTTATTTTAGCCTCTATTGATAGAGGTGTTTGATTTAAAGAAGAATTTACTTAAGCTAATATGTTAATCGTAACTTACATTTTTAGAAAACGTTTTCTTATAATTTATTCCCCACTTGTAAAAGATATATATTCTGTTTTTACTCTGTTTTTTTTTAACTCGTAATTTTGTTATTAGTAGCCGGGAAAGACATGCAATACTGCTAGTTTTTTTTTGGTATATATAAAATTCAACTTAACTAACCGATATTCAATCTAGTATTACATTTTTGTTGTTTTATTCTTTGAAAGCATAACGAGTCATTATTCAATGAAGGTCTTATGACGACCTTGCAAGCAAGGTATTAAGTTATAAATAGTTTTTTATCTTATAAATATTTCTGAGAAATTTATGATAATTACTAAAAAAAATTATACACAAATTTTTATGAAAATTGGATATAAAAATGAAATTTTATTTTATTTTTTTCATAATTTTGTACTTTAACTATTAATATTATTTTTATAATTTTATTTATATTTTTTCTTAAGTAAAATAATAATAAAAAATATTAAAATTAATAGATCTATAAATTTCCTCTCTTTGCTAATTGACTGTTTAAAATACGATAAATTGAATTTAAAGTGGTTGAAATTTCAGGGATTTAATATAATTGATTATATTTAAAGTAATACACTGATGAAATGTATTTTTTATTTTAATGAAAAAAATTGAAATTTATTTTTTAACGGAAAACGATTTAGGTTAATGAAAATTATAATAGGAGTGAAAACAGTAAATATGTTAAAATAATAAAAAAGAGAAATTTTTATTGAACTCCTATTTTTACGATCGCCCAAAAAAAGTGTTTTATATATATGATGTATGTTTGTTTGTTCCACCGTAGTAGCTTAACGGCTGAACCGAATTAGATATGTGAGCCCGCGTTGGAATCGTTACGTTACCATCAACTGGTAACAATCAAGGTAACCCACCGGATGGTTAACGCGTTTTCCCAAATCAGCTGATTTGGAAGTCGAGAGTTACAGCGTTCAAGTACTAGTAAAGCCAGTTACTTTTACATGGATTTGAATACTAGATCGTGGATGGATACCGGTGTTCTTTGGTGGTCGGGTTTCAATTAACCACACATCTCAGGAACGGTCGAACTGAGAATGTACAAGACTACACTTCATTTACATTCATACATATCATCCTCTGAAGAATTATCTAAACGGTAGTTACCGGAGGCTAAACAGGGAAGAGAAAGGTAACAATCAGGGTGCCCCTGGAGCGCTGTTTTGGGAAGTGCAATGGAGGCTCTTATAATATGTCTGCAAACAATTCTCCGATTTTAAAAATTCAAACGGGATATTTGTTAGTAGGTTGAAGGCTAATTTTTGCACGATTCAGTTACATTTTCGTAACAGATCACAATTATTCGGAAATGTGTTATATCTTCGTAAATAATCTTCCGATTTTCAAAATTCAAACGGGTTAGTATAATAAAAATCACCATGGAACCAAACCAGAACAAAAAGAGCAATGTTTTTTTCGGCAGATGTGTTTTTTAATTTTATTTTCCCGTCTAGATTGCGTTATAGCAAAGCTACAGCTCTAGAAGGGAAAATATTGTTATCGGTCCAATTTGGGCATATGCGGTTTTCACCGGATCTTGACGTTTTGACACCTAAGGAACAAAAAAAACCGGAAGGAAATATTCCGGATGTTAATGTACGTGTGTTCGGTGTAGATCTCTAAATCACCTTATATTTCCAGAACAACTGAACCGATTTTAACCAAAATTGGTCAGATTACTTCTATATATGGGGCATTGATGCCATTAAGTTTTCACCTTAAAAGATCAAGGGGGTGAAGCTGTAGAGTAAGCTCTCCTTCTGTATCTTGAGATTTCGCCTAATTTTTCTTAAGCATATTTTTTAACAATTAAAAAACAATGTTTGCCAAAACGCTTTGCAAAATCGCTATCCCACTTCAAAAACTCCTTCCTATTGTAGTCGTCTGCTATGTCGTGATATCACAGGTGAGCAGTAGAATTAAATAAATGAATAATATTTAACGTGTAAAAAACTAAATCGGTCTGGCTGGGTCTCGAACTTGATCGCGTGGTTGATTCGGTACCTGGTGCGTTAAATCTCGCGGCTACACCAGTATGCCGACGGTACAAGCGAAATTTGTTGTATATTAGTTGTGAGATTACATTAGTTTTGTTACTGCCGATCGCCTCACCCGCTTGAATTAAATACGGTGTGCGCTTGGGCTTTAATTAGAATCATTGTATTAAATAAACGAAAAAATATTATATTTAAATAAAATGATAAAACAGTTTGTGTGTAAGCCGTGCATCAGAAACGACCCACAGTTTTTTTAAATATTTATGTGTTGCTAAAATTCGGGTGTTATTGCTTCCAAATTTTTCAATAACAGTTTTTCTACATTTTTTCTCTTCATTTATAGAAAAAAAAAGTGCAAAAAGCAATTAGGTTAGTTAAAAAAGTATCTAGATGTTGGTAAAATTAAGATAAAATTGCTTGTTTCGTTAAAAAAAATGTTATTTCTATTTTTATCTTCAAAATCTTCTTTTTTTTTGGATAAACCATAAAATAAATAAACATTTGAAATTGGCAGGTACAAAAATTATACAAAGAATATTCATTTTAAAGTTTTACATCATTAAGGATCTCTATAATTGGAGGATACTAGATCGTAAAAACCTGTGTTCCACGGTGGTTGGGTTTCAATTAACCACACATCTCTGGAATGGTCGATACATATCATCCTCTGAAGTAATACCTGACGGTGATTCCCGGAGGCTAAACAGGAAAAAAAATTGGATGAATTACAACAAAAAAACTACATGGAAATTACATGTATTTCATTATAATAATGTGAAATATTTTAAAGTTCTACTTCATTTTCAGATATGACGACTTTATTTTTCATGTATTTTTTAAAAAGATGTTTTTATATAGTTTATATTTTGTTTGTTATATTTTTAACTAAATATATTCATTCAGTTGTTTAATACTAATCTCCCCATTTAAGATTAGACTTAAAGGGAGTACTCAAGAATTAATGTCTTATTCCGATGATGCCTTCTTTGAAAAAAAAAACTTCCGTAAAGTAAAATGCCTTTCTTAAAGTAACATAAATAACCGATTTGTTTTTGTTTTTTAGAATACTCTACTACAGTAATCATTAAGAAAATAAACCAATTTAAAAAATTAGATTACTGATTGAATAAAAGAAAAGAAGGAAGGTAATGACAGACGAAATTCATTTTAAAACTTTTAATCAACTATCTATTATTGCGTTACAGGACACTGCCTTCGGTTACGATAACGAATATATTCACTGTCAAATGATAAAACTATTATATATATCTTTTAAACGTGCACTAACCTTTATAAGATTCTTTTTTATCGCATTGTTTACGCGCTGTCACCTGTCACCTTAATGTATACCTGTTTTTTTTTTTTTTTTTTTTTTTTTTTTTTTTTTTAGTTTAACAAAATTTAAATAAAAATTAAGAAATTTTATTTTAACTTTTTTAATAAATTTAAGTTATTATAAAAATAATTGAAGTTTTTAAGAAAAAAAAATTCTCTTTCGCAAGAAATATAAAAAACATAAATTACGAGTAAGAAAACTGAAAGTGGTATAATATTTTTTTTTTCTTTTTAATGTGAAAATATATTTTCTGTTTATAAGTAAATTAAATTATTATAACTGTTATTTGACGAAATAATTAAAAATAACGATGAGATCATACATTCAAGCATCAAATTTAAACTCGCTCACCACTGTGATTCACTGCATAAGCGCCTATAAAAATACACAAAGTCAGTTTAACCTCAAAATTGAGGATACGTTGTCTGCTGTCGACGTTAAATTAAGTGTGATTGAAGAATGACTCAACCAATCATTATCAATTTTTACATGCACAAAATCAGATACACCGCTATAGCAAATCATGATGAAATTGAGATAGAAGTAGTTTTGAAGAATTATCCATCCCAAATTTTATACATAGCCCTATATCTATTTATTTACGTAACACCAGGTTAAAAATCTGATGTGGGCCAGATATGACTTCCTTGTACGTCTATTAAATTACATATACACATTTTTTTTTTTTTAATGAAAAGCACATAAAATTTTATTTCATTCTGATATTTTTCGTTTTTTTTTTTTGATATTATTTATCGTAATTTTTATTTACAATCAGAGGTTAATTTTTTTTTTTTTTGTCTTCAGTCATTTGACTGGTTTGATGCAGCTCTCCAAGATTCCCTATCTAGTGCTAGTCGTTTCATTTCAGTATACCCTCTACATCCTACATCCCCAACAATTTGTTTTACATACTCCAAACGTGGCCTGCCTACACAATTTTTCCCTTCTACCTGTCCTTCCAATATTAAAGCGACTATTCCAGGATGCCTTAGCATGTGGCCTATAAGTCTGTCTCTTCTTTTAACTATATTTTTCCAAATGCTTCTTTCTTCATCTATTTGCCGCAATACCTCTTCATTTGTCACTTTATCCACCCATCTGATTTTTAACATTCTCCTATAGCACCACATTTCAAAAGCTTCTAATCTTTTCTTCTCAGATACTCCGATTGTCCAAGTTTCACTTCCATATAAAGCGACACTCCAAACATACACTTTCAAAAATCTTTTCCTGACATTTAAATTAATTTTTGATGTAAACAAATTATATTTCTTACTGAAGGCTCGTTTAGCTTGTGCTATTCGGCATTTTATATCGCTCCTGCTTCGTCATCTTTAGTAATTTTACTTCCCAAATAACAAAATTCTTCTACCTCCATAATCTTTTCTCCTCCTATTTTCACATTCAGCGGTCCATCTTTGTTATTTCTACTACATTTCATTACTTTTGTTTTGTTCTTGTTTATTTTCATGCGATAGTTCTTGCGTAGGACTTCATCTATGCCGTTCATTGTTTCTTCTAAATCCTTTTTACTCTCGGCTAGAATTACTATATCATCAGCAAATCGTAGCATCTTTATCTTTTCACCTTGTACTGTTACTCCGAATCTAAATTGTTCTTTAACATCATTAACAGCTTGTTCCATGTAAAGATTAAAAAGTAACGGAGATAGGGAACATCCTTGTCGGACTCCCTTTCTTATTAGGGCTTCTTTCTTATGTTCTTCAATTGTTACTGTTGCTGTTTGGTTCCTGTACATGTTAGCAATTGTTCTTCTATCTCTGTATTTGAACCCTAATTTTTTTAAAATGCTGAACATTTTATTCCAATCTACGTTATCGAAAGCCTTTTCTAGGTCTATAAACGCCAAGTATGTGGTTTGTTTTTCTTTAATCTTCCTTCTACTATTAATCTGAGGCCTAAAATTGCTTCCCTTGTCCCTATACTTTTCCTGAAACCAAATTGGTCTTCTCCTAACACTTCTTCCACTCTCCTCTCAATTCTTCTGTATAAAATTCTAGTTAAGATTTTTGATGCATGACTAGTTAAACTAATTGTTCTATATTCTTCACATTTTTCTGCCCCTGCTTTCTTTGGTATCATAACTATAACACTTTTTTTGAAGTCTGACAGAAATTCCCCTTTTTCATAAATATTACACACCAGTTTGTATAATCTATCAATCGATTCCTCACCTGCACTGCGCAGTAATTCTGCAGGTATTCCGTCTATTCCAGGAGCCTTTCTGCCATTTAAATCTTTTAATGCTCTCTTAAATTCAGATCTCAGTATTGTTTCTCCCATTTCATCCTCCTCAACTTCAGAGGTTAATAATGATTAATAAATCAATATATTTATATTATAAAAAAAGAAGTTAAAATAATTATATGTATGTGAAGTCTCATTCAAATCGATGTGCCTTCCCCTTGTAAGATCCAAATATTTCATAATTAAAATTTCATTTGGCTATATAACTTTGAAATTAATGAAAATAAGTATCACTTATGATATATCGTTGAAAAGTTGTCAGCGATACTTGAGGGTTTATTACTGCAGTTAAGTAAAAGTCCAAAATCCATTTTTTTTTCTAATTTTGGGCTTCTTTTTAACACTTAGGTCCAGTCGATTGCAATCAAAAAAGGAGGTGCACAACCAGATGTTACAACAATCTTAAATCCAAACTCTCAATCCTACGGCTAATCGTTATTGATTTATACGAGATACGTACGTATAGACGTTACGTCAAAACTTGAAAAATGAAAACCGAAATTTTTCGCGATCACAATTCTTCCTTTACTTCGTACAAGGATGTAAAAAGTAATAGCAAGGTGACATGATGACATCAGTACTCAGCAGAGATGCCAAACATCTGTTCGCAGTCTGACGTCTAAGTGTAAATATACCGGTAAATGTGTAGTCTTGAACAGACATAGGCGGACTTAGACTTCTGAGACGTGTGGTTAATTAAAACCCAATCGCCAAACAACACCGGTTTTCACAGTATAGCTTTAAAATCCATATAAAAGCAACTGTCTTTACAAGAACCTTAGAACTCTCGACTTCGAAAATCAGCTGATTTTACGATGACGAGTTAAACCACTAGGCTAACCCGGTGGGAGAAAAGGAAATTGCATTTTAAGTGAATGGTATTTTTGTACTCGTACTTCAAAACGTAAAGAAAATTCAATTCCATCCTTCAGTCCCACCGTGCGACCGAAATTATTATTACCGTTCTTTTCTCCGAAAAGTTAGTAAATTTTAAACTTAAAATATTAATTTTTAAAAATCGACGAAATTTAAATCATCGGACAATATTATGGTACTGATTTTAAAAAAATGAAAGTTTTGAGAATTAAAAAAGTTTTCATAGTAGGGTAAATTAATTACCGTACAGATCATTAGTTCTCAAAGTAGGCGGTAACGCTTCCTTCTAGACGCTGGAGACCAGTAGGGCGGTAGAAGGCCCACAGAAAATTGGAGGCGTTCAGGCGGTCTAGGAAGGCGATGGCCGATTAAAAAAAAAGGAAAAAATATGTTTTCCTGATATTTCAAACTAAATACCTACTACGCTGGTACAAAAAATTAAAGGGATATATATATTTTATGATAAAAAATGATTGTATTCAAATTACTCTAACTTTACAACCAAAAGATGCAAGAGACGAATAAAAAAAAAGTTTGAATATTCTACTTTTTGACAGTATACTTCAGATTTCAAAAATCATAAATTAAAACAAAATTAGTGAGAAGAAAAGTTTTAAAAATTTGAAAGTTTTTATTCGTATTTGATGGAGCGCATGGGAGAAACGAAATTTTTTCAGTGAACTGTATTAAAATCGTTTAAAAGCTTTAGACTTTAGTTTTAATTTCCTTTTTTTTTTGTATTTCTCTACTACTTTTCTGAACCGAAATATACCATTTTTAAAAGAAAAGATTAAGAGAAAAGTATTGCCAACCAATCACTTTAGAAACACTCCGTATAACTCTTCAGAAATTCATTCAAATTTCCCTGATTATATTCCGTTTTCTTTATTCGTTTTTTCCATAAAATTTAACATATTTTTTTTTTTTCGTAAATATAAATATCAGAATTAATTAGTGTATATTTGTTAAATCGATTTATTACATAATCGATTTCATTACATTTGATTTCTTAATAAAAAAAAACATTTTTTTTTTTACGTTTAAAAAAGTATCTGAAGACTTTAATGAAATTAAAAATATTATGAAGTATCAAAAATCAATATGGGATAGTTTATTAATCGATTTTGTTTAAGTAACATTTGCTGCAACAACCGAGAAAGGTATAAATATAAATACCAGATAAGACAATAATTTATTTAATTAAGCATGTTTTACTTCGTGATTTGAATTAATACGTTGATCAGAATATAAACCGTTAAATGATTACGTGTGTTTTAATATTTATTTGAACATTGTCATTTAAATTATATGATTGTAATTCTATTAATAATTTATATGTTTAAAATATGTTTACGTCGGAAAAATAAAAAAAAATAATTTCTTTCTATATAATATAATAGGGATAAAAATTTATTTTCCAGTGTAATATTAAGGACTAGTTCAAACAGAAAGCTAACCTAAAGTAGTATTTCTATATGATAAAATCACCCTTACTGGAATATTGTTTCTATTACTATTTAATAATATACGTACGAAAATTGAATAAATTTTCATCAAATTTCATTGTAAAATTCAAATATTTCATTAATTGAAATGTTATTTGACTATAACTGTTGAATCAATGAACATAAATACCACTTATGATATATCGTTGAAAAGCTCTCAGTGAGGGCTTATATTAATAGTTATTAGGAGTTAAGAAAAAATCCTAAAATTCAAATTTTTTGAATTTTGAGCTTTTTTTTGGACACTTGGTCAAGTCGATTGCAGTGAAAAGGGGAGGTACACAACTAGATGTTACAACAGTCCTAAATCTGAAATTTCAACATCCTACGGCTAATCGTTTTCGAGTTATGCAAGATACATACATACAGACGTCACATCTAAACTAGTCCAAATGGATTCAGGGTGCTCAAAATGGATATTTCCATTGAAATTTTAACCCGAAATTTTTGCGAATACAATTCGCAACTTCCTTGACTGTAAAAAAGGAATTAAAAAATTATCGTTTATTAATTAATTACTCAGTATTACAAATTTAATTGGAAAGAAACACTTTTAAAATTATTCCAAGATAATAATATACGATAATAGAGGCCGCTTGTTATATATTTCTTGCAGGAGTTATCATTTATTTATTTATATTTACGCAAAAAAATTAATATTAATAATATTGTTTACAATGGTAAAATTATCTGTAATATTGTATAATGGTTGTTTTCATTATTATATAATTTTATTAAAATTAATACGGTTTTTTTTTCTCATTTGAAAATCACGGATAACATAGTTATTTTTTTAAGAAATTGCAAATAACCAAAATCGCTTTAAATGGCGGAATGGGATTCGTGTGTTTTTGACAAAGGTTATATGAACATGTTAAAAAAAAGAATAGTTTTAACATAGTCTTTGAATATTAATATTATTATTATATGATCATTTTCAGTTCGTTTTGCTTTCATTTTCGCTTGATTGAATGTCTATATATATATATATATATATATATATATGCCTCCTGGCTTAAGTCAGGAAAAAAATAAAATTATGACTACATTAACAGGTTAATTATGTAAAGAGGTGAGTTAAAAGTATGTTTGATAACAGGTATTTATTATGTAATGTTTCGTAACAGTTATAGGAGAAGACACGGTGATAACCAATTCACCAACTGTTTGTATTTTAATAGAAAAAAACACGCAGGTACACACGACTCTTGTTGCCATAGTGAGGTTATGTTTCTGGTTGTGTAATGATTATTTTTGCTTTTGTTATTAAATGTTAAGTGTTTATTATGTAAATTCAGCTTACATTTAATTATATTTATTCAATTTTTATTTTCATATACTTCATTTCATGGTTTTCATTTTTATGACTTATATTAAAATAAATGATAATGTACAATATTAAAAAAATGTTTAACGAAACTATTATCTATGTTTATTGATGTATCCTATGCGTAGTTATTGTTGCAAAAATCTGACGCTTTCACAAAAATGTGAAACCGATAATGATTGTATATATAAACCGATGGAAATGTCTGCCGAGTCATTCGCATCGGTGATATCCTTACAGAGGCTAAATTAATGATTGGGTTGTTATAAAGTTTAAATAGACTAAAAGATGACTACCGCTAATCGCTAATGCCCTTCTGGGCTAGAAATGGACGCTGTGGTGAGACGACCGGGTTCGTCACGACGGTGTCTTTCCTTGTGAGGATCAGAATGGTAAAATTACGGGAGCCAATATCTCCAGGAAGGTAGATCGTTTTTCGGTGTCAAGTTTCACAGAATTTTGTAAAAAAAATCCATTTTTACATTAAGCTCCGTGCATGCTTATGTTACCATTTTAAACAAATTGTCCTAAAATTTTCCCTTCGCCAAGAATAGAAAAAAAAAATTGTTTGTATTCTATTTTTAACTATTAATGTCATCTTGGGCTTAGTAGTAGTGTAGGTGACCCCCCTAAAAAAAAGAAAGAAGTACTTTGGGGGCAATATTGGTGCGGGAGCCAATCAAAGTTTAAAATATCGATTTTTTTAAAATTATTATTTTTTAAACTTTTTCATGTATCATAATTTTTCCGCTATATAAGAATAAATAACCAGTATCAAGAAAGTATTACAATTTTATCACCTTTTAGGTAGATTTCATAAGAAAGCTACCTATTGTAATGAGTACCATGATATGACTTCGGGAAAATTTCGACATATCTTCGCGTTTTACATCCCCAGATCCCAAAACTACTGTCAGTTCAAAGGTTTAGATATATATGTAATTCACTTTCTTCTGGTCACAATAACTGCCGTAATTTTGGGAAAATCACTTTCAAATTGTTCCCTAAAATTAACTCGACCAAAAATCTTGGTCGAGTTCGTTAACTGCCAAAATCAGACCATGGGGCGGGAGGCTTTTTCGAAAAAAAAAACAAAATATCGCTATAAGTTTCTTATTAAGTAGAATATCGAATTCGTTTAAAATTCCTACTATTTTTTGGATAAGTGCCTAGAATGTATCTATTTAAATAGATACTTTATAAGTACAGTTTTTTAATATAATCAACCATTGGCCCAGGGGTGGAAATAATAGGGTTTCGAAAACAAAAAAAAAATCATATCTTCCTTAATAGACACAGTATCGAATCGGTTTAAAGTGGTCGTTAGTCCTTTAAACATTACCTAAAACCTTTTTCTGAAACAATCTTTGATATGACCAACCCTTACGACAAGGTATGACTAAAATGTTGCTGGAATTATAAGATGTCGTATGCTAAACATGTGAAACTTCTTTCACATGCAACCATTGTCGTATTGAGTAAATTTGAAGTTCTTCTTAACTTTAAGGTGGATTTTTTTATTCTCTACTTAGCACCGGTAAAATCTACCTCCGCGTTCCGGCGTGCCGAAAAGAATTTTTTTCATTGTTTTATCTTAGATGAAAAAGTTTATGATTTTTTTTTTAATATTATAACCGCAATGTAGTTATAAATTTTATTGCAATACAAATAGGAAACTTACATGTACATCATTTTTCAACATAGTCCTCTTCCATTTCAACGCACTTCGTCCATCGTTGCACAAGCTTCCTGATGCCCTCATAAAAGAAGGTTTTCAGTTGAGCTGCGAGCCAGGAATGCACCGTCTCTTTCACTGTTTCGTCCGAGGTAAATCGACGGCCCCTTAATGCCTCTATGAGTGGACCAAACAAGTGTTAGTCAAAAGGGGCAGGATCAATACTATTCGGAGGACGAGTCGTTACTTCAACGTTGAGTTTTTGGAGCGTTTCAGCAGTGTGGGCAGCAGTATATGGACGGGCATTGTCGTGCAACAACACATCTTTCGACAGCAGTCCTCTGCGTTTGTTTCGAATTGCAGGCTTCAGCTTGACAGTAAGCATCTCACTGTAACGCGTACTGTTTATTGTTGTGCCCCTTTCGTTATAATGTTCCAGTACTGGGCCTTGTGAGTCCCAAAAAACCGTAAGCATCAGTTTTCCTGCGGACGGTTGGGTATTGAACATTTTTTGCAGGGCGAATTTGGATGTTTCCTTTCCATACTCTGCCGTTTACTCTCCGGCTAATAATGATGGATCCGTGTTTCGTCATTAGTGATGATTCTGTCTAAGAAGATGTCCCGTTCGTTACCATAGCGATCCAAATGTTTTTGGCAGATGTCCAAGCGCATTTGTTTATGCGGCTGTGCGAGTTGTTTTGGGACCCATCTTTCACAGACTATGAAACCCGAGTCTGTTGTGGATAATTTCGTAGGCAGAACCGTGACTAATTTGCAGACGATATGCCACTTCATCGATAATTACTCGTCTGTCTAAGAAAACCATGTCACGTGCACGCTCAATGTTTTCCTCATTTGTGGCGGTAAACGGTCGTCCGGCTCCTTCGTCGTGCGTAACTTTTGACCATTTTTTAATTTTTCATTCCATTCGTAGACACTCCGTTGCGGCAACACACTGTTCCCGTACCGTATCGAAATTCTTCGATGAATTTCGGCCCCTGATACACCTTCCGACCACAAAAACGGATCGCTGAACGTTGCTCTTCTTTGGTGCAAACAGAAAGAGAAGCAGCCATGGTTAACAGCAGTAGCGATAATGGAACTAACTTAGCAGCATCAGACCTCCACAGACATAACAATTAAACCACGCATGCGTCATATACCCAACACGACAGTACTACCAACATAAACAAAAATATAACTAAATTGCGGATAATAATTGACTTACCCTCGTACTTTAACCCGTTTGTTTAGTCTAGTGGCTAAATTAATCGCAATATCAACTGATTTTCGAAGCCGAGAGTTCTAAGATTCGAGTCCTTATGAAAGCAGTTAGTTGCTTTTATATGAATTTGAATGCTAGACTGTGGACACCGGTGTTCTTTGGTGATTGGGTTTCAATTAACCACATATCTCAGGAGTGGTCGACCTGAGTCTGTTCCGGACTAGATGTTTACAAGTATATTAACTATTAAACTGCACTATATCTGCTCTTACAATCCAGACCCGATATTAACTAGAAAATTGGTTAGAGAAAAAAACAAATATAACGTATAAAGTTTTTCTTTCCTTAATATTAGTCAGAGCGGTCTTGAATTATAGCTCTTAATTAAATCTTTACGACTAAAATTATATTCTTTTATAACTTCATTCAAAATTTATAAAATGTTTCCATATTTATATTAAAAAAAAGATTAATGAAACCGTACAGGAATATCATTTAATTTGATAGAAATTTAGTACAAAATAAAATTTAATGAAAGCTTATTTCAAAATTTATGTAAATAATGAATGAAAATTTTAATGAATGTGCAAATAAGAAAAAGGCGTCATACTAATACATCAGAACTTTTCAATGAAAATAATTGTGAAGATTTTACTTTTATCCTGCAGGCTGTGGTGAAAAAATCGAATAAGAGAGACATTGTTTTGTTTATAAAATGTTATTATTATTTACCAACACGCTTCCATTACTTTCTATGTGTATTACTTTGTGTTACATTTACTACAAAAGACACTTACATATATATATATATATATCTTATTTCTGTTACAGGTGAGAGAATAACCTTTATTACTCCTTTAAAAACGTAAGTTATATTTTTATTATGCAAATAAAAATATATGTAATGCTACATAAAAAAAATAGTATAATTTCAGTGTGTATGTATATATATATATATTTTTTTTATGTATAGTATGATCCAGGAGGAAGGAAAAATAATTTGGGAACTGATTCTACGGCTTGAAATAATGAAAAATGTTCATATTAAATTAATGCAGTGGCTTCTAAATCAGCCGATCTTAGGTTTAATCGATATATTTTCACCAATCATTTTAAACATATTATCTTACTTAATAAAATATAGGTCGCAAATCTGTGACTGAGCGCTGCGGCTCAGCCAACCGTAGTTTTAATTATTATTTTTATGTTAGACTTGTCACCCATTGACAAACAGTATGATACCAGTTCCTGACAAGCTGTTGCTTACCAGCGGGTGATAGCGAGGAAGTAAAGAAAAGCTGTAGTTCGTCGTTGGATTAGAATTAGTGGTCTTGAGCTTCTGATACGTTGTCGAAGAATAACTACGGCTTTCTAACTATCACTAGTCCCCTGCTGGCAACCAACAGCTTGTCAAGAACTGGTAACATACTGCTTGTCACCCAATGGCGTCCTCGACTCAGAGAGCCGAGTGTCTCAACTCGTGCTCAGCCACCCATTGGCGTGCCATGGTTTCATGGTACAACCACCCAGTGAAAAGCCTTCGGAAACTAGTATACATCTTTACACGTCTACCGTTTTCAGAATAGAAAAGTAAATATGAATTTTATTTTAGTTACGCGTTTTGAACTGTTGCTATGAAACAGTATTTATAACAATTTTATTGTTACTTCTTTAATTATTATTTTTATATACAGTGTACAGTTTTTACTTGTATCTATATGAATTAATCGATAATTTCAGTTATGGTTACTGATCTGGTCTAAAGTTTTTAATATTTCGATATCTTGACCCCGAAGAAGGGGAATATACCCCGTGTTACTATTCCGGTCGCCACGCCACCCCCTCCGTATCCAGCCCCTGATTTGCTTTACTGGAGGTCATGTTCTACATCCACAGACCGAGAAACACAATAAAAGGAGAACGGGGATAAAAGAATACGGTGCAAGCTTTTTAAGTCCGTTGTGCTTAAAAACCATATTCGGTTTAATCGAATAAACAATGAAATCTCCACTTAAAAACACTATAGTGCAATGGGGCTTAATTTAAATTTCTATTTACACAGAAACAAATACATAATTAGGTTTACTGATTACCTTCTCTTTTGCCCTTCTAGCGTGTTTTTGGAAAGATTTGGCAATGAGAAAAGCCTTTGCTTTCTGCCATCTTCTGATCACTACTGAATAAAAAACTAAATCACTTTGATATTCCTTCCACCGACTAAACTAGAGAAGAGAACAAACAAGGAACATTCCGTACATATGCAGAATAAAAAAAAAACTATCTTTTTCATAAACTGTTGGATGGCTACTGATACTGGCTTTAGGAATTATATGTTGTAGAACTATTAAGAAAGAATTAAAAGGAAAAAGGACTCATTATACAGGGCGATTTTTTTAGTCATGTTACCCAATTGTTAATGTCTGGTAATTTTTTTCTAAGAAAGGGAAATTTTGTTTTGCGACACGAAGTTGGTAGCGCTACTCAACCGGTTGAGTTGATTCTCCTTGAGCTGTGTAATCTTTTGTGCCGTTTCCGGCCGTGTTACGAACAGAATGTCTTTTACCATAGAACGAGTTTTCATTTTTGAACATTATTTTGCACAGTATTGAATCGATATAAAGCGGTCGTTAGTCCACTGAAAATTACCTACAACTTTTGTCTAAAATAATTTTTGATATGACCAACCCTTACGGTAAGGGATGACCAAAATGTTGCTAGAATTTGAAGAAGATGGATTTGTCGTATGCTAAACATGTGAAACTTTTTTCACATGCAGCCGTTGTCGTATTGAGTAAATTTGAAGTTTTTCTTAACTTTAAGGTGGAAATATTTATTATCCCTTACTTAGCACCGGTGAAATCTACTTCCGCCTTCCGGCGTGCCGAAAGAAGTTTTTTAATTTAGTTTTCGTGATTTAATTTTTAAAAAAACACTGTGGGATAGAACTAAGAAAGAAATGTGGAGTCTAACGAAAAGAAAACAATCTATTAAGATAAATAGATAACATTACGTAAGAATTTTGATTACTCTTAAATGGAATTTCTTACAGTTTTTCCACCTAAACTAGTTATTACAATTAACAATTAATTTTAGGAATGAAAGGTTGATTGTTTATAGTTAACAAGTATTGTTTAATCAGTTAATATAGATTAAATATTATTTAAAATGTATATTAATGAAATATTAACGATACGAAATGGATTATATCACTTTATAGTTTTATTACTTTGATAAATATTATATTAAAAGTTGTGTTAATATAATTTTATTATATGATAATATTAGCTGATCATATTAATTTACCTTTTTTATCTTCATTATTGTTTATTTTACGTATAATTTAATTATTTAAGATATACATTTTTTTATTATAAACATTTATTGAAATATTTAATTTTTTATTGTTTTATGTTTCTATATAAAATTAATTTGTTATTTAGTCAAGTTTATTTTTTTAAACCGCCATTTAAAAAATGATTATTCTTACATTATTAATATTTCTTTATTATGACTTTTTTTTGGAAAAATTAAGTCATTTCTCTGTAGAGCTATGCTGCAAGAAGGAAAGTATGGTAATCAAATCAAAAAATGGAGTATAGGTTTTTTGCATTTCTCGATGTTTCGCAACCCCCCCCCCCAAAAAAAAATATATATATCAGATTGTATCATGAAGTTCTCCGGGAGTTTCATAATATATTTTATTCATGAAAATAATGGAAAAAATTCATGTAAACATATATACTGAAACGCTTCGTTTGTGAGTTACGTACGGTTAATGAAAAATTTCGCTCGGATTTCTGCTACATCGATGAAATGAGGTACTGAAATTTTTAGACGTTATTTAAGATGTAAAATTAGTGATTATTTTATGGTTCTTCAACTGAAAAATAAAATAAAATAGAATCGTATCTATAGCAGTTTACCAGAAATCTGGCGTGAAAACCAATAGATTGTTATAAATAACCCTGTTTTTTATGTTTGACGTACAATAACTTTGCTAAATGAGTACTTAATATTTAAAACGTTTAAATAAAACTTGTAGAGAATCCGCTGTCAGTGCCCTACTGTCTTTTCGTTCTGTAGCGGGTCTCTCCTACAGTATTTGAATTTAATTTTGGATGACATCCCCTCCGGATATTTCTGTGTCCGGAGGTAAAATTTATTTAGCTATTTATTTATTGTTTTATGCTTACTAGGAACTTTTACATGTCACTAGTGTATTTAAGTTTGGTTGTAGTTTTATTTTAGCAATTGGGAAGGGCAAAGACCTTAGTAGTCGATGCCCGATAAATACAAAAAAAAAATAAATAAATAAATAAATTTGAACAAAATATTATAAGTTGATTAAAATAAAGAAAGTTAATAAAATTATAATTTTATTTAGATATAGTTCACTAGAACAAAGTGCATTACAAGTACCGTTTTATACTAAATGTTCAAAAATGAATCCGTCATTTTCAACATATTTCTTGCCATGGTCTGTACTTTCTTCCTTTTCGTGTTTAGCCTCCGGTAATTACCTTTCAGATAATACTTGAGAGGATGAATGAGGATGATATGTATGAGTGTAAATGAAATATAGTCTTGTACACTCTCAGTTCGACCATTCCTGAGATGTGTGGTTAATTGAAATCCAACCACCAAAGAACACCGGTATCCACGATCTAGTATTCAAATCCGTGTAAAAATAACTGACTTTACTAGGACTTGAACGCTGGAACTCTCAAATTCCAGAACGGTTCTGTACGGTTTTCGACAAAACGTTTTCGTGTTTTACCCCGTTTTCCGTAAAACCTATGTGAGATAGAAGTCTGGGACCACTTTTATTCAATTTCTTAGATCGAAAGCCATAAGGAAGCACCAAATTTATCCTTCGATTATTACCCCAAAAATTTTAGTACGGTTTAATTCCACAGAGGGAGCAGAAAGTGAGGCTAAATGTTCCGCAAACTGAAAAAAACTCTCTAACGAACCGTTTTCTGACTTATATAAACTTTTTTATAGTTAAGCGAATAATATGATCTTACTTTTTTATATTATGAAGTTATATGAGCTTTTTTTTATTTCTCCCTAGAGATTTCCGTGCAATTCGGAATCATTCTCTCTCTTTCTCTTTCGCTCGCTCATTCTCCCCCCCGCTCTCTCTCAATCTATCTCTCTCTATGTGTGTTTGTGTGTGTGTTAATAAATCTAAAAGTAAACCACAACTTAGATGAATGGCATTTTCGTACTTGTCACACCTCAAAACATAAAGAAAATTCATTTTCATCCCCCATTCCTACCATGCGACCGAAAGTAATATACCGTACGGTATTTAAGAAAAGTACGGTATTACTTTTCTTGGAAAACTTTGTAAAAACATTTCTATTTTTATCCAAATGTTTATAATATTTTGTTAATGATTTTTTAAACTATGTTTTATTGTACATTAAGATTCGTTAAAAATTACTTTATCACATGATTAAATCGATACTAATTTTTTATCAAGTTTTAGTTTTTTAATAATATGGTATAGAATTTTTATAGATTATTTTCCTTACCTTAAAAAAAAATAAATAAATATGTTAGTAAAATAGTTTTCCTATAGAGAAGAGTGTTTTAAATGTTAAACGATACGAAAATACCGTGAAATTTCAGTACCATTGAACTGAATTGTGTCAAAATGAACTCCGTTATTATGATAAACCTCTTTAAAATGTATTTCTTTCTTAATTCCCAGTTAATTTTTTGCCAATTTAAATTGAAAATACGCCTTCCCCTTCACATATAACGATATGATAAACTTCACATAATATGACTAACCACCCGGATGTAACAATTTTTTCCTCGTTAGAAAGAATTTCAAGGAAAAATAATTAATTTTATTACGGTCGAATGTGTGGAGTGAAATATTTGACTGTAAGCGTGTATTGCGTGTAGTAAATTAACTTTTATTTACAACACTATTTAATTGTTCTTGAATTCGCGAGAGCGTGACCATATTAGGAACTGAAATTGGAATGTTAGTATTATAGAAATTAAATAAGGAACCGCGTCATTAAAAATTGTTTTTTATTTATTATTTTTTTTTTTAGAATTCTATCATGTAATTTATCACCCTATTTCCTAGCCTACTATTCCCCGCTTATCAATATTCGAAAATCAAACTATTGTAGTCGCGCCATACCTTTACAGATGAGTGATGCTTAATAACGAGTAAAAATTACAGTTTGTTTTATTTTCGTAGCAGTTTTATGTTACACTTTAAACCTTATTTTCTTATCACTTTTTTTTTCTTCATTGTACAAAGTAAAGGAAGTATTGTGATCGCGAAAAATTTTGGTTTTCAGATTTCAACGGAAATATCCATTTTCATCATCCCTGAATCCATTTTAACTAGTTTCGGCGTGACGTTTGTACGTACATACGTATGTATCTATCTCGTATGTATCTATCTCGCACGTACGTATGTATGTATCTCGCATAATTCAAAAACGATTAGCCTTAGGACTTGTGTACCTCCCATTTTGATTGCAATCGAGTTGACAAAAAATGTCCAAAAAAGCCCAAAATCCAATTTATTTTTGGATTTTGGACTTTTTCTTGCTGCAGTAATCCTTTATCACAATAAAGCCCTCATTTAGTTCACATGAACTAAATGAGGCCTTTATTGTCACGCCGGTATTGACGTGACGTTTGTACGTACGTATGTATATACGAGTATATGTATGTAACGTCCGTACGTATGTTTTTCGCATAACTCAAAAACGATTATCCGTAGGATGTTGAAATTTTAGATTTACTACTGTTGTATCATGTAGTTGTGCACCTCCTTTTGATTGCAATTGACAGAACCAAAAGTTTCCAAATAAGCCCAAAGTCCTAATAAATTTGGATTTTGACCTTTTTCTTAACTGCAGTAATAAGCCCTCATTGAGAGCTTTTCAGCGATATACAAATGTTACTTATATTCATTGGTTTCAGAGTTATAGCCAAATAAATTTAAATTAATGATATATTTGGATCTTACAAGGGGAAGTCACATCGGTTCGAATTAGGCTTCTTTTTCTTTTTTAATTTAAATACATTGATTTATTAATAATTATTACCCTCTGATTGTAATGAAAAAAATCAGAAGTTATTAGTGAAATAAAATTTTATGCACTTTTAAAATTGTGTATATGTAATTTAATACACATCAGAGTTTTTCTAAAAAAAAAAAAAAAAGGTAACAAAACCACTCTTATTTTTGTGTATATTAACATTCCCGTACTTTATGTCCTTGTGAAGCGTGTAAAATATTCTAAAAATATGCCCTGTTAACTGCATAATTAATCGACCTTTATATTCAGTTACGTCTGTTATCGATTGTTTTAAGAGTTATTTCAGTTAAAAATGTTAATTTTTTATAACTGAAGAAAAAAAAGTATTTTTTCGATTGGCTGATTAAGAAAACGTGTACATTCACAAAAAAAAAACTCTTGGATTAATATTTTTTTTAAATAAAATTGTATTAAAAAATTTCAATTCAATGTGAACGATTCCGTATACTTCCTTTATCTTACAATAGTCAGTCCGGCAACCGACTACAAGGGTACCTTATGTAACTCCCTCCGCGAGGGGAATGCATTGGACCCTCCTCAAAACTAGGGCCCGATAAGGGGCATTCCTGCTTGAACGAAAGGCACTACCATCGAAAGTTTTTTAGTGGACGGTCTGAACAGGAATTGTGTCAGGAGAAGGACGTAAATATTTTCCTAATCTTCCAAGGAATAACTCAGATATTTTTCCACAAATACGATCTACGAAGGATCAGAATGCATTTCCAAACTCTGTCTGTCTTAAAAAACAAACTAAATCTTAGAGTTACAAACGTCATTAAAAAATTTTATTTTTTTTGTTGTTTGTGGGCGAAAAACCCTTGGGCGTTATCATCGCCCGGTAGATATTATGAAAAGGGTAATATAACTCCGAAATAATAAGCTATACAAGGGGCAAATGTAATATTAATCATATAATAAAATTTTACTAGAACAAGCCTAAATAAAACCCAAAACTAATAACACAGACAAAGTTGACAAAACATTAAATATAAAATAATAGAATAAAGAAAGCGTAAAAACTTACCTAACTCTGATGGGTTGTGCAAAAATCCCCACCCCGCATAGTAAAATTAAACTAAAAAATCAAATCGAAAATAAAGGTTAAAATTATTAAAAAGCTCTCCTTACAGAAAAACATATATAAGTTATATTAAATCCTTTGCAGTAACCCAGTACTATGCAAAAAGAGAAACATTCGCTCCAAAACCCTGCCATCATCACCCAAGACATCACGAATGCTGCTGGGTATATGAAACTGACGACGCAATGCCGCATAACATACGCCGTCCACGAGAATGTGGTGCACAGTCATGCGGCAGTTGCATCGTGTGCACAGGGGTGGGTCTCCTCCCGACATAATATATTCGTGTGTGATCCTCGTATGCCCCAACCGTAACCGGCTGAGGACCACTTCCTCACGACGAGAGCTCCTGCAAGAGGAGCCCCACGGCAACACTGAGGTATAAAAAATTAAATACCTATATGATATACAGAAAGACTCAGCAATGAGAATCTGATATATTCAGGCTCTGCGATAAGTTGAGGGATAAAACTTCTCCCGTCATTCTTGCGTTCCTTTCCGAACGATACGCAGTTAAAAAATTAATAAATGACTAATTGTAACATTGTTTTAATGAATAGTATAACAGCAGCTTTTATCGATTGTTAAAGTACTTTTTTCTTTTCTTAGCAGTTATTTAATTTTTTTTTAATACTACTATTCTTACATTTTTTTTTTTTTTTTTTAATTTGATTAGTTGAGAAGAGAACGGAACTCCCTTGATTGTTATTTAATTACTTATTTACTAGGCGCCGCACATACAGTAGCTGTGGCAGTTGTTTTGTTTCAACCACCGAGCAGTACAATGTTACACCCCTTAAAGATCGAAATGAAAAAAAAGGCAAAAATGGTTTTTAGATGTCTGTAGAATATTTGCAAGCCCAAATTTATGGAATATTTTGTTTAGTGTAGTCGGAAACGGGAAAAATTTGCAATATTTTTCGATATATATTTTTCCTTTTGGTGAAGAAAGGTAATAAAAATCTTAAAAGGAGTGCAAGGTTGAATTTCAAAAATCTAGAAATTGGTTCTTATTTATTCAAATCATGGTTACACAAACTAAATATGATATATGGACACCACATGAATCTTGTACGCCTATTAATTTACATAACACACTTTTTTAAAATGAAAAGTACATAAAATTTTATTTCATTAATAACTTTGATATTTTTCATATTTGTTTTTTTATTGTTATGTTTTTATTGAATTATTATTTGTAAACCTTTTTTTACAATCGGGTTAATAATAATTAATAAATCAATATATTTAAATTAAAAAAAAAAAGTTAAAAAAAGGAGATGAAGTCGGATTCTAATCGATGTGCCTCCCCTTGTAAGATCCAAATATTTCATTAATTAAAATTTTATTTGGCTATAACTTTGGAACCAATAAAAATGAGTACCACTTATGATGCATAGCATATTTGAATAAATCTACTTTTTTTTTTATACTTTTGGTCCAGTCAATTGCAATCAAAAGGAAAAGTGCACAACTAGATTTTACAACAGTCCTAAATCCAAAATTTAAAAAAAAACATTCTACGACTAATCGTTTTTGAATTACGCGAGAAACATACACACAGACGTCACGCCGAAAGTAGTCAAAATGGATATTTCTTTGAAAACCGAAATTTTTTCACGATCACAATACTTTTTACTTTTTACAAGGAAATAAAAATCAAGTTTATGTGTTCCTTTGTTTGCGAGAAATTAGAAAAGAATAACTAGCGTTTAAAAAAAAAATCCAAAAATACATTTTAAACTCGGAATTTCAAAAAATTCTTGAAATTGGTTTTTAAATATTCTCATTAAGATCACACACACCAGAAAACAATTCTACATTGATATTTACATTTTTTACCGAGAAATTAATAAAATATTTAATTTTATTGTTACTCCATTTTAACCCTTTAAACTCGGAATTTCAAAAAATCCTTTCGTAGTGTGTTTTTAAACCATAAGAAGAACATGAATACAAATTTATCGTCAGTAGTTATTGCCGGGAGTTGATTGTGAGCGACTCAAACGACTACTATAGATTTTATAATAAAATACTATGTATCATCTTTTAATTAAAGTATATTTTTCTGAAATTAAATTCCGTTTATTGCTATTTACTAAACGATTTAGTATTAAAAAATATGGAAAATTTCCAACCTAATTATAAAAATGAACCTACATAACGATTTTTTAACTGATCCGTAGACGAGTTTTATGCTGTATGTGCGCGCGCGTGTGTTTTTTTTCATGCATACATTATATTAACACGGTAAAATGTTACGAAATATATACCTTAATATTTCATTATAGTAGTATATGAACGTTTTGATCAGTCAATTTTTTATTTATTTCGTTATTTGAATTTAGCCTACTTACAATTAAGTAGGGCAGCGTTATGATTTTGCTATAAAATATTACTACATAAGCCTTTACTGTTGAATTATTATTGTGTATTATTTAACACTGTATTCTCGTTGTCATAATTTTCTTTTTAACTTTACGCGATCGATCATGATGTCGGCATTAAGAAATGTTTTTTAAACATGATATCGTTTATTATGTCAGATCAGTTCATTGTATTTTTTTACCTATACTTCTTTTTTTATTAAGAAGAAACAGATACTAATGAGAGAATAATGTCGTGAAGTTAACAACATAAATACGTGATAAAATAAAAATAGCAGAAAAAAATCATTATTGA
The DNA here is from genome assembly GCF_047948215.1 of Lycorma delicatula. Lineage (NCBI taxonomy): Eukaryota > Metazoa > Arthropoda > Insecta > Hemiptera > Fulgoridae > Lycorma > Lycorma delicatula. Next base: position 28,619,679 of record NC_134465.1, on the reverse strand, counting down.
CTGTTTTCATCTGATTATAAATTGTGTTTAATACAAAACTAAAATAAATTTTATAACTGACTCAGTTTATGTCTGTTTTTCCAGACCACTGTTTTCCAAAACCACTGGACCGATTTTCAAACAAATATGCTAGATGTATGTTGGTTAGATGTCATAAGAAAGCTACCTATTGTAATGGGTACAATGATTCGACTTCTGGAAAATTTCGACATTTCTTCGCCTTTCACCTTCCTTAGACCCCAAAACCACCGTCAGTTCAAAAGTTTATATATACATATAAATATATATATATATATATATTATATATATATTTCACTTTCTTCTGGACACGATGACTGCCGTAATTTTGCGCCATTCACTTTCAAATTGATACTAGAATATAACGACCCAAAATCTCGGTCGAGTTAGTTAATGGGAAAAATCGGATCATGGTGATGGTAATGGGGAAGGGCTTTATCGAAAAAACGTAATATCGCTATAACTTTATTTTTAATTAAAATATCGAATTCGTCTAAAAGTTCCTATACGATTCTTTGGATAAGGACCTAAAACTTATCTAAGTAAAGTTTTTTGATATCACCAACCATTGGCCCAGGGGGTAGAAAAAATGGGGTTTCGAAGACAAAAAAAAATCATACCTCCCTTAATGGGCAAAGTATCGAATATTTAAAGTGATTTAGAGAACTAAGTGATAGTTCTCTAAACATAACCTAATCTTTTTTTCCGAAACAATTTTTGATATGACCAACCCTTACGGCTAGGGATGACCAAAATGTTTCTGGGATTTAAGAAGATGGAGCTTGTCGTTTGCTAAACATGTAAAATTTTTTCATATGCAACCGTTGTAGTATTGAGTAAATTTGAAGTTTTTCTTAACTTTAAGGTGGAAGTATTTTTTATCCCCTACTTAGAACAGGTGAAATTTACCTCCGCCTTTCGGCGTGCCGAAAGAGACTTTTTTTATTCTGTTTGTTATCTTATTTTAACAAATTAATATAGTAAAACCCATTTTCACTAATAATTTTTTTTTGTACCTCGTATGAATTAAAAGTATTGTGATTTCGAAAATTTTCGGTTTCCAGATTTTAACGGAAATATCCATTTTGATAATCCCTGAATCCATTTTGACTAGTTTCGGCGTCACGTCTGTACGTACGTATCTCGTATACTGAAAAACGATTAGCCGTAGGATGTTGAAATTTTGGATTTAGGACTGTTGTAACATGTAGTTGTGCACCTCCCCTTTTTATTGTAATCGACAGAACCAAAAGTGTCCAAAAACCAGAAATAACAAAAACAAATTTTTGATTTTGGCCTTCTTCTTAATTGCAGTAAGAAGCCCACATTGAAAGCTTTTCAACGCTATAACCCCAACGATAGCTTTTCAACGATATATTACGTAAGTGGTACTTATTTTTATCGGTTCCAGAGTTGTAGCAGAATAAAATTTTAATTAATTTAATATTTGGATCTTATAAGGGGAAGGCAAACCGGTTCAAATCGGACTTCATCTCCTTTTTTTTAAATTTAGATTATTGATTTATTAATAATTCTATTAACCTCTCATTGTAAAAAAAAAATTGACGATGAGTAGTAATTCATTACTAACAAAAAAAAGAAGTTTTTAATGAAATAAATTTTCATATATTTTTCATTTTAAAAATATGTGTTAATCGGAAGGAAGTGATGTGTTGTGCAATCATATATTTTATTTTTTTTAAATTTAGGGCATTAGTTAAGGAAATCTTCAAGAAAAATTATAATTATATGATTAAATTATAATTAATAATTTTCACCTTTTCTAATATTTTCATGAAAAGTTTGCTATATAGCTTTTTAAGTTTTGACATTGAATACCAGTGTACTTTGTTATGGTTTAATTAGCCACACTTCTCAGGAACGGTTCGCCTGAGCCTGTACACGTTATACCTCATTTATATGTCATACATATTATCCTAATTTAATTGGGTCTTGTAGGAGGTTTGCTCATTTTTCAATAGTTGACAAGATTACAACGTACATATTAGGAAATAAAAAATAAATATAGTTTATTAAATTATGATAAACAATATTATATATCAAGTATACCGTTTATTCACGACGAATGAACGGTATTATTTGATAATTTACATTATCAAATAAATGTTATTTTAAAGAAATTTTAGAGAATTTGATTCTGAGTAGAATTGTATGAATAAAATTCACAGAAATTAAATACAAACGTTAAAGAAGTTTATTAAAAAAAAAAATATCAAAATTTGGCAGATTTTAATTAGGTATTAAACGAAACAGAATTTTTAACATTACAAAACAAAAGAACTGAATATTTTACAAAAATAAATAATCAAAATTTAAAAACAAAAATCAAACAAAATAATTTATTATACATCTTTAAAGCTAATTAGTAATTAGTTTCATTTAAATTTGTTTGAAATAATTTATTTTAATAAGTTGGAGATACAAACAGCTGTGTTTATTACTAATGTAACAAAGTTATTTTACGCCAAACAAAACAGTTTCTCTTTTACTCCAATTTTTTTTTTTTTGCCTTTACGCCAATTTTTATGTTTTTTACTCCAGATTTTTCAAAAACTATTTCCATAAAAAAAACAAAAAAAAATGTAAACACCTTCTGATTTATAAATAAGTTTTATATTTTTAAAATGTATTTAAAAGTTCAGTAGTTTATTTTGGCACTACTGTTAAGTGATTTTAAAAATATTATTTCATGCTGGACTTATACTATTCATGTTACCTTATTTAGAATAGTTTTTTGGCAGTTCTACAAATCTATTTTGTATTAAATTTAATTTTTGTTTATAATAATTAAATAGTTCCTAAAGATAAATGACATCATTCTAATTAAATTTAAATCGTATTTGTATGGAAACCATTATCTGTTTTAGAGGTTAATCATACGACTGAACCGTTGTTTTTTATCTTTGTTTTTTTTTTTTGGTGGTGATTTATATTTAGTGTGTTAGTAGAGGAAATATTAAATTTATATTATAGTAAGAAAAATAAATATGATTAATTTACTTAGAATAAATACAAATTTTAATTTCTGCGTCATTAAGCGTTTACCAGTAGTGTACACAACGTGAGTTACGATTTTAAAATGTAAACATAACGAGAGAAAGTATAAAAATCTTCTGAATTCTTCTTTTTTTTCTAGTCTTCCTTCGTTTACTTCATTTGTTATTCGTTCTATTTTTCTTTCTTTTATCTTAGTTTCTTTCGTAACAACTAAGTTTCTTCTTTTTTCTGTTGTTTTTCTTTCATGATTAACGATTTTTAATGTTTTGTTTTATGAAACAAAAAATTACAACAATTTTGTTGATTCATGTTTCTGTTGCAGTTAAATGTATGGTAACCCAAATTTAAAATGTTTTATTGATTTTTCTAAAAACTCTTCACAATTATTTAATGCTGTAGTTACGTGTGTGTTTGTGTGTGTGTATTATATATATATATATATATATAATAAAATTCATTCTTTGTATAAAAAAAAGTTTATATATACACGCGTCTGTTCAAAAAATAATCGATTTTTTTTAATTGCGTACCAACGAAGACATTTAGTGGCGTGCGGTTGGCAGCATTGTGTTCCGCATAACCTTCTCCGTAACCACATGTTTTTGGATTGTTGATATCTCGTTTAGTTTTCGTGTTATTGTTATGTGAATGCAACTTGTTTAAGTGTTAGTAGCGATTTTTGCATTTTTTTGTTGTCTTCAATCATTTGACTGGTTTGATGCAGCTCTCCACGATTCCCTATCTAGTGCTAGTCGTTTCATTTCGGTGTACCCCCTACATCCTACATCCCTAACAATTTGTTTTACATATTACAAACGTGGCCTGCCTACACAATTTTTACCTTCTACCTGTCCCTCCAATATTAAAGCGACTATTCCAAGATGCCTTAATAAGTCTGTCTCTTCTTTTAGCTATCTTTTTCCAAATGCTTCTTTCTTTATCAATTTGCCGCAACAGCTCTTTATTTGTCACTTTATCAACCCATTTGATTTTTAACATTGTCATATAGCACTTCAAACATATACTTTCAAAATTCTTTTCCTGATAATTAAATTAATTTTTGATGTAAACAAATTATTTCTGACTGAAGGCTCGTTTCGCCTGTGCTATTCGGCATTTTATATCGCTCCTGCTTCGTCCATCTTTAGTAATTCTACTTCCCAAATAATAAAATTCTTCTACCTCCATAATCTTTTCTCCTCCTATTTTCACATTCAGTGATACATCTTTGTTATTTCTACTACATTTGATTACTTTTTTTTTCTTGTTTATTTTCATGCGATAGTTCTTGCGCAGGACTTCATCCATGCCATTCATTATTTCTTCGAAATCCTTTTTACTCTCGGCTAGAATTACTATATCATCAGCAAATCGTAGCATCTTTATCTTTTCACCTTGTACTGTTACTCCGAATCTAAATTGTTCTTTAACATCATTAACTAACTGCTAGTTCCATGTAAAGATTAAAAAGTAACGGAGATAGGGAACATCCTTGTCGGACTCCCTTTCTTATTACGGCTTTCTTTTCGATTTTTGTAATGTAATTTTTTTTGGGAGCAACAATACAACGTAAAAGTTTGCGTGAAACTGGGGAAAACTTACACAGAAACTTTTCAAGTTTTGAAACAGGCTTACGGAGATGATGCTCTGGGTCGTATATAAGGCTACAAATGGTTTTCACGATTTAAAAGTGGTCTAAGTCGATTGAAGATGACCCTCGACCAAGAACGCCTTCTATTTCAACTGATGACATACACGTTCAGAAAATCAACGTTCTGGTGCGTGAAAATCGCTGATTGTATGTCAGAGAATTTTCAGAAACGGTTGGCATCTCGATCGGATCGTGACATGACATTTTGACTGAAAAATTGAACGTGCATTGAATTGCAGCAAAGATTTTCCTCGTTTGATGACCGAACAGTAGAAAGAACATCAAGTGGACAATTACCGGCAACTTCTTGAACCAGCCGATGACGATGAAATATTCATGCAAAGGAACGTAACGGGAGACGAAATCTGGGTTTACGGCTACGACATTGAGGAGGAAAAAAATCACCAAAAAATTGAACATTACAAAAATCGTTAATAACACTTAAACATGTTGTACTCAGACAACAATAAGACAAAAACTAAACGAGATATGAACAATCCAAGAACACGTGGTTACAGAGAAGGTTATGCGAAACATAATGCTGCCAACAGCACGTCACGAAATATGTCCCTTGGCGCACAATTAAAAGCGTTCGGTTATTTTTTGAACAGACCTCGTGTACATATATATATAAACTGTTTTTTTTTAAAATATATATAAAGAATGATTTTAATTTTTTTTTTTAATCTTTTGTATATTTTCCATTTTTCCGATACCTTTTCCATCTTTCTGGTAACTTCATGTTACCAATAAGAACTTCTGGTTCTTATTGGAAAAAAATTGAACCGATAACGATTTCTGATCATCATCATTAGTGATAATTTTACCGTTCAAAATGTTTTGCAAATTTCGAAAAAAAGGTAATCTGATGGTGCAAAATCAGGGCTATACAGAGGATGAGACATCACTTTCCGACCGAGCTCCAATAATTTTCCACGAGTTACCATATAGATGTGTGAGCCATGGTCGACTTCGTAGCACACGATTCCTTTGTGATATTGAGCTTCTTAACCGATCCAAAACATTTTATGTGATTTTCAATCGTTTCGTGCGATACTTTTAACCTCTCTGCGATCTCTCGCACGGTTATATGACGGTCCGATTTAATTATTGCTCTGATTTGGTCTTCATCATTTTCAAGCAGGTAGACCAGAAAGAAAGTCGTTCATCTTTGTGTGAAAAATCTACAGAACAAACCTTTTTAAACAGATTATGACACTTGTGTTCTGTTAGGTAATCAACACCGTAAACGTCACGTAACTCTTTGTTATCCTCAATATCATCCTTGTCTTTATGGAAATAAAAAAGTAAAATATGTCGAAAATTTTAATTTTTTCACATCGTGTTATAATTGACCGTAAACGAGCAGGTGCAAATAAAATTATGCTTTAAATTATGCTGATTTCCTAAATTATGCTTAAAGTGACTGCTACCAAATACCAATAGAAAAACAATGATAACATTGACAAAAGGTCTTTCTAAACAAACTTAAAGCTATCTATTTCTAAAAACCTAATTACTTTTTTGTTAACTCCAATATATATTTTTTTTTTCAACGTCCGATCGGTCACGAAATTAAAACCACAGTGAAAATAAAATATATTTTATTTGTAACAAGTTACGCTATAGTAACATAGTTAAGCTATTTCTCTACATAGTCGGCACTCCGATTTAGACATTTGTCGTAGCGTGGTACCAACTTTCCAATACCCTCGTCGTAGAACGGAGCCGCCTGTGTTTTCAGCCATGTTTCTACGCTGGTCTGCAGCTCGATGTCTGTGCCAAAATGTTGTCTTCCTAGCCAGCGTTTCATGTGAGCAAAGGTGAAAATCGAATGGACCTAAGTCCAGGCTGCATGGTGGGTGATCAAACACTTCCCGACGAAAACGCTGCAGGAGCTTCTTTGTTACAGCTGCAGTGTGCGGCCGAGCATTGTCATGGAGAAAGACAATGCTTGATGACAACATTCCTCTCCGTTTATTCTGAATTGACCTTCGTAGACGTTGAAGAGTCACACAGTGTGAGGCTACAGTAATGGTCGTGCCACGTTCCATGAATTCCACCAAGAGAACTCCATTCCGGTCCCAGAACACAGTAGCCATACACTTTCTGTTGGAGAAGGTTCGCTTGAACTTATTTGGTTTACTGGGAGAATGAGAATGCATCCGCTGTTTGGATTGTTCTTTTGTTTCTTCAGTTTCGAAATGGACCCATGTCTCGTCCCCTGTGACAATTTTGTTCAAAAAATCTTCTCTTTCATTGCGGTAGCGCTGGAGAAACGTTAGGGTGGCGTCCATTTTCATTGTTTTGTGATGGTCGGACAGCATCTTGGAAACCCATCTCGCACATAGTTTGCGGTACTGAAGTTTCTCACTCACAACGGTGTAGTGAGCTGACCTTCAAATTTCAGGAAACGAATCGCTCAATACAAAAATTGTGAACCGACGATTTTCTCGAATTGCCTCATCCACTCGCTCAACGAGATCATCTGTTGACACTCGCTTCCTTCCCTGACCGCCTGCATCATGAACATCTGTACTTCCTGTTTTAAAGATCCTGCACCATTGTCGGACTTTGCTGTCACACATTGAAGTTTCACCGTACACATTACTTATTCGTCTTACAGGTGACCTACTCTTCTACGTAAACATTCACGAAGTCTCTTCGTTAAATTGTTCGTGGTTTGACGTAACATCTCAACTGGAATTTCCGCAATTGCATCTCGGATGTTTGCCTTCAGTTCTTCCGCTGTAGCAGGTCTACTGTGGAACACTTTGCTTTTAAGATGACCCCACAAAAAGTAATCGCAAGCTGAGAGATCAGGCGATCTGGGAGGCCATCTAATGTCATCGTTTCGTGAAATGACACGTTGTCCAAACAATCGGCGTACAGCTGCCATCGATATTCGTGCAGTATGTGACGTTGCTCCGTCTTGTTGAAACCAGGCTGTGTTAAGAATCAGTGAAAATCTCTTTTGTTGTTCCACAACAAAGGTTTCAAGCACGGCAACGTAACGAGCCGACGTCACTGTAATCGCAAGACCGTTGTCATCCTCAAAAAAATAAGGGCCTGTAACACCGTAAGATGACATAGCACACCACACGATCACTTTCTGGCTGTGCAACGGACGCTGGTGTAGCTGCGTAGGATTTTCTTGTGCCCGGTATCTGAAATTTTGCTTGTTAACAAATCCACTGAGGTGGAAATGCGCTTCGTCTGACATCCACAGTTCGTGAACAAACTTCGTTATCTTCTGAAGCATTACATTACAGAATTGTGCTCGCACAACTGCATCGTTCGGTTTCAGTTCCTGGACGATCTGCAACTTGTACGGATGGAATTGCAAGTCCTTCACTAACATTCTTCGAACACTTGAACCATGCGATTGTAAAGATGCTGAGAGACGACGGATTGACCGATGTGGACTTCGTGTGACAGCATCTTGTAAAGCTCACGGCCTGGAGGTTTCTTTTTCATTGAAAATTAGATATCCATGTTTTAATTGCACGTGCTGATGGAACACGGTCGTGCCGTCCCAGATTAAAATGACGGCGAAATTCTCTACGCGCTCCCTCCGCACTGTCGTTGTTTTTGTAAAACGCTTTGATAGCAAATGCACGTTGCGCACCACTCCAAGGATCCATGACAACTAAATGGCAGGTTAGGTTAAAGAGGCTGGCGCCACTTATCAAGTGGTACCAATCGCCCACGGCTACCAACACAACGTTCAAAATTTCCCGTTTCTTCGTATCACTCTGTATGTACGTTTTTAGAATATATATATATAAACAGGATTTTTAAAATTCCGTATTATTTTGATTATGAATAATGTGGTCGAAGTTTTTTCTTTATAATCGCTCATTTTATTCAGAACATTTCGTCGTTGCTGTCTGAAGATAATTTTCACTTTTTGTTTAATTAAGTATCATGAATTTTAGGCAATTTATGTTGCTAATAAAAATTAAACAAAAAAGAAGTTAAAAAAGTATTTAAAAAGTTATTATGATTATCGGTTATTGAGATTAATTTATTAAAAGAAAATATACTGCAAAAACGTTTAAAAAAATTAATTAAATTGTATAATTTGAATTTGATATTTAGTTTTAGATTACAGGTAACGTTTTTTTTTATTTATGCACTTTAAAGGTTTTTCTTTTTTGTATTAAAAAAAAAATTAAATGAAAACATCTAAAGAAATTCTGCATTGAAAATTAAAAAGTAATAATTTTCAATTTTTTTTTTTTAGTTTTTAGATTGGCTAAATCATGTGTCTTTACTTCCTTGTACGAAGTAAAGGAAATATTGTGATCGCGAAAAATTTCGGTTTTCAGATTTCAACGAAAATATCCATTTTGACTAGTCTCGGCGTGAAGCCTGTACGTACGTATATATCTCGTGTAATTCAAAAACGATTAGCCATAGGATGTTGAAATTTTGGATTTAGGACTGTTGTAACATCTAGTTGTGCATCTTCCCGTTTGATTGAAATTGACTGGACCAAAAGTTTCCAACATAGCCCAAAATCCGAATTTTTTGGACTTTTTCTTAACTGCAGTAATAAGTCCTCATTGAGAGCTTTTCAGCGATATATCGTAAGTGGTACTTATTTTCGTTGCATTAATTAAAATAAAATTATAATTAATGCAACATAATTAATGCATTTTTCCAAGGGGAATCGAATCAAACTTCGTTTCATTGTTTTAAATTATTTTCGTTGGTTCCAGAATTAAAGCCAAATAAAATTTAAATTAATGAAATATTTTGATCTTACAAGAGAAACGCACATCGGTTCAAATCCGACTTCATCTCCATTTTTTTTATCTTTTTTTTAATTTAAATGTCAATTTTTTAATTAAAAAAAAAATTACGATAAAAATAATTCAATAACAATAATAAGGATATGAAAAAATATCAAAAATGATTTATTAATTATTTTTAATTATTTATAAAATTTTGTGTACTTTTCATTTTAAAAAATGTGTATATGTAATTTAATAGGCGTAAAAGGAATTTATGTAGTGTCCACAGCAGTTTTTATTGTTTGTTTTTTAATTTTGGTACAGTTTTATAGAAGGATTAAAAAATTATTATTATATAATATTATTATTTAAAAAATAGATATAGTTTTATTTTTACTAAATATAAACTATATTTATTTTTTTTTTTATTTTATTTAATTTATTTATTGGTTAAATAAAAGTCTTTTTTATTGGTTAATTTATGTAAGATTACCTTCTTAATCTGTTATTTATTAATCGTTTATACATATATAACATTACATGCTAATTATATACGTTTTATTACTTTCCCGTCGAATATAGCAGAATATTAAACAGAAAATTATGATCATCATGCCAAAAATTGGATGTCAGTTTTTTTTTTTGCAAATCATTATTAAGTTTTAGGTTCAACTAGTTCATCTAAAAAAAAAAAACCATATATGTATGTCCGTACGTGTGTCGCACTGCTTTTGGCCTTATATATCAGGATTGACTTAAACGGTTTTCTTCAAATTTGGCTCAAATTCGTCTATGTTTAATCATTGATCATAATTTTTTTCAAGATTTGTTAAATAAGTGGAGGATGTAGCGAAAAAAACACTTTCTACTTCAGAGCCATTTTAGAGAGATTTTTATTATTAAAGCAACTTTAATAAAAAAATATTTCATATTAAAAGATTAAAACAAATCTTGTAAACACATGCGCGCACCTATAATATGTATATAAATAATCAAGAACAATCTTTTTTCAAAAAATTAACCTCACCTTTTAAAATTGAAATATATGTTTTTTGTTCTTTTGCCCTATCTCCCTTCGATTTAATATATTTTTCTCAGATTTTTTTTCTTGACATATGTAAAAGGTTGTAAAAATATTCCACGCACCAATAAACTGAACGCCAAAATAACCCAAGAATTACGAGACGCTGGAAGAGGTACATTTCAAAAGGTTGCACGGAATATGAGAAAGAGGGTTAAAGGCTTACATTAATAAAAATGATGGGCACTTTTAACATTTGTGATAAAAAAATTTGATCTTAATATTATATTTCACAAATAGTAATATTTATGACTAATCGCATTATATGTAGTACATTATTTTTCTTTAAATTGGGTTTGCGTTTTAAAACAAACACGGGTATATATGTATATTTTCCAATATTATATATATATATATATATATATATATATATATATATATATATAGTGAGAGAGAGAGAGAGAGAGAGAGAGAGAGTGAGTGAGAGAGAGAGAGAGAGAATCTGGTCTCTCTGACCGGATTATATGCATTCCATATTTGTATATACATTTGCATATTAAGCCCATCCTCACCGGTTATTGCATACTTGTCTTAAAATCTAGTGATGATGTATATTTTTGCTACACTTACAATATTTTTCGGTAGGGTACCTTGTTAATAAATGAAATCTTACGTTGTAGCCGGCCAAACCTATAACTGTACGCCTCTTAGAGCGCGCTTACAGCCGCGGAATAGTACCTCTGATTATTTATGGTTACAAAAGTAGCAGAGTGTTAAGTAATTGTTAATTATCGAATTTATCGGTATGTTATTCTACTACTTACTGTATGCTGATTTTGAAATTAAAAAAAATATTACTTTTTTTTATTACTTAATGTTGCATATTTTAAGCAAATTTCAAGCTTTTTACGTTGCATATAATCCGGTCTCTCTCTCTTTCTATATATATAAATTTAAATATTAAAAAACTTTTGAATTTAAAAATTTTTAATTTGAATTTCTGCTTTGATTTTAATTTGGTAAAGGATCTTTTAAGAATTTTAAATTTTACATCTTATGTACAGTACAAGATTTTTAATTTCAATTATGATGTATAATTTGGTGCGAGTGATTTCAAAATTATATAGAGCACTGATGACGCGAGGGACTCGTGGAAGCGCTCTTGCTTAAATTATGGAATAAGATAGTTGTCATCCGATTTTATTATTCTGTACTTAGGTACCGTATTACTTTATTTTATTATTCTGTATATTATATTAATTCGATCAGCCTAAGTACAGAATAATAAAATCGGATGACATCTACCTTATTCTATAATTCAAGCAAGAGCGCTTTCGCGAGTCCCTCGCGTCATCAGTGCTTTATATAATTTTTCAAATCACTTGCACCAAATTATACATTAAAATTGAAATTGAAAATCTCTTACTGTACATAAGATTTAAATTGTAAATTGTTAAAGGTCCTTTACCAAATTAAAATCAAAACAGAAATTGAAATTAAAATTTTTTTTAATTTTAAATTAAAATTAATAATTGCATATATATAAAAAATAAAGATGAAGTCATTTAATAAAATTAAATTAAAAAATCAAAATTAAAATCAATAATAAAAACAAAATAGAAATCCACGTGGACTACGTTTTTTATTTCCTGTTTATCCTCCGGGAAATACCGTTCAGGTATTACTTCAGAGGATGAATGAGGATGATATATATGTATAAGTGTAAAAGAAGTGTAGTCTTGTACAGTCTCAGTTCGACTATTCGTGAGATGTGTGGTTAATTGAATCCCAACCACCAAAGAACACCACTATCCACGTGATCTAGTATTGAAATCCGTATAAAAGTAACTTTATTAGGATTTGAACTTGGACCTCTCGACTTCCAAATCAGCTGATTTGGGAAGACGCGTTCACACTACACCAACCCGGTGGGTTCATGTGGATGGATTACCTACACAAAGTTATGTGACTAGTCTGAAGTATTATGAGTTATCAATGTCTAAAGATAATATGTCGAAATAAATATATATATATATGTGTATATATATATATATATATATATAAAATCTATTTTTTGTTTTGTTAATTTTTATTTTTTTAACGATTTTTATCATACATATAATTTATAATTTATTTATTGTATTATATATATATTTTTTTCTTTTTATCAATTGTATTATTTGAATATGAGTAGGAAAAAATAAATAAAACGAAACAAAAGAGAAAATTTACAATAATTACTACTTAGGTCTGTACTTTTAGATTTATTTATCTTAGTGAAATATTAGTGTTTGAATCACTTAAGTACAAACAGAGCATGTCAGGTAAGAAGTGAGAACAGAGAAGAAAGCTTTTTAGTTCAGAAAAGGTGATGCTGTTCAAAAACCGTAACAAAACTCTTCTTAAGAGAGAGAGAGAGAGAGAGAGAGAGAGAGAGAGAGAGAGAGAGAGAGGGTGTTGGAGAGTAAGAGAGAAACATATATATTCGTAACTATTAAAAATAGTGTAAACTATTTTCAGATGTTTAATTTTTACTTTTAATTTTTTTTATTTGATATAACACATATGGAGCGAACAAATGATGAAGTAGTTTCATTAAGAGAGTGTCGTAGCATCCGTTTGAAATTTTATTATCACCTTTTTACCGAAATGTTCGATTTTTAAAATTGTAATCAATTACCTCTTATTTTGCGTATATTTTTCAATTTATATCTACGAGTTACACATATTAGGTTGATTTCATAAGAAAGCTATCTATTTAATGGGTACCATGATTTGACTGCCGGAAAATTTCGATATTCTCTCAGACCCCAAAACCACCGTCAGTTTAAAAGTTTATATATTTATCACTTTCTTGTGGACACGATAACTGCCGTAATTTTCCGCCAAACTCTCGGTCGAGTTCATTAATGGGCAAAATCGGACCATGGGAGTGGAAATAAGGGAGCTTTTTTGAAAAAAAAAACAAAAAATCGCTATAACTCTTATTAAGTAAAGTATCGAATTCGTTTAAAGTTCCTACTACTCTTTGGATAAGGGCCTAAAACTTAACTAAGTAAAGTTTTAGGATATCACCAACCATTGGTCCAGGGGTGGAAAAAATGGGGTTTCGAAGACAAAAAATCATACCTCGTTTAATAGGCATAGTATCGAATCGGTTTAAAGTGGTCGTTAGTCCTCTATACATTATCTAAAACTTTTGTCTGAAATAAGTTTTGATATCACCAACCCTTACGACAAGGGATGACCAAAATATTGATGAATTGTAAGAAGATTGGGCTTTTCGTATGCTAAAGATGTGAAATTTTTTTCACATGTAATCATTGTTGTATTCAGTAAATTTAAAGTTTTTCTTAACCTTAAGGTGGACATTTTTTTTATCCCCTACTTAACACCGGTAAAATCTACCTCCGCCTTCCGGCGTGCTGAAAGGGATTTTTTCTTTTGTGCCATCATTCGTTTTGTTTATTTGATATATTGTTCCCTTCTTTTTCTTCTTTAATTATCTATTTTATATATTTTAATGTTTGCCTTCCTTTAAAGTTTTCATCTTGCATTATTAATTTAACTGAACCTTATCTTTTTACATGATTTCCTTCTCCTGTTTATCTTAAGATCTCTTCATTTCAAATTATATCTTCCATCTCATTTTTAATACATTTCAACTAAATTTTTTTCTTTACTGTTTTTCCTTTTGCCGATGTTTCGTTACCGAAAAAAAAGCATGTATCTTAAGTACCGTAATCAAAAAGATTATCAGTGGCCTGTCACGTGATACAAGTCATTTACAAAACTACGTTACTCAAGCTAATAAGCATTCTATCCCTGGCTCTTGGAAAGATGAGGATTAAAGTGGTTTCTTCTGCTCTGAAAATAGAACATACTGTTTCTTATCGGCATGCCAAACCCACTAAAATGCTGCAGATGTTCAACTCTCACCCAGAATTTTCTTTTTTAACCATAGGAACTATCGTATAGCTAACATCGTTATTCTTATACAGAATGTTCAAACACTGATGCAATCTTATGAGAGAATGAGTGGCCTCCATTATGCGTTTCACATAATTGAATACGACGTTGCATGATCTTATACACATATTGTAACGTTTGTTTAGGAATTGTAGTGACACAAGTTCAATTTCGCTGTACAATTCCGGAATGGTGTGAGCAGGAGTTTTGTAAGCAGCATCCTTAAGGTATCCCTACAAGAAAAAGTCAGGAGGGGATAAATCAACCCACAGTTGGTCTAGTGGTGAATGCGTCTTGTCAAGTCTTATTTCGAAGTCGAAAGTTCCAACGTTCAAATCCTAGTAATGATGCTTTTATAAGATTTGAATATTAGATCGTGAGTACCGGTGTTCTTTGGTGGTTGGGTTTCAATTAACCACACATCTAAGAAATGGTTGACTTTTCTTTCTTTTTTCTGTTTTAGCCTCCGGTAACTACAGTTCAGGTACTACTTCAGAGGACGAATGAGGAGTATATGTATGAGTGTAAATGAACTGTAGTCTTGTACATTCTCAGTTCGACCATTCCTGAGATGTGTGGTTAATTGAAACCCAACCACCAAAGAACATCGGTATCCGCTATCTAGTGTTCAAATCGGTGTAAAAATAACTGGCTTTACTAGGACTTGAACGCTGGAACTCTCGACTTCCAGATCAGCTGATTTGGGAAGGCGCGTCCACTACTAGACCGACTCGCACCATACCGACTAAAACTCCTATCTTACCGTTTCTCCCTCTCCGGGGCCAGTCCTGCCGTTTAAGCATTGCGTGGGCCCAGGAGGTGCCTTTAGGGTCCAGGGGTCCAGAGTCCCTGTTCTTCACCGTCGCCATTCTGCACAAGTGCAAACGCACGACGGCTCTACAGGGTGCTGTCCTTAGCCCCTTCACTCTCAGGTCAATCTTCACCTTAGTCTCAGTTCTTTATATGCAGCTGATTCCTTTTCGGGTGAACTTCGGTCCTCTTACTGATCTGGGTCCTACATCAGGCTCTATCCCATTTTCTAGCTTCTCTCGTTTTAGTTTTCAGGATACTTGTTGCTAGGTGTACTACCTTGTCCCATTCCATTCTTCCTGTCAACATGTATGAAACTGTTTCTTCCAGAGAAAGCCAGATTAACCCGACATCTTGTCTGATCACATCCCACCGCTGGCATTGGTAGATGGTGTGCTCAACAGTATCGTCAAGATCGAAGTACCTGCATAGAGGAGACCTCCTCCTGCCAAATCGATGCAGGTAGGTTTCAAACTCGCCATATCCAGAAAGGAGCTGTGTGATATAGAAACCTACCTCACCTAGTCACCTCTGCAACCATAATCTATTTTCGGAATTAATTTACGTGTCCATTCACCAGTAGGTAAGGTGATCCAGGCCTCCTGCCACTCAGCCTTCTGGCTGAGTGGCAGAGTCCTTAGCCGCGGTCTTAGGCATACCAAGATATACCTGCCGGAGCATCAATGCACGCACTGGTGGAATTCAGGAGATGACCTCAATAGAATTTTGCGAAACCGTGCGATATGCGGCCGCAATGTCCAACGCAGCACGTCTTTGAAGCGATGATATTTTATCTACATTCCACTCACATTCTGATGTTCTTTAAAGTTCCCTGACATTGTAGCTCTAACACTATAGCAGGTAAAATGGTAATCGGTCAACAAATGGGGGGGTGTATTTTTTTTTTACATTTCTTGAAGTTTCATGATCCAGGATCCAAAAAAACAAATTGAAGGTAATACACGATCATGTGTATAAATGTTGTGGCATCTTTAAAGCTTTTAAAAAACTACCTTATACAAAAATGTTATAAAGCTTTTTAACTTTTGACCGGATAAACCTATTTTGATAAATTTGGCTCAGAGACTATTGTATACTGGCAAATTTGTTTGTAAAGGTTTGGGAATAAATCTCCAAGGATGGGATAGATAGTTATTTCAGGTCAATTTTCTCAAAATTTTGTAAAAATAATCCCACTTTTTATTAAACTCAGTCAGTATATCCGTACATGCTTATCTTATCATTTAAAAAAAAAGTTGTCCTAATTTTTTCCCCCCCAAAAATCAATTTTATTTATTGCATATTTTTAACCGAAATTTTTTTTATGTCTTTAAACATAGTTGTAGTGCCTGTGGCCCAAAAAAAAAAAAATACTTTAGGGGTAATATTGGTGGTGAAGGAGCCGATCAGAGTTTAAAAGTTGCGTTTTTTTTTCATGTACCATTATTTTTCCTCTATAAATGCCAGGGAAGTATAACCACTTCGAGTATATTGTTAGCTTTATTTTTTACCATAGATTTCGATCTACCAAAATAAAAAAATCTGATGTGGGCACTGCATGACTTCATTGTACGCCTATTAAATTGAATATACACATTTTTTTTAAAATGAAAAGTACAATCGTAAAAATATTTTTACAATCGGAGGTTAATAAATCAATATATTTGAATTAAAAAGAAAAGTTAAGAAAAGGAAATGAAATCGGGTTTGAACCGATGTGCCTGCCTCCTGTAAGATCTAAATATTTCATTAATTAAAATTTTATTTGGCTGTAACTGTAGAACCAATGAAATTAAGTACCGCTTATGATATTTTGTTGAAAAGCTCTCAATGAGGGCTTATTACTGCGGTTAAGAAAAATTCCAAAATCCTAATTGTTTGGATTTTAGGCTTTTTTTTGGACACTTTTGGTTCAATCGATTGCAATCGTAAGGGGAGGTGCACAAGTAGATGTTATACCAGTCCTAAATCCAAAATTTCAACATCCTGCGGGTAATCGTTTTTTGAGTTATGCGAGATACATACGTACTTTACTTCGTACAAGGAAGTAAAAAGGGATTTTTCTTGGTAAATTTAATTTATCTTAAACTATTTTTCAGCAAACAATTTTTTTAATTTTTTCTTTATTACGGTCGTTGTAGGGAAATAAAAATATGTTTCATATGAAAATATTTCATATAAAAATATAAGATAATATGATACCTCAATGAATAAGATAATAACAGTTGTAATTTTAATTATGAGAAGCATTGTAACCGTGTGAAGCATGGGTAGAATAAATAAAATTAAAATTTATGTTATTAGTGTACTAAGATTCTAGTTGCGTTATTAAAATAATAAATACCTTGGACAAACTATTCAATGGAACTTGTTTTGAAACAGGTTTTATTCGGTAATTCTCTCTCGCGCTCTCTCTTTCCATATATACACACACCAACACACACACAAATTTCTTCTTTTCTTAACTCATTCTTTAGATGTTCTGTAATTGCTTGAGGTCTTTTTTATATATTTTTTTTATTTACCAGATCAGCCAGCCGTTTTATACTTTATTTTGTGTTCCATTTTACTTCTGCTCTATTTTCTCCGCTCATTTATCTTTGTTACCTGATTATTTTCTATTGTTTAAATATATGTATATATTTATTTATTTACCTAATATGGTACTTCTGCTTGTACATCTGCATTTTTATGTCCTTAAATGGAAGGATATCCAGATTACATCCAGTTATAAGTTCATATTTATTACCAGAAGAGAGAAACCTGTCTAAAATTTCTAAAACAATATCACCTATATAAAATAATCAATACAATAAATAAAATTCTTTTTTACGATGTAAAATCGATTTATGTCTCATGGTAACAAGTAATTTATTTCCAAGTTATATAGATTTTAAGTTATTATTTTTCTATGAACACTTTATAATGGAAAGATTTTAAAACAGTAGTTTTATAAATGTGTTTATATTACAAACAGAAAAATATACGAGGTGTATGAGAAAAATAATGAAACTGACATTTTATACTTACCAAAGTTTTAATTTTTTTCAAACAATAATATTATCCTCTTCAAAGTAGTTCCCTTGGGCAGCTATACACCGGCGGAGTAGTTGTTCCCACTTTTGGTAGCAGCGCATCTTTCTTTCTTTCTTTTTCCTGTTTAGCCTCCGGTAACTACCGTTTAGATAATTCTTCAGAGGATGAATGAGGATGATATGTATGAGTGTAAATGAAGTGTAGTCTTGTACATTCTCAGTTTGACCGTTCCTGAGATGTGTGGTTAATTGAAAACCCAACCACCAAAGAACACCGTTATCCACGATTTAGTATTCAAATCCGTGTAAGATTGGTAGCAGCGCTGGAAGGCTTCAACCGGTAGGGCTTTTAACTGGTCGGTCATAATCTTTTGAATGTCTTCCAGAGTTCCAAAATGACGTCCTTTTAAGACACTTTTTAATTTCGGGAAAAGGAAAAAGACACAAGGACTCAAATCAGGTAAATTTGAAGGGGGGTTGTGGAACCGTAGGAATGCGTTTTGAGATCAAAAATTCTCTATTGGAAATGGCCGTGTGACGCGGGGCATTGTCATCATGAAGCATCCACTTGTCTACATTGTCTGGTTTCACGCGAGACAAAACAAAGCGTTTAAAAGTAAATATACTGTGTACTAATGAACTAATTTTGAAATTATCCTCTTCTAGAATAATCGTATAAAAATAAGTTTTATAGAAAATATTTTGTTTTATTTATTTATTTATCCATCTGCCATCGTATTCGTTATTCTCATTATAGGACAGTAGAAGTTCTTTTTATTGAATTAACAAAATAAGCAGTAATTAAATAGGAAAGATTTTCTCCCTTATAAACAAATTATACATAAATACTCGTAAATTGAGTTGAAATTACATGAGCAATTTTAACAAGAGTCCAATCGGCGAATAATATAAATAATGAATAATAATAAACTTATAAACATTTTACGAGACACATGTCTTCCTCACTATTATGATCCATAACTCGCCTCAAATAGTCGCCTCACAGGCAGCGTCTTTTCCGATTTTTCAAGGAATATAATAAATTAATGCAAACATCAATAAGACCGATTAGACGTACTCTCCACATCGTAAATATAAATCGATTGACTTAAATAGGTTAACCTTTATCTTCCATCTACACAGCCACTTAGAGATTACATCCAACGCCGATTGAAGTTTGTTCGAGTTGGATCATCGTTATTCACCAATATTACCGAATTGTTCGCGAAGAATGAAATGGTAACATAGTCCGGATTGGGAAGGTCTGATATGAACAGTAAGTATACGAGACCGGCTCCGTTGTAATAAAGTTGCGTAATAGAACCGGTACCATAACCAAACTCTTTGGAACATCCCAAATGCTGCCAAAACACGTTTATGATAATTAAAAAAAAAACATGTTGTTTTTTAAGTTCAAATATTTAAAATACTGTTCGTTAAAATATTGGAAACTTTATAAGTTTTTGTTTTAAATGTTTTTTTTTGTTTATTAGTTTTTCAAATTATATTAAAAAAATAACCATTGAAAGATTAAAATCTCATCTTTTTAACAAGATGTTCTACAGTTCAGATATTAAAATTTTTTTAAGTAACATGCTAATATGTAATAAATATTTTAATAAGATTTATTATAAATAAAAAATAAAATAAAAATCCATATAATATAAGGTAAAAAGGTCATTGACATTTAAAGAAATATTTTAAAACAAGAAACTGAGGACATAACTGTATTACATTTTTTTATATTAAAAAAATTTATTATTTTCCACTCGTGCGAAAAGTAAAATTTTATACTGTTATACTACTGTGACTATATATATATATCAATGAAAAATTTAATTATAAAAAATTGGAATAGGTTACGTGACTGAACTTAAACCCCGTTATTATAAATTTATTAAATTCTATTTTTATAAAATTTTCTTGTAATTTCATAGAATTTTATTTTTATTCATTTTTTTTTAACGATACAAATTGTTATTTATTTATTTTAATTTTTTATTTTAAATTGAAGAATATTTGTAAATTTTATTTTGTATATTGATTGTAAATAATTGTTTTTTTTTTTTATTTGTCAACACATGCAAAATTAATAAACATGTTATATAACAATTGTTAAAGTAACAAAATATGTCTTCTTCTTTTCTTTTTTATTTTCCTGTTTAGCCCTCTGGAATTACCGTTCAGGTATTACTTTTGAGGATGACATGTATAAGTGTAAGTAAAGTGTAGTCTTGTACAGTTGAGACGTGGGGTTAATTGAAACCCAACCACCAAAGAACACCGGTATCCACGATCTAATATTCAAATCCGTATAATAGTAACTGCCTTTACTAGGACTTCAACGCGGGAACTTTCGACTTCCAAATCAGCTGATGTGGGAAAACGCGTTCACCACTAGACCAACCCAGTGGGTAACAAAACGTATCCTGATTGATTCATAATCAACGCTCAGCAAAAGAAGATAAATTGATGAAAATTTGTATATATGGTTCTTACGTTTAAACGCTCACCAAAAAAAGTTTATTTGAAATTAAAATGAATTTTAGAAATCTTTTTTGAAATTTCTAGGTAACAAATGAAGATGTAATTTGATTTTTGGTATGTGTTATCTTAATGTGAATATGTAAAAATCAGTTTATAGATTTTTTTTTTTTGAAACTCCAAAGGGTTAAAATGGATTTTTGAATTCTTTTTAAAACGAGATTATTTTTTTAATTTCTCGTGTATTTAAAAACTAATATTTAATTTTTTTTTTAAACTCGACGTTGAAAGAGGTGAAAAAAGGTAAAAAAGTTTCGAACAATTACTAATTTTTCCCCATTTCCGATTACATTAAACGAAATATTCAGTAGAATTGGGGATGCAAGTACTCTTCAGATAAATATCTAAAAACTATTTTAGGGTTTTTTAAAGATTTTTTAAGGGGTATGATGGTATACGGCGCGTCTTAACCAACACAGCCATTGTCACTTTTAGTATATGTTTGATGCGACTGGCCTACCTACCTTCGGTTATTTAATTACAAAACATAAATTTTTTTTTTTGTCTTCAGTCATTTGACTGGTTTGATGCAGCTCTCCAAGATTCCCTATCTAGTGCTAGTCGTTTCATTTCAGTATACCCTCTACATCCTACATCCCCAACAATTTGTTTTACATACTCCAAACGTGGCCTGCCTACACAATTTTTCCCTTCTACCTGTCCTTCCAATATTAAAGCGACTATTCCAGGATGCCTTAGTATGTGGCCTATAAGTCTGTCTCTTCTTTTAACTATATTTTTCCAAATGCTACTTTCTTCATCTATTTGCCGCAATACCTCTTCATTTGTCACTTTATCCACCCATCTGATTTTTAACATTCTCCTATAGCACCGCATTTCAAAAGCTTCTAATCTTTTCTTCTCAGATACTCCGATTGTCCAAGTTTCACTTCCATATAAAGCGACACTCCAAACATACACTTTCAAAAATCTTTTCCTGACATTTAAATTCATTTTTGATGTAAACAAATTATATTTCTTACTGAAGGCTCGTTTAGCTTGTGCTATTCGGCATTTTATATCGCTCCTGCTTCGTCCATCTTTAGTAATTTTACTTCCCAAATAACAAAATTCTTCTACCTCCATAATCTTTTCTCCTCCTATTTTCACATTCAGGGGTCCATCTTTGTTATTTCTACTACATTTCATTACTTTTGTTTTGTTCTTGTTTATTTTCATGCGATAGTTCTTGCGTAGGACTTCATCTATGCCAGTCATTGTTTCTTCTTTAGAAGAAACAATGAATTTAAGAAGAAACAATTTAATTTCCCCTACTAATATTGTTACTAAATGATAGAACTTTTTTAATATATATTTTTTTGTCATTTGATTGGTTTGATGCAAGATTCCCTATCTAGTTGTTTCATTTCGGTATACCCTCTACATCCTACATCCCTAACAATTTGCTTTATATATTCCAAACGTGGCCTGCCTACACAATTTTTTCCTTCTACCTGTCCCTCCAATATTAAAGGGACTATTCCAGGATGCCTTAATATGTGGCCTATAAGTCTGTCTCTTCTTTTAACTATATTTTTCGAAAGGCTTCTTTCTTCATTGATTTGCCGCAACACCTCTTCATTTATCATTTTATCCACCCATCTGATTTTTAACATTCTCCTGTACCACCATTTTTCAAAAGCTTCTAATCTTTTCTTCTCGGGTACTCCGATCGTCCAAGTTTCACTTCCATATAAAGCTACGGTCCAAACATACACTTTCAAAAATCTTTTCCTGACGTTTAAATTCATATTTGTTGCAAATAAATTATATTTCTGACTGAAGGCTCGTTTCACCTGTGGTGTTCGGCTTTTTATATCGCTCCTGCTTCGTCCATCTTTATTAATTCTACTTCCCAAATAACAAAATTCTTCTACCTCCATAATCTTTTCTCCTCCTATTTTCACATTCAGCGGTCCATCTTTGTTATTTCTACTACATTTCATTACTTTTGTTTTGTTCTTGTTTATTTTCATGCGGTAGTTCTTGCGTAGGACTTCATCCATGCCGTTCACTGTTCCTTCTAAATCCTTTTTACCCACAGCTAGAATTATTATATCATCAGCAAATCGTAGCATCTTTATCTTTTCACCTTGTACTGTTACTCCGAATCTAAATTGTTTTTTAACATCATTAACTGCTAGTTCTGTGTAAAGATTAAAAAGTAACGGTGATAGGGAACATCTTTGTCGGCCTCCCTTTGTTATTACGGCTTCTTTCTTATGTTCTTCAGTTATTACTGTTGCTGTTTGGTTCCTGTAAATGTTAGCATTTGTTCTTCTATCTTTTTTTAAAATATAAAACAAATATGAAATCATTGAGAAATAATTGTAGATAAACAACTTTTTTATACACTTGTGTATATGTGTATGTGTACATATATATAAAAGGTAATTTAATTAAATCCTATTAATTGCTGGAGTTTGGATACCAATGTTCTTTGGTGGTTAGGTTTCAATCTTAACCACACATCTCACGAGTGGTGGATCTGAGTTTGTACCATACCACATGTTTACCGGTACAATTACATTGCACTTACGTAAGGCCTGTCAAGCTGGTATCGGTAGTTAATTGTATATGTCACTGTTTAGTTTACGGGAATTAACGTACAGGTATTACTTCAGAGGATGATATGTATGAGTGTAAATGAAGTGATTGTAGTCTTGTACAGTCTCAGTTCGACCATTCTTGAGATGTGTGGTTAATTGAAACCCAACCACCAAAGAATACTGGTATCCACGATCTAGTATTCAAATCTGTGTAAAAATAACTGACTTTACTAGGACTTGAACGCTGGAACTCTGGACTTCTAAATCAGTTGTTTTGGGAAGACCTATTCACCACTATACCAACCCGGTGGGTTAGGCATTTAATGGCTGGTAACATTTATCTTTCAGTATTTAATTCGTATTGTCTTTTGTGTGAATGTTTTGATGTTTGTGTAAAGGTTCGATACATATGAAAAATAATTTTTTTTTTAAATTATGAATTTGTCATCTTTAGAAAAAAAATTTAGTTAAAATTGTTAAAAAGACAATTTTTAAAAAAATATAAAAATGTCATATAAATATTTGAAATTTTTGGATATAAATTTGTATTAAAAAAAATAATAATACTTTTTATTTTGATTCTTTTTTTGTGAGAAATTTTTTTAAGGATAATTTTATGTCAGTGGTTCCCAAGCAGTACCTTGAGGAACGTTCTGGGTTATTCATCAAATTTATTATAAGATATCCGATAATAAATTATTTAGATAAGAATATTTAGGCATTGTTTATATTTTATGAACCGTCCTATAAATTATCCTGGATCGCTGTCTAGATTTTATCTAATCATCTTTAATTAGAAGTATTAGACTTTTTTTTTTTTTTTTTTTTTTTTTTTAGAAAACTTGTCATCTAGCGTAAAATAAGATCACTAATTAATCATTTTTGATGTTATATCTTCTAAAAAAAGATTTTTTTTCTCTACATAAAAACTAATGTTTAAGTTCATTAATAAATAACATTTATTTAACGGTTTGGAATTTTTATTGCATAATTATTTTAACTTTTAAAGTGATAATGTGTTAGTCGGAATTCTAGATTTTTAAACTATTTTTTTTGTTTATTCTTTATCTTCCGTATGTTAATTTATTAACTTTACTTTTAAACGAATATTTATCTGTATTTAAGAATTTGTACACGTGTCCTTTCTTTATATACATGAACTTCAAGTATTAAAATCCTAAAAATGTACATTTAAGAACTTAAAATATACATAAGTAAATAAGATGAGGCGATGATTCCTGGTTGTTTTATTTATTTAATAAATTTTTCTGTAGGAATTTATGGCCTAACGTTGGCTGTGATTAGCATTAGAACGATAATAATGTTAGCGACAACTCTTCGTCGTGCCGAGATACCTTTCATAAGATTAAATTTTTTAAGAATTACGGCCTTTGAATAACATTATTAATAAGAACTAACTATTTTAACTTGTTGGTGGTGGATCCCACCAGTATAATACCATTATCACAGTAACGTAGAAATTTATAATTTTTTTTTTTTAATTTCACATATTCTTCAATTAATCAAGAAAATTGGGAATATTTTTGATTCTTTCGTTGGTTTTTTACCTGTTAATTGTTATCATTTGGGTTAGATTTTTCTACAAAGTAAACTGTCGATTCTTCTTTGTCTGTTATCCAGTGGATGATCTATTATTCCTTATAATTACTTCTCCAGATCTTCAGCAAATCTTGCTGAATCTTTTGCTGATGACATAGTAATTCTAGCTGAGAGTAAAAAGGACTTATAAGAAACAATGAATGGCATGGATGAAGTCCTACGCAAGAACTACAGCATGAAAATAAACAAGAACATAACGAAAGTAATGAATTGTAGTAGAAATAACAAAGATGGACCACTGAATGTGAAAATTGGAGGAGAAAAGATTATGGAGGTAGAAGAAATTTGTTATTTGGGAAGTAGAATTACTAAAGATGGACGAAGCAGGAGCGATATAAAATACCGAAAGCACAAGCGAAACGAACCTTCAGTCAGAATTATAAATTGTTTCCATCAAAAATTAATTTAAATGTCAGGAAAAGATTTTGAAAGTACTGTATATGTGTGGAGTGTCACTTTATATGGAAGTGAAACTTGGACGATCTGAGTATCTGAGAAGAAAAGATTAGAAGCCTTCGGAATGCGGTGCTATAGGAGAATGTTAAAAATCAGACGGGGTGGATAAAGTGACAAATGAAGAGGTATTGCGTCAAATAGATGAAGAAAGAAGCTTTTGGAAAAAGATAGCTAAAAGAAGAGACAGACTTATTAAGGCAACTTGGAATAGTCGCTTTAATATTGGAGGGACAGGTAGAAGGAAAAAATTGTGTAGGCAGGCAACGTTTGGAATATGTAAAACAAATTGTTAAGGATGTAGGATGTAGGGGGTATACCGAAATGAAACGACTAGCACTAGATAGGGAATTTTGGAGAGCTACATCAAACCAGTCAAATAACTGAAGACAAAAAAAAATCGTAGATCAAAAGTTATAGGTATGTTTATCATGCCTGCTCGTTGAAACTTTTTTGACACTGTATTATATAACAAGTAAAATATAAACTAAACAATTATTGTAGTTTTAATAGTCCGATCAGAAAGCGTAAAGATATATTAACCAATGAAATGTTCAATTCACTTTGCTCATCATAACTTTTTATTGGTTGGATAAATAGTACTTATTTCAAGTAAGATAAACACAGCATGTACTCTCAACAATGAAAAAGTATCCCCTCCCATAAACAACATTTTAAGGGAGGGAATAACGGTTTAAAGTTCTTACTATTTCAAAACTTTACAAATAAATTTACAGTTAAAAAAATTATGGTTTTTCTAATGTTCTTCAATATTAATGTTTGTGCAACATTGTTGCTGAAGCAAGTTCCAAACTATTTAACTCTTGTTTATTACTTTCATTTTTGTACAACTTTAGTTTCCTGGCATTGTCGGACTGTGGGTAATTTCTCTGATTTGTTCTACCTATGTTTATGATTAATTATATTTTACGTTATTTTAGTTTCAATATATCTTTTAATCTATTTTAAACATCCAAAATTACAGTTATTTCTTTACAAAATCAGTTTATAAATTGCTGTTCTTTCAATTATTTTATGTTAAGCATTTTCAAGGACAGATGCCAGTTCCTACCGTAACATTAAAGTTGTAATTTTTTTAACTTTATACTATTTAGACGGCAGTACTTTACTTTTGTCCATGCTTTCTCCCAAATTCCGCGTTTTTCCACCTTAAATTATAAAATTAAAATATCTATGATTGTGAAAAATAAAATAAATATATATATATATACAGAGAGAGAGAGAGAGAGAGTGAGAGAGAGAGAGAGAGAAAGAGAGAGAATTATTATGAACAGTTTCTTATTTTACAGTTTTCGTTTTTATTCTACATAAAAAGTTAGATGCCAGGGATTTTTGATGTACTTATAATATTTTACTCATTTCTTTTACAGTGTATGGTCTAATAATCATAGAACATGCAGTAAGTCAGTCATTAGGAACAACAACCTCCGTATGCAGGCAATTAAAATAACACCATGTATTGACGTAGCGTGTGTGTGTGTGTGTTACACGTTTCGCATGCATTCACCTTTTACTTCAATTAATTCTATTGCATGCGAAGGACATTTGAAAGAATTATTTAGCCTAAATGAAGAACATTATTTAGTTAATTACTTTTTGGTCTCTGATTATTAATAGTTACAAATTTTTAAATAGTTCTTGTAACAGTTTTATATATATATATATATATATATATATATATATATATAGAGAGAGAGAGAGAGAGAGAGAAAGAGAAAGAGAAAGAGATTATATCAAGATGTAACGAATAAATAATTTATAAAAGTGTTTCCTTTTATGAAAAAAATAAATCCCGGTTTTTATACACATAAGTCCGCTTTTTTCTTTTTTTTTCTTTTTTGAGTTACGGGTTTCTAAGATTTATTCCAAAAATTTTACTATAAAGCAATATAAGTGATTAAAATGTTATTAATAATTTTTTGGAGAAATTTAAAATATTATAAATTTATATATTTTTTTATTAGGCCTTTGGCGATTAACACCAAAGGCCTACATCTCGGAACAAAAAACAAGAGAGTTGTTATTGACTGCTTAGCTTTTGCTGATGATGTGGCGTTAATCACCGATACAATAGAACATGCGCAAGAACAAATAACAGAACTCCAAAGACAAGCGGCTAGGGCTGGCTTACAGATCTTCTTTGAGAAAAGATAATACATTACAAACATCAAGAACGCGCCACAACATCTTAAAATAAACAGAAATAAAATAGCCAGAGCTGACAGTTTTAAATACCTAGGAGAATGGATAACACAAAACAATAGTGAAAAAATAGCTCTAGAAAACAGATTACTCAAAGTAGAAAAAGCATACAATATCACGAAGAATACCTACAACAAGAAATCCCTTTCCTGGAACACCAAACTAAGACGCTACAAACGGTAGTTAGACCAGAAGTACTATATGCGGCAGAAACGCTGAAACTACATAAAGTACAGGACGTAGAGAGAATAGAGAAAATAGAGAGAAGAATCTTACGGAAAATATTAGGCCCAAAAAACAACACAGGACTAGATTATAAACAAAGATCAAACCAAATATATTCCAAAATAGAAAAAAATAACAGTATAATCAAGTAAAGAAAACTACAATTCTATGGACACATACAGAATGGAGAACACCAAACTTCTTTCTTTCTTTTCCTGTTTAGCCTCCGGTAACTACCGTTTAGATAATTCTTCAGAGGATGATATGTATGAGTGTAAATGAAGTGTAGTCTTGTACATTCTCAGTTGGACCGTTCCTGAGATGTGTGGTTAATTGAAACCCAACCACCAAAGAACACCGGTATCCACGATCTAGTATTTAAATCCATGTAAAAATATCTGGCTTTACTAGGACTTGAACGCTGTAACTCTCGACTTCCAAATCAGCTGATTTGGGAAGACGCGTTAACCACTAGACCAACCCGGTGGGTTGGAGAACACCAAACTAACAAAACAGATCTTCACCCTACTAAACGCTCACAAGAACAATATAACCTGGCTTAAAGAAATAGACAATGACCTAGTAAACGATTCAGTAGACTCAGACATTTTAAAAGACAGAGCAACATTCAGAAAAACAACAGCAATTAGAGTTTCAGAAGAGGAAAAAACTCACTTGTAGAAGAGGGAGAAAATGGACTCGAGAAGACAAAGAACACCACTCTAGAAAAATGAAATTAGCATGGGCTAAAAAGTTTATTAAGTGTGCCCTCTAAATGGGCTATTCGAAAAGAAATAAATATAATTTTATTAAGAAATTTGTAATTGTGGCTACAAATTCAGTGGAAAGATTCAGTTAAGACGAACCAAACATTATAAGTTTAATTATTTCTTACTTAGAAAAAGGCGCCGCGATAAGTTTACGTGGTTTATGTTTTATTACGCATGATTTAGTTAATTGTTTATGCCAACTGTAACTAAATAACGTTCATGAATTTAGCGTTAGCAACAAAAACGTTTACAATGAAAGCTTCAAAATCCTAAACATTTTTAGGTTGTTTCTTGAGTTGAGATGTTTTAACACAGCTCTAACCCCAATATTTTCTTTTTTTATTCCCAAAACACTAATTTAAGTTTAGATAAATCGTTTATATGAAGAAGTATAAATCGTTCGTGCGCTACGCGCAGCTGCATGGGCACTACCATTGGTTCACTCTGCTCCAATAGCAGCGAAAATAAAAACGTGAGCACTTAAAACAAATAAACAAACCCGCACACCATCCTTTTCTATTGAGAAAAAATCTGATTTGGGCACCACATCACTTCCGTGTACGCCTATTAAATTACTTGTACACATTTGTTTAAATAAGTACATAAAATTTTACTTCATTAATCATTTCTGATATTTGTTATTGTTATTATTGAATTATTATTATTTATCGTAAAAATTAGTTTACAATCTGAGGTTAATAATGATTATTAATAAATTAATATATTAAATTTAAAAAAAAAGGAGATAAAATCTGATTCGAACCGATGTGTCTTCCCTTTTATCCAATTATTTCATTAATTAAAATTTTACTTAGCAATAACTCTGGAACCAATGAAAATAAGTACGACTTATTATATATCGTTGAAAAGCTCTCAATAAGGGCGTATTACTGAAGTAAAGAAAAAGTCCTAAATCCAAATTGTTTTAGATTTTGGGCTTTGTTGGACACTTTTGGTTCAGTCGATTGCAATCAAAAGGGGAGGTGCACAACTAGATATTACAACAGGCGTAAATCGAAAATTTCAGTATCCTATGGCTAATCATTTTTGAGTTATGTGAGAAATACATACGTACGTACAGGTGTTAAGCCGAACTTAGTCAAAATGGATTCAGGGATGATGAAAATGGATATTTCCGTTAAAAACCGAAATTTTTCGCGATCACAATACTTTCTTTACTTCATACACAAGGAAGTAAAAAATGAGATGGAGAGTAAAATTTCAATTACGTTTTAATAAGATGACAAATTTTTATTGAAACTATTTTAATTTTTAAAATTAAGTAACAAAGAATTAACGAAAATAGTATTGAAACAACGTATATGCTTGTATTTAAAGCATTATAATAAAAATTTAGCTTTGGAGAAGTAGTCAAAATTTATTACTTGAGGATCGTTCCGGATTATTCATTCAATTAAAAAAAATTTCCCCCCCACCGTAAAAAGTAAATGAAGAAAAATAAAATTGCAGATTGATTTTTCATTTAGAACGCTGTGATATAGTTAATGTAGTGAATTTCTCCATTTCCCACATACCCGTACTATCATGTTAAAATTTTAATAATTAATTATTAACATTATTCTTTATTACCAGCAATTCCCTTTAAATATAATTATAAATTTTTATGTATAAATAAATTGTTACTCGTTCAATTAGTCTAACTATAAAAAATTTTTTAAATAAATCATATATGAATTGTAATTTTAATTAATTACTCGTTATGCGCAATGAAACTTAATAATACGTTTTTATTTTCATTTTGATTTTAAATCTAGGTGTGCAAACCATTTTTGTGTGTGCATATAATTATAACATGCTTTCTTATAATATTATGTGCGTAAATTATTTCGTCTTGTTATTCCGTTTATATGTTTGTTATAGTATATTAGAATTATCTGGATATGTAATTTCCCATCATTTTAAATCACGTGAAATGTTACTTAATTATAAATCCACATCAAATCACACCACGATTTTTCCGTTATTTCACGTTTATAATTAATTATTTTGATGTTGCATTATTTTATCTACTTTTTACATGCTCAACAGAATAATTAATTATGAATTACATTATAATAATTAATTTCAGTATTTTCGTTTGGATAACAATTTAATTTTTTGAACATATTAATAATAATTTTTC
Organism: Lycorma delicatula; assembly: GCF_047948215.1. Classification (NCBI taxonomy): domain Eukaryota; kingdom Metazoa; phylum Arthropoda; class Insecta; order Hemiptera; family Fulgoridae; genus Lycorma; species Lycorma delicatula. The sequence continues at coordinate 28,588,891 of NC_134465.1, read as the reverse complement.
GAAAATTACCATCCTTTTTACATCCTTGTACGAAATAAAGGAAGTATTGTTATCGCGGAAACTTTCAGTTTTCAACGGAAATATCTATTTTCACCATCCCTGAATCCATTTTGACTAGTTTTGGCTTAACGTCTCTACGTACGTATTTATCTCGCACAACTCAAAAACGATTAGCCGTAGGATTTTGAAATTTTAGATTTAGGACTGTTGTAATATTTAGTTATGCACCTTTCCTTTTGATTGCAATCGACTGAACCAAAAATGTCCAAAAAAGCTCAAAATCCAATAAAAGTGGGATTTTGTACTTTTCCTTAATTGTATTAGAAATCATTGAGAACTTTTTGAACGATATAAGTGGTACTTATTTTCATTGGTTCCAGAATTATAGCTAAATAAAATTTTAATTAGTGAAATATTTGGATCGTAGAAGGCATATCAGTTCGAATCCGACTTATTTCCTTCTTTTTTTATTATTATTTTTTAAATTAAATATATTAATAATTATTAACCTCTGATTGTACTATGGGCTTATAAGCGCCGTCAGAAACTGGGTAGAGCGAAAGCATGGTACACAGGCTACGAATTCATCCATTTCCTGTCGGCATGGATGATTCAGGCACTATCTGTACAGGATGGGCAGATGCCATACAAGTCGCTGTCATGATTTCGACTGACTGGATACAGCAGAGCATGTGATATTTTTTTGGCCTAAATGGCGCGACTTAAGAGTAGTGCTCGAGAATCAGGGTGTGGAGGGGGTCAATAATATAATGGAGGTGATGCTCAGCAATAGCAACAAATGGGAATGTATCTCGACTACAATCACATCAATGATAGGAGAGAAGGCCAATGAAGAGAGGCGACAGCAGGCTGAGTAGATGCGAATCTATGGAGTTCGATGACGGGTGATCAAGGGGGGCCAGCTTCTGTGGGTGGGCGGCGGGGGCTCCTCCGAATCGTCGCTCGTCGAACGCCGCCTGGGGACGCCTTCCGGTCATCCGGATTTGGATAGTAGAGTGCCTAGGTGATCATCTAGGGGCCGTACATACCATATGGCTTAGATCCGCCCCTGCATGATTAGAGAGAAGGTTTTTTAGCGGGTGAGAGCCCCGCACTACCGTCAGTGCGGGCCTGACGGCGGCTGGCAGAGCTTTTTCCTCCCCCTGCGGGGAAAAAATAACCTTTGATTGTAAACAAATTAAAAAAAAATAAATGTTTTAACCTTTTTATTTTAATTTAAAGATATTGATTTATTAATAATTATTAACCTCTGATTGTAAAAAAAAAAGTGTTTATGTAATTTAATAGGCGTACAAGGTATACGTCATATAGTTCACATGATTTTTTTTTTGTGGGGTTCCTGGGTCATGAAACATCAGAACTGATTACCATACTTCTCTTCTTCCAGCTTAGTTCTAGATTTGTGTTTCCAGGAAAGTAAAAATAGAATCTATACAATTTATTTATGTAAAGTAATGAAATAAGCTGTCAAAGTACAAACTTTATTGAATGGAATTAATAGATTGTGAAGTGCGAGTGCCTATCCACTGTGTGAGATTTTTTGAGTTTCATTCCGATTTTCAAGGGGTTTTTTTTAACGTACACCCCTGAACTGTATCAGCAGTCAAACATAACTCAGCTCAGGAGCGTGTCCGTTAACTCAGACGGCCCTTCGCATCTACCGGCTGTACGTCTGGCATGACAGGTCGGGCCGCCGGTTGGATCTTTTTCTTTTCTTGTGCCCACTCAAACGAGGGGTGCCACTGCTGGCCCCTTTTGCTGGTTTGGGTCCTTTTGTTGTCCACTCTTAACAGGGGTTGCCAGTTTTGGTTCTCTACCGGTACGGGTTTACGATTTTTACGTTTTTCAAGGGCTAAAATTGATTTTTGAAATCCTGTTTTTTTTTTAATTTCTCGGTAACAGATGGAGAAATCAACTTGATTTTAGGTGAGTGTAAGATTTATGTCAATAAATCAGGTTCTATTTTTGAAATTCGACCTTGAACTGTGATGAAAGATAAAAAAATTTCTGCAGAATGGTTGTAAATTTTCTAATCTCGACTACGGTAAACGAGATATTCTGTAGATTTGTTCATACAAATATTCTTCAGATAAATATTTAAAAACTATTTTCGGGGTTTTTCTTATTCCGATCATTTTAAGGGGTTGCGAATGTATACGGCGCTGAGGCTCAACCACCACAACCCCACTGCAACCGTTACTGTATGTGTGCCTGTACCTAACCCCCCGGATTAGCCTAGTGATTAAACTTCTAATCCTAGTTAAGGCAGTTACTTTTATACGGATTTGAATACTAGATCGTGGATATCGTGTTCCTTGGTGGTTGGATTTCAATTAGCCAGATCTCAGTAATGAATCCATCGGGTTGGTCTAGTGGTGAACGCGTCTTCACAAATCAGCTGATTTGGAAGTCGAGAGTTCCAGCGTTCAAGCCCTAGTAAAGTCGGTTATTTTTACACTGATTTGAATACTAGATAGTGGATACCGGTCTTCTTTGGTGGTTGGGTTTCAATTAACCACACATCTCAGGAATGGTCGAACTGAGAATGTACTAGACTACACTTCATTTACACTCATACATATCATCCTCATTCATCCTCTGAAGAATTATCTATCTAAACGGTAATTACCGGAGGCTAAACAAGAAAAAGAAAGAAAGATCTCAGGAATGGTCGACATGAAACTTGTACAAGACTACACTTCATTTACATTTATACATGTCATCCTGATTTATCCTGTTAAGTAATACTTTAACATGGTTTCGGAGGGAAAACAGAAAAAGAAAGGAGAGACTGACTGCATCCGCCTCTGGTTAATAAACATCTGCATCTAGTTGATTAATAAACATAAAATAAAAAAAATTGACCATTACGAGAAACGCTAATAATCTTATAGCGCGGGCGAAGCTGCGACGGTGAGCTAGTTTTTAAAATAGTTAACATTATTAGACAGTTTTCAGTTATATGGTAATTTTATAACTTTTTATTCAATGTAATTGAATGTTTTTCATTTCTTTTCAAAACATTTAACGTTAATGTTACGCCTCGTATTCAGATATATAAACATAAAGTATAGTACAATCTCATTTCCTCTTACCGGATGTAAGTAAACTATTGTAGCATCAGTTTATTTATTTATTTTGCTTAACCCTAATAAACACAGACTTTTTATTCTAAAGTGATTATTTTATTATCGAATTCATATTAATTTGTTTCCAATTTTGTTTTTTTCTTTTTTTTCATAAAACTTTCATAAGTGTCGTTCTATACGCATATCTATTAATAATTTCTTCTTGATGTTCGACTTGCACCGCACTTTGATTGTATTATAATCCACTTTTTTGATTTCATTGCCCAATTTTTAGCTGCCATTAGATAAGTATCAATTACTATATAAATAATTATTGAATTAATATAGTGATGTTTTAGTTAAATTAAAATGTACTAGACTGTCAAGATAATATTACATCTGGACTCAGCGCTTTTTCGTTTCAGTCGATACTGACGTAAAATCTAAGTGCATTGATAGATCGGTAATTTACTCTTTGAGTTAGTAGTATGCTTGTTGTAGTCGTCCTTTTTTCTTTTTTTTTTGAGGTGGAGGATCCCCATTTAGTGGCGCCGAAGCAGTGTCGGACTCGCTAACAGGTTCTGCAAGCTGTAAACGGAAAAATCGTATGTATTCCTGCGCAGTACCGACTAAAGCTCCACCCCTGGCGATCACACCTCCTGGTAAACCGCTAATAAAGCATTACTTCAGGATGGGGTAAGCGCCTCCACACACACACACACACACACACACACACACACACACACACACACACACACACACACACACACACACACATTCGGTCTTCACTACCAAACATCATCCATACCAAACCACTACATGCACACTGCACACCACAAAAAAAGGAGGAAAACATCCACTAACATAGCACAAAACGTTTTTATTATAACAATATTTTTTGAGGGGTGCGATTTTGCAAACCTTTTGTGCAAATATTGTTATTTTTTTAATTCTTAACAAATGTGCTTAATGAATTTTGACCTTAATTAGGAGGCGAAATGTCAAGATACTGTAGATAATCTTGATCTCTCCCTAGAAAGCCGCACTCCCCCTTGACCTTTTAAAATGAAAATTTAATGGTATGAATGCCCAATACATAGAAGTAATCTGACCAAGTTTGGTCAAAATCGGTCTATTAGTTCTGGAGATATAAGGTGATTTAGAGGCCAACACCGAACACACATATACGTACATACGGACATTAAAATCCCGAAAATTTTAATCCGGTTTTATGGGTTTCTTAGGTGTCAAAACGTGGAGTTCCGGTGAAAACCGCATATTCTCAAATTAGACAGATTACAGTATTTTCCCGTCTAGAGCTATAGCATTATCTAGACAGGAAAATAAAAAGATATAATTAAAAAGCCTATTCATAGCATTGTAATAAAATCAGCTTTATTTGTAACTCAATTACTCGTAACAATCTAATGTGGACACCACATACTTCCTTTCCTTGTATGCCTATTAAATTACATTAACACATTATTTTAAAATCAAAACTACGTAAAATTTTATTTCATTAATAACTTCTGATATTTTTTCATGTTTTTTTTTTTTTATTGTTATTATTGAATTATTTACCGTAAAAATTGTTTACAATTAGAGGTTAATAATTTATTAATAAATCAATATATTTACTTTAAAACAAGGAAACGAAGTTTGATTCGATATACATCATTCCCCTTGGAAAACCAAATATTTCATTAATTAAAATTTTATTTAGCTATAACCCTGGAAGCAATGAAAATAAGTACCACTTATGATATACCGTTGAAAAGCTCTCAATGAGGGCTTATTACTGCAGTTAAGAAAAAATTCTAAATCCAAATTGTTTTAGATTTCGCGCTTTTTTGGATACTTTTAGTTCAGTCGATTGCATTGTTTCGGATTTTGGGCTTTCTTTTGGACACTTTTGGTTCAGTCGATTGCAATCAAAAGGGGAAGTGCATAACTAAATATTGCAACAGTCCTAAATCCAACATTTCAACATCCTACGTCTAATCGTTTTTGAGTTATACATACGTGCGTATAGACGTCACGCTGAAACTAGTCAAAATGGATTCAGGGATGGTAAAAATGGATATGTCTGTTGAAATCTGAAAACCGAAATTTTTCTCTATCACAATACTTCCTTTACTTCGTACAAGGAAGTAAAACAAAAAAAGGAAAAATAATATAAAAAAAAAAAATTAGATATTATTTTGATTACTGTGTTATCTTCATCTTATACAGATTAATTCACGAAGAATGCAGCAAACTTTTAGGACATGTTCTGTTAGTGAAAATAAAGAGAAATTAATGTAAAGATAGGTTCTTAAACGCTTCGTTAGCGAATGTCTTCTGGCGAAAAATTTCGCCCTGATTTCCCCGCTTTCGGTAAAATTAAGCCAAAATGTAATTCTTGAGATCCAAATTTAGGGGTAAATTTAGTGATTTTATAATGTTACATCTGACCTGAAAAAAAATAAACTTCAGAATTCTTGTGTTTAAAATTATTATTATCTTCTTTCCTGTATTTATTTTTTTACAAATCTAGGTTAGTTATCTCGCATTTTGTTTTTCATATGATGTTTTCCTTTGTAAGAATATATATATAAAATTAAGTAAAAAATATAATATAAATAAACTGTTATAAAAAAAATAATTAGTACTGTTGAAACCTTCCTTAAATTTAAATCTTTTTAACTCTGAAAACTAAATTAACTAAAAATTTTTTTTTTTTTTTTTATTTAAATTATGACACTTTAGATGAGTGTTTTCATTTGTTAGCCAGACTACATTATTACCGATTTTTTCATTAATAACTTTTTTGGTTGAAAAACGTTTATTTATTTCTCCAGCCAGTTATTTTTTATTAATTTTTAAAATTCTTTTACTTCCCCTTAATTTTATTATTATTTTTTTTAATTAGGTATTTGTTTAAACGCTTTTATTGTAAATTTTCATAAATAATGGTAATCTCCGTGGTGAATCTGTAGCGTCTCGGCCTTTCATTCGGAGATCCGGGGTTCGAATTCTTGTCAGGCATGGTACTTTTCACACGCTACCAGGTTCATTATCTTCCATCGGTACCTGTAAGGTGGTATAAGCCTGTTTTTACTACACAAATAAATAAATAATCTATTTATTTATTATAAATAACATTTTGATTTTTGTTTTTTCATTATTCATTTTAAGTACAGTATTTTATTAAATAAAATAATTTCTAGATATATGAGTGGTTATTTCTAGTATAGAAATTGAGTGAGTCAGAAAGTCAGAGAGAAACAATATGTATACATCTATTTGTATGTATAATATACTTATATATGTATAGTTAATTACGGAAAGAAGGAAAATTGATATGATAGTATTTTCTATCAGAATTTTTTATCTATGACATTTAATTTCCGGTAAAGAAAAAATAAATCAAAATTTATTATTCCTTAAATATATAAATTAAAATGTATAAATTTTAATTAACTGATATTTATCCTTTAAGTTTTATAATTTCAAAATTATTTTCTTTTTTTATTAATATAAATACCTAGAAAAAAAATCTTATGTGGGCACCACATGACTTCCTTCTACGCCTGTTAAGTTACATAAAAGATTTTTTTTAAATGAAAAGTACGTAAAATTTTATTTCAGTAATAGCTTCTGATATTTTTTTAGTTTTTGTTTTTATTATTTATTGTAAATTTTTTTTTACAATCAGAGATTAATAATTATTATTAAATCAATATATTTAAATTAAAAAAAAAGGAGATGAACTCTGATTCGAACCGATGTGCCTTTCCAAATATCCAAATATTTCATTAATTAAAATTTCATTTGTCTATAACTCTGGAACTAATGAAAATAAGTACCATTTATGATATATCGTTGAAAAGCTCTCGATGACAGCTGATTACTGCAGTTTAGAATATGTCCTAAATCCAAATACTTTTTGGATTTTGGGCTTTTTTGGGACACTTTTGGTTCAGTTGATTGCAATCAAAAAGGAGGTGCGTAACTAGATGTTACAACATTCCTAAATCCAAAATTTCAACATCCTTCGGGTAATCGTTTTTTAATTATGCAAGACATACGTTCGTACACAGTCTCGCCGAAACTAGCCAAAATGGATTAAACGATGGTCAAAATGAATATTTCCGTTGAAACTTGAAAACTAAAATTTTTTGAGATCACAATTCTTTCTTTACTTCGTACAAGGAAATAAAAAGAGGAATTTAAAATAGAAATATGTATAATAGCTTGATTTATTATTCCTTTTTTTCTGATTAAATCTTAAATGTAAAATAATCACCTTGAATTATTATCAGCAACGGCATTATTATAAGGAATTTATGTAAGGTAGTCATTATATTTGAATTTTCCTTATTTTGATTTTTAAGTGTTAAAAAGTATTTATTAAAATGTAATATTTCATTTTTACTTAAATATACATTTAAATATATAATTATTTTAGGTTACTTTATCGCGTTAATATTAATTAAAAGTAACTAATGTGTTTTATAAAATATTTTATATATTCCGTTTAACAACTACTCAATTTATTTTGTAAATATTCTAAATAAAATTGTATACGTCTTTAAAGTATTCCTTTTTGTAGTACTCTGTTTATATGGCACTAGAAAACAAAGATACTTTGAGTAAATATCTCTGTAAAAACACGGACCGTTTTTTGAAGAGAAAAAAAATAAATTTCAGGTTATAAGATTGTGTACCAATAAGTGTGTTTGCGCGCGCGCTCTCTCATTTTCTCTTTCTCCCCCTTTGTTACGCTTCCTCTTTTCAAACCTAACATACATGTACACATAAGGAAAAATAAAAAAGATAAAGTTTGTTGCTAATAAACATTATTAATAAATTTTCATTCCTGTAACACCGTTTTCAGAAATGACAAACTTACAAATAATATTCTTGTTTGTGGAATGAATTTTCAATCGATTTTACACAGGATACATTCCGTTTGATCTTTTTATTACCCCAAAAACAACCGCAAACAAGTTTGACTCTCAATGACGGGTAAGGATTTACACGACATTTACTTTTTTTCCAAAGTGCTCAATCGTCGGAAGGAGATTTGCGAATCTCCCGTCTTATTTACATATTAGATATGGCGAAATCTTTCCTTAAAAATACACATAAGTATCTGAGGCTCGTGGTGGCTGTATCGTACATAGTTTATTGTTAGAATATTTTAAAAAAACTGTTGTGTAAAATAAAATTTACTTAGATAATTTTTTTATTAATGACAGAATACAATAAATTATTTGAAAGGTTGTTATTTCAAAGGTGGCAATAAAATAACAGCTGATGAACAATGCGAAATTCTAAGTTAGTGTTTAAATTATTCTGTAAGGTGTATTAAGTATATCGGGTACTGTGAACTGTGCTGTCGTTAGAGAGATTTTCTTTGAATTTTAGTTTGAACGTGATCGGTTTGCCATTGAAGTAATGCGGTACTTATTTATAGGAATACGCTGAAATGATATTCATTTTGGGTGTGTGTAGTGGTAATGCTACGGTTACTGCGTAGAATATGTAATACGTTTTCAGAATCGCAGGATGTGTGATTTCATCTCAGGAATGGTCGACCTGAAACTACACAAGACTACTCTTCATTTACATTCATACACATCATCTTCATTCATCCTGTGAAGTAATACTTCACAGGATGATGTACTGTGAAGTAGCCTCTGGAACGGTGGTTCCAGAGGCTATGCATAAAAAGTGAGAGGATTCCAGATCCCAAAACAATTAGCGTGACTTTTCGCATTCTTAGGAAATAGGTTCAATACCTTTTATTTGTACCAGCTACGAACGATCTCTCCAACACGACGCTGTTATTGATGAAATTATTATCTATGCAATTCAGCGCAGTTCAGTCGTTAATACACGACGTCTTTCTAAGCATAAAGGAATTTCGCATTCCACGGTTTGGAGGACATTTATACAAATCAACATCTACACCCAGGAGACGATCCGCTTCGCTTGAGGTTCTGAAACTGGTGGAATACAAATCTACATTTCTACAAGTATGTTTTGTTTACCGACGTGGCAAATGTTTCTCGAGGTGGCGTTAACAACTTACACAGTGAATATACACGGGCAGAAGAAGTAAATTCTCATGAAACGGTGGAAGAATACCGTAGAATTTCCACATAAACACGTAGGCACACATACACTCATGTTAATTGAATATATTTTAGCAGGATATTTCCTGTGTAAATGGGGTAAAACACCTACGCCCCTTTGCGAGTGTGGTGAAAATCAAACCGTCAAACACATCATAGAAGTTTGCTCTAGGACAGCTTATGATGAGACTCCTGAAGATTTCCTGATGTCGACTCCAGAATCAGTAGCTTATATTAATTTGTAATTTTTGAATGTAATTGTTGTTGTGTCTTGGTGCCATACGCTAAATAAATAAATTAGCACGAAGGAGTGGATTATATCTTATAATATTGTTAATGATTTCTTTAATAACATCAAAAATCAGTACACAATTTATATAAATATATACAAATGTTTCACGAAGTTCTTCCGAGATTTTCATAACCTATTCTACTCGTGAAAATAATGGAAAAAGTTCATATAAACATATGTCCTAACATGCTTCATTAGCGAGTTACGGCTAGTGAAAGATTTCTCTCGGATTTCTGCTACCCCGGTGAAATGATGTACTGAAATTTTTAAGAAGTTAACTAAGGGACAGAATTAGTGATTTCTTATGGTTTTTAACCTGAAAAAATCGAATAATATAGCTCCCAGAACCGTCTCTCCAGTAGTCTTTGAGAAATCTAAAGTGAAAACCAATAAATTAGGGTAAAATTCCCTTTTTTTTTATGTTTGACGTACATTAACTTACCCTGATTTGTAACTAAAAATTGAAGTTTTTATCTAAGTAATTTTTAATATTTATTTACTTTTACTTTGAAAGTAACTACTTTAATTTGCATTTAACAACTTAACAGTTGTTAAATGGGTAATAAGCACATAAAACTTTTAATCAAAACTTGTATAGAATTTAATTCTGAACGTAGTGTAAGATAAGTTTAATAAAATAAAGAAAAATTAAGAAACATTGAATTTTATTTAGAAAAATTTCTGCACATCTCAGAAAAGTACTTATTTAATGTAAAGAGAAATCAAATTCTTTTTTTGTGATGTGAAAAATTAAAAAAAAAAAATTACTGTTACAAATTGCTTTTTTTTTTTTTTTTTGTCTTCAGTCATTTGACTGGTTTGATGCAGCTCTCCAAGATTCCCTATCTAGTGCTAGTCGTTTCATTTCAGTATACCCTCTACATCCTACATCCCTAACAATTTGTTTTACATATTCCAAACGTGGCCTGCCTACACAATTTTTCCCTTCTACCTGTCCTTCCAAAATTAAAGCGACTATTCCAGGATGCCTTAGTATGTGGCCTATAAGTCTGTCTCTTCTTTTAACTATATTTTTCCAAATGCTTCTTTCTTCATCTATTTGCCGCAATACCTCCTCATTTGTCACTTTATCCACCCATCTGATTTTTAACATTCTCCTATAGCACCACATTTCAAAAGCTTCTAACCTTTTCTTCTCAGATACTCCGATCGTCCAAGTTTCACTTCCATATAAAGCGACACTCCAAACATACACTTTCAAAAATCTTTTCCTGACATTTAAATTAATTTTTGATGTAAACAACTTATATTTCTTACTGAAGGCTCGTTTACCTTGTGCTATTCGGCATTTTATATCGCTCCTGCTTCGTCCATCTTTAGTAATTCTACTTCCCAAATAACAAAATTCTTCTACCTCCATAATCTTTTCTCCTCCTATTTTCACATTCAGTGGTCCATCTTTGTTATTTCTACTACATTTCATTACTTTTGTTTTGTTCTCGTTTATTTTCATGCGATAGTTCTTGCGTAGGACTTCATCTATGCCGTTCATTGTTTCTTCTAAATCCTTTTTATTCTCGGCTAGAATTACTATATCATCAGCAAATCGTAGCATCTTTATCTTTTCACCTTGTACTGTTACTCCGAATCTAAATTGCTCTTTAACATCATTAACTGCTAGTTCCATGTAAAGATTAAAAAGTAACGGAGATAGAGAACATCCTTGTCGGACTCCCTTTCTTATTATGGCTTCTTTCTTATGTTCTTCAATTGCTACTGTTGCTGTTTGGTTCCTGTACATGTTAGCAATTGTTCTTCTATCTCTGTATTTGAACCCTAATTTTTTTAAAATGCCGAACATTTTATTCCAGTCTACGTTATCGAATGCCTTTTCTAGGTCTATAAACGCCAAGTATGTTGGTTTGTTTTTCTTTAATCTTCCTTCTACTATTAATCTCAGGCCTAAAATTGCTTCCCTTGTCCCTATACTTTTCCTGAAACCAAATTGGTTTAAAAAATTGAATTGAAACAAATTGCTTTAAAAAATTGAAATTACACAGCAAAGTAAAAGTAAATAAATAAAAATTACTTAGATAAAAACATTTTTATTAATGACAGAATTACAATAAATTATTTAAAAATTGTTATTTTTTTAATAACTTTAAAAAAGTTGAAAGTAAAATAATAACAGCTGATCAACAACGCATAATACTGTATTAGAATCTAAATCAGATCAGGTACATTAAATATATCTGGTACTGTGAACTGTGCCGTCGTTTTGAAACGTTTTCTGTGAATTTTGTGTTTGTACGTGATCGGTTTGCAATTGAAATAATGCTGTACTTATTTGTAACAGACGAATTTGGTATTCACTTTGGGTGTGTGTAATAATATTACAGCTGCTGTAGTAGAATATGAAATACGTTTTCTGAATCGCAGCATTCCAGATCGCAAAACAATTAGCATGACGTTTCGGAAAACAGGTTCTCTACCTAATATTCATTCGCATTATGGATGCGGCTGGGCAACTTAAGGACAACCTTGAAGAACTAAAAAAAGCAACGAAAGTAGTTGCAGAAGCGTACCAAGAAATGTATTCAAAATTGAGGCTCATTTTTGAACATTTATTATAAACTAGTATGTATAACGTACTTTGATCTAGTGTACAGTTTCTAAATAAAATTTGAATTTTTCCTAACTTTTCTTTGTTTTATTCAACATATCTTACACAATTTTATTCAGAATTAGATTCTCTACAATTTTTGTATAAAAATTTTCACGTATTTATTACCTATTTAACAAAATTATTGTACGTCAAACAAAAAACAGGGTGTTTTACCTCAATTTATTAGTTTTCACCCCCGAGTTTTCAAAAATTATTGCAGAGACGGTTCTGGGACCTATATTATTAGATTTTTCTGGTCAAAAAACATAATTCACTTATTATTTTTAATTCTAAAAATTTCAGTACGACTTGATTTCACCGGTGTAGCTGAAATCCGAGCGAAACCATTCATTAGCCGTAACTCACAAACGAAGAATTTAAGACATATGTCTACAGTAATAACTAATATGAACTATTTCCATTTTTTTCACGAGTGGAATAGGTTATTGAAGTCTTGGGAGAATTTCGTGATAAATTCTATTTATATTTAAAATAGGATAAAGAAAATTAATAAAAAGAGCAATGATTTTTTAAAATAATTTGAAAATCATATCCCATGAAAAATTTTATGTTAATGATTAATAATTAAAAAATATTCTACAGAAAATTTCAATATTTGATAAGCAAGTAAATTAGACAATTCTAAAATTCATGAAATTTATATATATATGTGTATATATATATATATATATATGTATGTATGTACACACACTCTAGCAGACCCGGCAATGCTTCGATATTGCTAGATTTCAATGTATGTATAGATTAAAGTAACCCAATTGAAAGTTTGAGAAAACTTTAACAAAATGAACTTTTTACAATTTAATTTTTCCCCATTTCCTTTCCCCTTCCCTTTTTCCTCTTTTCCCATTTACCGTATTCACTTTTCCCATTTTCCCTTTCCCTTCCAACTTTTCACCCTTTCCTATTCCATCCCCAATTTCTCTTTCCCTTATTTTCATTTCCCCCTTTCCTTTATTTTTTTCTTCTCCTTTTCCCTTTCCATTTCTTTTCCCGTTTTTCCTTTTCCCCTTTTTCCATTTATTCTTCCTTCCCTTTTACCTTTTCGATTTTTCCCCTCTTTTCATTTTCCCTTCCTTCCTTCCCATTTCCTTTTCCTTCCCCAATTTCTCTTTCCCCTTATTTCCATTTCCCTCTTTCTCTTCTCCAGTTCCTTTTTTTATTTTTCCTTTCCCCTTTCCATTTATTTTTTCGTTTGCCCCTTCTTCCTTTTTACTTTACCGATTATTCCTTTTTCCGATTTTTCCCTTTCTCTCTTTCCCCGCGCATAAATCGGTCCAGTAGTTCTTTATTCTATAGCGGACACATATATCGGAAACATTGAAATGGAATCGTAAAATATTTAGTATAGTGTGTTGCTTTTACGTCCAACAGATAGCGTTTTTAAAAAATAGCGTGTTTTTACCTGTCCTAGGTGTGACACATTAGATATATAAAAACACGCGCGTATTCGAATGCAACGATGTGGCAAATTTCATTCAAAGTTATCGGTGAAGAATTTTTCGGAGATTTAGATTTTGAACAAATGAGCATTTGAATTTTTAGTTATATAGAAATATATATGTTATTAGATTTTTTCCGTAATTAATGAATGGTTTTCATTAATTCAGAAGATAAGTAAATTTATTTGCCTTCCGTTATCTACAATTTAATTGTAACTCAGATTTTTAGTCTCAGTCGCTATTAAAAAGTTCTGTTTTTTTTTTTTTTAAATGAAAGGAGAAAAATTAATTCTCATTCGAGATCCATCTACTGTGTAACTGTATACAATACTGTTAACAAACTTAAATAAATGAAAATTATTTACAGTATTCTTATATATAACTTTTTTTGTGCACAATATGCGATTTGTTAGGGTAACATGTTGAGACTTCTCTATTTGAGTTAGTTTTATAAAGAGTTGTTTTAATTATAACTTGTGTATGAGAAAAGTTTACAGTATTACATTTTTTAAATTCAAATGAATGTTTAAGAAAATCCTTAATCCAAATCGAGGAGTGTTTTATTTTAAAAAGAATTTAAAATCATGAATATTTTATACCGTATGATTTGGTTCTTTTTTATTATTATTATTATTATTATTATTATTATTATTATTGCTTTTAATCAAAAACATAATATTTCAGAAAATAATTAAAGACACTTTCTAAGATTCATTAAAGATTTTCCTAAAATCTTTATTTTTATAAAAAGTTAAAAATAATTTTTTTTTTGTCCTAAACGAGATTTTATTAGTTTGTAACAATTTTTCTCAAGTTAGTTAAGATTGCTTACTCATTGGTTAAATGGAACGAATTGTAGGATGAAGCTACTCCAAACTCCAACTTAATTCATACTTAAAAAAAAGAAAAGGACAGAGTAATCAAACAAAATAAACTAAATACAAGCACAATCACTAAATAAAGGATTTCCATCCCAACGCTGGCTATTTCATTCCAGTTAAAATTGTCTGTGACTTGGAACGGGTTCCTGAGTTATTTTTTTCTTTTCTTTTTTTGAACGATGGTTTGTTTTATGTTTTTCCATGGATAGATCCTTATATTTAATCATTCATTCGACATCCTTATTCTTGTTTTATCTTTTTCCTATATTAGATCCTGCGGTTCGCTACCATTACATAGCTATGAGAATGGTTGTCAGGATTTGTAAATCCAGTGATTCTTTGATCTGACGTGATGAGTGGGCTGTTTTTCTACTGATTTAGTAAATTGTTTCCTATACAGATGATTTTGTAATTAAATTCCTTGTCGGGTAAACCTTGACTTTGTAATTTAAAAGAAAAAAAAAATCAAATTTAGGACGATATATCACCCCCCCCCCCTTTGTTTGTTTTAACATATCGTCTGGAACTGTTTTTTTGTTAAGAGTCTGTTGCTGTTGTTAAGAGTGCATCTTAAAAACAACAATTGTAATTATTATTTTTAACAAATTGTAAGTTTAAAAATTTTGGGGACGCTAGAAAATGTTTGATTCTCAGTGTGGACGGTGGGTGAAAAAGTTCGAGAATCAATGCTGTAAAGCTATGATGCAAAGAAAGTAAAAATAATTAGCAGGTAAAAAGTACATTTTTAATAAATTATAAAGAACATTTTTAAAAATTTTATTAATAAAAAAAAAAAACGGTACAAAGAGTCGAAAAAGACCTCGAGCAACCAACAAAAATCTAATATATGAAACAGTTATATTTAGGAAAATGGTTGATGAATCTAACGTTTCAAGAAAAAATGAAACCCAAAAGAATATAATGAGAAAACTTTGGGGGAAAGAAAAATTCCAAATTATGTAAAGGTTCTCAAAAGATGGCCTGAATGAAAAAAAGGCCTATACTTAGGAAAAATTATAAAAAAAAGTTAAATGTCGAACAGTACTTTGAGATTAAATATATAAAATTACCAGTCATACTGTTATAAACAATGCAGCAGTGTAAAATTAACTTTAAAATATGTTAAACTACTAAAATCTCAGAATCAGATTGCGTATCTCAAATTAAGGTATGACCCTTTTTTTTTATTGCATAAGATAAAAATTTATTTTAAGAAAGGTGGAGGTAGCATAAACATTAAACCAATCAAACTGATATCCCCTCCAATTAATTAAATTTAAGGGACAAAAATACAGTTTAATGTTTATTACAAGGTGAAAAGATAAGATGCTACGATTTGCTAATGATATAGTAATTCTAACTGTGAGTAAAAAGGATGTAAAAGGAAAAATGAACGGCATGAATGAAGTCCTACGCAAGAACTATCGCATGAAAATAAACAAGAACAAAACAAAAGTAATGAAATGTAGTAGAAATAACGAAGATGTTACACTGAATGTAAAGTAAAAATAGGAAGAGAAAAGATTATGGAGATAGAAGAATTTTGTTATTTGGGAAGTAGAATTATTAAAGATCGACGAAGCAGGAGAGATATAAATTGCCGAATAGCACAGGCGAAACGAGCCTTCAGTCATAAATATAATTTGTTTGCATCAAAATTTAATTTAAACTGTCAGAAAAATATTTTTGAAAGTATATGTTTGGGTCGTAACTTTATATGGAAGTGAAACTTGGACGATCGGAGTCCCTGAGAAGTAAAGATTAGAAGCTTTTGAAATGCGGTGCTATAGGAGAATGTTAAAAATCAGATGGGTGGATAAAGTGACAAATGAAGAGGTATTGCGGCAAATAGATGAAAGAAGCATTTAGAAAAATATAATTAAAGAAGAGACAGAGTTATAGGCCACACATTAAAGCATCCTGTAATAGTCGCTTTAATATTGGAGGTACAGGTAAAAGGAAACAATTGTGCAGGCAGGCAACGTTTGGAATATGTAAAACAAATTGTTAGGGATGTAGGACGTAGAGAAATGAAACTGAAATGAAAGGACTAGCACTAGATAGGGAATCTTGGAGAGCTGCATCAAACCAGTCAATTGACTGAAGACAAAAAAAGTTTATAATTCTGGAACACTTTGACAAAAAGATTTTTTATAAAATTAAAATTCTAAAACATTTTTAAGTATGGTCCTTCATGGCTATTTATAAAGATGTTTCTGGAACACTGATATAATACGTTTTTCAACTAACTTGTGGACATTTTTTAAAAGTTTCGTTTTTAATAAATTAACTAATTTTTGTACCAATTTTCAAGATATCTTCCTTTCCAGAATTTCTGATCTCTATATTTATGACAAGTCCTTTCTTGTAGTTTTAAATTTTTTTTATGTACGTTTTTATTTTATTATGAAAGAGAATAACTTTGATTTAGGTTAATTTTAAATAACTTGGGAAATTCATGTACTTTAAAACTGTTTTTTTTTTCTTTTTGTTTGGAATGTGACTGCTACAAGGTAACAGATATCTTTGTAATTTAGTAATAGGACGTTAGGATGTTTAATCAATTTAATTTGCAGATTTATACGAGTTAAACAAAACTTGGAACAAAAGTTTCTTTTTATCATTTTAATTATATAATAAATGTTGAAGAAATACTAATGAAGAATTATGTCTACTAAGTAAAGTTATATTCATTCCTAGTTCGTACAAGTTTCGCTTGATTTTAAATTACTATTTTAAACATTTTATCTTTCCTTAGATGTTTAATGAGAGCCTTTTAAAGTTCTAATTGCAAAACATTACGCCTTTGGACTGTTTCTTTAATTTAACATTTTCATTTCCTTTTTGTTTTGAAAGCGAGTTCATTTATCTTCCAAAAAAAAACTTTAAAAAATTTTTATATAACTATTTTATTTTAATCAAAATTATTCGTCTGAATTTGTTAGATCGCTTAAAAATTGGAAATTTAATAATTAAATAAATCGTTAAGCACGTTATACAATTACAGCTATGTTAAACAATTACAAGTAAAATAGAATACAATAAAATTTGTCAATAAATTACTTTACAATATACAATAAAAATAACTTACGTATGTTATTAACAAAGAATGTTGTTTAACATAAACCTTACTTATGTAAATCTTAATGGATATTACTTATTTATTGTGAGTTACTACACCTTGGTTACCGATTGAGGAACACTGATCTACAAGGCTGTACTAAACAAGTACAGTCTTGCAACAATGCAACTAGAGTTGCACATTTAATTAGAAATTAATTTTTTTTTTCATATTTTATGAATTTTTTTTCTTTGTATTGACAACCGAACTTCTACCAGGTCATCTATCAAGTCGCCTGTTCCGATCTAAAAAGAATGCCTCAACCTGGCAATTCCAACTGAGGTGTAATACGTCTGTTGTGGTAATAGCGTACACTAAGTAATTGCCAGATAAATGACTATGGATAATTTAAACTTTTTTTATTTACTTTTAAATTTACGAATTAATTAATCATTATATTAAATTAACAATAATTTAATTCTTTAGTTTACACATTTTTAAATATATGTTCAACACACTGTAACTAGAACAGATATAAAATTAGTAATGTGTTTTGTGTAAGATTTTAAAGGAAAGTGAAGTCATAAGTTATTAATTGCGTAATAATACTTAAGCTCACAGCTGGTTCATTATTAAAAAAAAAAAAAAAAAAATGAAAGTTATGTTTACATTTATCAACAGTATGAAGAAAACACATGAATCTGAACTGTGCCAACAACGGTTTTCTTGATCTTCTCCTCTGTCATCGATTTACAGGGTTGTGTGTATCCATACCTTATTTTGTAACCGTTCTTCCTGCATCCTCTTCAGGTGCGCTAACCATTTTTGTTTATTCTATAAAAATTTATCTTCTATCTTAAATATATTTAACTCTTTCCGAATTGTAGAACATATCCAATCTTGTAAAAACTTTCAAAAATTTCATAAACCGCAATTCTGATGCTTGAATTCTATTCTTATGCTTTGTACTAGGCCATCACGTCTCTGAACCGTGTAATAAAACCGATTCGGCCATCGTTTTATAAAATTTTAGTCTGCTTTCTTTCCTAGTTTTCTTCGTCAATGTGCACCGGTTTGTTCCATATATTGACTGGAATATCTATTGATATGAAACTATGTTAACTTTTTAATTTATTGATAAAAGTTGATTAATTATATATTGAAGCTAGGTTATACCAATTTTATAAATTACATATTTGAGTAATAAATATAAACGAATTCTCAATTAAATAATTTGTAAACTTAAATTTATTGTAGAATTTTAAAAATATTGTTATTAATCACTAAATAACATTTATTCACTTGTTTATCAGTAGAAAATTAAATAATATAATCAAGTACAAATAAAATCAAGTGCTGCTAGATATAGAATAAAAAAAAAACATTATGAAGTAATTATTTTATTTAAAATATACTTTTATTATTTCTACTTCAGCAAAATGAATAGCCGTACAATAAATATATATTTAGTTTTTATTAGTCTTAAGTACCACTAACTACATGTGAATACGTGAATAAATGAAACATAATGATATTCGTTTCGTTGTACGGTCTATTTTAATATTACAAAGAATGTACTTAAGATTGTGGTGGGAGGCATGTGGGCGTTTATTACGTATGCTCAAACCAGTCCTCTTTTCAATTCAGTTGACCTATAACCGCCGATCGTGGGGCGTATATAAATACAAACGATCCGTAAGAGAATTTTGCTGTTTAAATTTTATAAAAATAAAAACAAATCACTTTAACTGCAGTATTAATTTATTTCCAAACAGAGGAAAAGTAAGTAAACATAAAAAATACAGTTGCTACAAAACATTAGTGCGTTTATTTGGTATTTTCCGAGGTACATTGATGAAAATTAGATAACATGAAAAATGTAGCTGTAAAATTATTGAAGCTTACATATTTACAATGATTGAAATTTTACAGTAACAAATTGTATAGAATATTAGAAAATATGAAAACTCCAGATGCTAGAAAACCATTAATATATTAGTATTGATTCTGGTTGTATTACAGCTATCGGACGTTGGCGATTCAACGCATCAGTGGGACCCTGAAACAAATTTGAATTTTAACTAACTTTTTTCCACTTCCTCCAACCCTTTTTCGTCCTAAATCTGTTTGATGTACACTCGGGAGGTAATCCCCTATCCAGTAATACCATATTCATGGGGGTTTGTGTTGATGTCGTCTTATAAATGGTACAAAACCGTCGTCTTACCTTTGTGTATAATATATATATAGAGAGAATGAGAATGAGACATTTATTCTTTTATTTAATGATATTAATGGTCTGTAGTTGTTTATATATTTTTGTTAAAAGAAGTAAAAGTGTGTGTGCGCGTGTGTAACCGCGTACATAATTAAAAATAATATTTTTAAGTATTTCCGTTGGATTTACCAAGTTTGAACTTTCTGGCTTAGGTCGATGGTCAAGCAGGAATTATTTCTTTCTTATATTTAGAGCATTTTCCGGTAACAATTTTTCGGACTTTTAATAAATTCTTAAGATTATCTAAAATATGTCCGTTATTCTTATCTATTTTGTCCTTCGAATAATTTATACTAATATAATTATTTTTTTTTTTTTTTGTTTCAGGTAGTTACCAGTTAATTGATTTTTACGCGTAATTGCATCAAATTATCAAAATTTTCATTATCTCTTTCTTAAGGTAAGAAACATTTTTTTTTAAATTCAGTAAAAAAATTTAAATTATAAATATTAACCATTATTTTTTTTTTTTATTCTAATTCATATTCTTTTATCAATATATTTATGTTTTTCGGTACAAAATGAACGAAATAATATGCTGTAATTTTCTTTATCTTTTAATGTATTTTGTTTTTTAATTATATTTAATTACGATTTTTATCGGAATTTTTTGCTATTTCCATCCCTTTTTAAATAACTACTTATAAATTATGTTTTCATTAACTTAATAGTTTTGTTTGGTTAGCAGTTTTTATTACACGCATATACTCTGAATCTTTTTCTTACGTTTAATTTTTTAGTTAAATTTATTAGAATTTAGATTGAAATACAAATTTTTAGGTTAGGTTTTTTTTATGTGTCCGGATAACCCAGTTTATCCTTATCATCAGTATTTCAATAATTAAAACCGTTTTAGCGAATCTTTATGTAAAGTTTATCACAGGAATTAAATAAAAATTTCTTGTGAAGTTCTGCGCAAGAAGAGACCGATAATTAAAATAACCATAAAAACTATTAAATAAAAAATTCTAAATAAAAAAGGAAAAGAACCAAAAAGGAATAAAAAAGGAACCAAAAATTAAAAAAGGAAAAGAACTCGTTATATATTACATAAATTAAATGAGAACTAAAAGTGGTATAATTTCCTTTTTTATTAATATTAAAATATATTTTCTGTTTTTAAATTATTATAACCGTATAATTAGATGAAATAATTAAAAAATAACATTAGACCCTACACGCACGTATCAAGTTTAAACTCTTTCACTAGTATGACTCGCTGCCTATGCACATGTAAATATTCACCAATGCAAAGTCAACATAACATCAAATTGAGGTTATGTTGTCTGTGGTCGACCTTAAATCTAGAATAACTCAGGAACGACTTAACCAAACTTCATCAAATTTTCGCATACACTACTACAGCATGTTGTCTAAATTTCAATGAAATTGATTAGTAGTTTTGGAAATTTTTGAGCCATAGGTATAGTCCATGGATATACACACACACACACACACACACACACACACACACACACACACACACACACACTTACATACATACAGAGTGTTTCTAAAATGGTGGGCTGGCTATACTTTTGCGGATTATACTTGTAAAACTAAACAAAAAATGTCAATTTCTCCTTCGTTCTCCCCCTGACCGCCATTTTGTTATTTTCATATAAAAATTAATATTTGGTAAGTAATAAAGTTTTAAAATTAGCAAAAAATCAGGACCTAAATACCTTCGCAAATTACAAAATGGTGGCCAATTTTATTTTTCAATCCGTTATATCTCCATAAATATAAATTTTATCCAAATGTATGTGATTTGCTAAAATACTAAGCCTTTTTTTTTATTTTGAACAGAATGACATTTTATTTTTTAAAATCTGTTAACAAATAATCGAGTTATGGTAGAAAATTGATGTAATTTTATGTCTTTTTTCGTGTCCTCCAATTTACGTTTTCAATTCGATTAAATAATAATTGTTTTTATTTATTGTTAATTCTAATATTGTAAATTGGTATCAAATTAAGTAATAATTTTTTTGCAATATTAGACCTAATAATTAAAAAAATAAAACAACAAAAAATTAAAAAAAAAAAAGGAGATGAAGTCAGATTTGAACTGATGTGCCTTCTATTGTAAGATCCAAATATTTCATTAATTAAAATTTCGTTTCGCTTTAATTTTGGAACCAATGAACATAAGTACCACTTATGAAATATTGTTGATAAGCTCTCATTGAGGGTTATTACTGCAGTTAAGAAAAAGTCCAAAGTTTTTGGTTCACTTTTGCTTCGGTCAATTGCAATCAAAAGAGAAGATGCCCAACTAGATGTTACAACAGTCCTAAATCCAAAATTTCAACATTCTACGGCTGATCGTTTTTGAATTACGCGAGATACATACATACATACGTACGTACGTTCATCGCAACCTCGTAAGGGAATACACACCCGCCTTGTGACGCTTCCGGTCGCCTCACCACCCCTTCCGTTCATAGACCTGATGGGCTTTAACGACGTACTTACGTATAGACATCACGCCGAAACTAGTCGAAATGGATTCAGGGATGGTCAAAGTGGATATTTCCGTTGAAATCTGATAACCGAAATTTTTGGCGATCACAATACTTCCTTTATTTCGTACAAGGAAGTAAAACTTTACTACGAAGTTGTAATACTTTTTTGGTATTGGTTATTTCATCTTATACATATAAAATGAACTTCCTCACATACATATGTGATGAAATTTATAGTAAATTTATCATTAAATGTTTAAATAAATATATGCTTATATATGTTTTTCATTATATGTTTACTCCAAAATCACCTCCAAAGAAGATTTATTAATTTTTCTACGCTTACTATGTTAAGTGGAAGAAACTAAAATAAAATCCCTTGAAAAATGTACGACCAATAAAAACTTAACTTAGATTAATTTTTTGGGGTTGGAGTGAATTATATACAATGAAATTTTATTGTAATATTATTAAAAGTTAAAAAAAATTTATTCCATATTTTTAAGCTTTAATCGGCTCTTCCACATTTAATATTTTTCTGTATATATTTTTTATCTCTTGTTCCACTTCTGTTCTTAGGAAATCAAAAAAAAAAAAAATTATTCGATTAAAAATAAGCAATAATAAAAGCATAGCTTTTTTGATTTTTGGGGAAGGAGAGAATTTGAAAGGCGGTTTTATTTTTTAAATGGTAACATAAGCATACACACATGTACTAAAATTAATATAAAGTGGTGTTATATTTGTAAAATTTTGAGTAAATTAACTTAAAAAAAAAAACATTTACCTCACCCCCTTGTAGATATTAATCCCTAAATTTCACCAAAAATTGCCCCGTATACTGAAATCTCTGTACCAAATTTCATCAAAATCGGTATATCCAGTCAAAAGACATTAAGTTTCAAATATGCCAACACACGTACGAACATTACTTCTTTTTTGTTGGAGGGGGGGTGGTACCTGTGTCATGAAACGACGAGAAATGAAAAAACTGCCACACTCCATTTTTCTGATTACCCTTTTTTCATCATCTTCTTGCAGCGTAGCTGTAGAGATGACGCCAGGAAAGTAAAAATCGTAATTAATAGGTGTGCAATACAGTTTTAATAATTGATAAAGAATATTTTTTTTTTAATTTTATTAATGAAAAAAAGATAAAACAAATTGTTAAAAACAGTCGAAAAAGATTTCGAGCAACTAAAGTTGTACAAACTTTGGGAGTTTGAGGCGGGCGCAAAGTAAGTTCTGACCGGCTGGCCGAGACGGGGAGGCCCGTTAGGGTATAGGATATTCCTCTGGACTGTGTTATATTTAACTGCAGGATCTGGCCCAGGGGAGAAGGTCAAAAGAAAAAAAAAAATTTTGTGTATGAAATAGGAAATTGGTTGATGAATCTAATGTACTGAGCTTAATATAAAGCGGAATTGTGTTTGCGAAATTTGAAAAAATTGACCCTCAAAAATTATCTATCCTCCTCTAGGATATATTATTTATCCCAAAATTGTACTGACAAACTGCCCCATACACACGAATCTCTGTACAAAATTTCATTAAAATCCGTTTTCCCAGTCAAAAATTACTGCTTTCAAACACGCCAATACTCGTATATAAGTACGAATAGAATATTACATCCAACTTTTTTTAGATGTTTTGGATTTTGGCGGGGGGGGGGGGTACCTGGACCATGAAATATTACGAAATAATAAAATAAAAAAATGAAGTAGTAAAACTGTTTTTTTTATCATAGTTTTAGAGCTATGATTCCAGGAAAGTATAAATAAGTGACCTGATATGAGATATAAACTAATTCTCAAATTTGCATAGGTATTCTCAAGTTAACAATCGTATTTCATTCAGGGTTACTGAAGAAAATGAAAAGCAAAGTGGATTCCTGTTCCTGTTTTCGTCGAGGTGAATAACAATATTTTATTTCCAAATAATACGTTCTTTAGGAACTTACTGTATTATGAAAATCATTACTATTAGAGAAAGCAGCTCTTAATTATTGCCAAGTTTAGTTCAGACGCCTTATACATCATAGCCATAAAAAATACTGAGAGTGTGTAAGAAACAAATCGATGAGCTTTTTCCATAAAAAAACAATGCATTATCTAAATTGATTATACTCAGTAGGGTATTTAGGTGATATTACTTTACAAAATGTTTCCCTATTTTATCTTCAAATTACTGTTATAACAATATTTAATCAAAAAATCATCTTTACTGCGGTATTATAATTTATTACAGTCCTGTTATAATACGTCTGCAAAGAACTTGGCGGTGGTTAAATTAAATTAATAGAAATAATTGAATTAAATAAAGCACTTATGTTAGACTTTAATCCACTTGTATCGTCGACCTTCAATTTTTATTTAATTAAATGTTAAAGTTCATAGATTGTAATATTACATATAATTTATTAAATTTAAGTTATGTCTATTAAGTTATTATATCATTTATATTTTATTGTAACATTTACTGATAGTAATTGTTAATACGGAAGCTTTAAAAAAATATGAGTATATATATATATCTTCTTTTTTTTATTTCAATAGTTAAAATCTAGAATATTTAAATAGTATATTTTCAGTTTTTATTCATTTTTACCTAATTTTATTAGTCGGCTTAACAATCTGGATATTAAAGAAAACTGTTTTATCAAAAAAAATAAAAGGTTTTCAAACAAATCTTAATTTCATTAAAAATTCTATTTAAATTCCTTGGATTATCATAACTTTTATTATATGCGGCCCTTTTGCCTTCGCTGCAGGTGTCATCCGGACATCTTGAATGTCCTACATCGTTGCCCTGTGAACTAGCTAACCGAGTTAGCGGAAGCACGAACCCCGCGGCTAGTTCTAAATTTTATAGAACTAATTCGTGTGTAAATATCTCATAAAATTCGAGGCAAATGAATAATAATGGAATGTCATCAAATGTAATTCGTCGATTATCGAAAATCATTTGTTTAACCGGTTCAGTATTGTCGTTAGTCTTCGAAGTGGAAGGCCTACCTTAGGGCTGTTCATCACCGAAAGAAATCCTACCATTTTTAAACCGATCAATCCAGTCGTAGATCTCGCTTCCACTCAAACATCTTTCTTCATATTGTTGCTGAATTCGACGAATAATCTCTGATGGTTTACCCCTTCGATCTGTGGAAACGTATCACTGCTCGCATTTCTTGGTGCAATCCGACAAAGGAGCACCCTCATTTTAAATAGACTTTTAAACACAGTCACAAATAGCTGACAATGAAACAATACATTCAATGAACAGCTGATAGAGATTATGAGTTACAGCAAAACAATCATTGCTGCCATACATGTGATTGGTGATTGGGAGGGAAATCAAAATTTCCCTTTACTTTTTCACTTACGATCGTATGTATATTTAAAAAACATAGAAAAAAATACTTACTGTATACAAATAACGCAGCAAAATCAATACGAGTGTAATGTATTTAGGGTGTAAGTATGTTTTTTTTTTTCACTGTAGCAGCTCAGCGGCTGAACCTATTTATATGTATGACCCCACGTTGGAATCCTTACGTTACCGAGAGTGTTATAACCTCTAGACACATACACACACACACACACACATATATATATATTTATATATTTATATTTATATTTATATATTTATATATTTATATATTTATATATTTATATATTTATATATTTATATATTTATATATTTATATATTTATATATTTATATTTATATATTTATATATATATATATGTATATATATATATACATACGTTTAAAGAATTTTTAAAAAAATTTTACAATAAATTATACTATATATAAATAACGCAGTAAAATCAATACGGCAAACGAAATGAACAACGTCATTTCCAACATATAGGCAATGGAAAGTTTATAAGTACGCGGGCATTTTAACCAAGTTAAATATTTTAACGAAATCATATTGTCATAAAGCCTTCACGAATCTAATGGCAATAATCCGAAATTTAGGGGCACCGCACTTCTACATTACACTGTCATGTAATGATCTGCAACTGGCCGTACATCCTATATTTTTTGGTAGATTTCATTAGAAAGCTACCTATTATAATGGATACTATGATTCGACTTCCGGAAATATTTATTTCACTTTCAGTTTCTTCTGGATACGATAACTGCCGTAATTTCCGCCAATCACTTTCAAATTGATGCATAAAATATAACGACTCAAAATCTGGGTCAAGTTCGTTATTGGGTAAAATCGGACCATGGTAGTGGAAATGGGGGACTTTTTCGAAAAAACAAAATATCGCTATAACTTTCTTATTAATTAAAATATCGAATTCGTTTAAAGTTTCTTCTATTCTTTCGATAAGGGCCTAAAACTTATCTAAGTAAATTTTTATGATATCACGAACTTTTGGCCCAGGGGGGTCAAAAAAATGGGGTTTCGAAGATAAAAAAAATCATAACTCCCTTAATCGGCACAGTATCGAATTAGTTTAAAGTGGTCGTTAGTCTTCTAAACATTACCTAAATCTTTTGTCTGTAACCATTTTTGATATGACCAACCCTTACGGCAAGGGATGACATGAGATGAGGCTAGTCGTATGCCAAAAAAACATGTGAAACCTTTTTTCACATGCAACCATTTTCGTATTGAGTAAATTTGAAGTTTTTCTTAACTTTAAGTGGATTTTTTTTTATCCTCTACTTTCTTTTCTTCTTTTTCTTTTTCCTGTTTAGTCTCCGGTAACTACCGTTTAGATAATTCTTCAGAGGATGAATGAGGATGATATGTATGAGTGTAAATGAAGTGTAGTCCTGTATACTCTTAGTTCGACCATTCCTGAGATGTGTGGTTAATTGTAAAACCCAACCACCAAAGAACACCGGTATCCACGATCTAGTATTCAAATCCGTGTAAAAATAACTGGCTTTACTTTTATCCTCTACTTAGCAGCGCTGAAATCTACCTCCGCCTTCCGGCGTGCCGAAAGGGTTTTTTAATTTTTTTTTGACACCCGTGTTTTTTAATTTTTAACAGCTTTAAAACTTACGTTTTATTTTTAATAAACTTCAAAATTCTTCTATTTTTATTAAGTTTTTTTTTTGGACTTTATTCATATCATTTTACTCAGAATGAAATTCTCTGTAAGTTTTATTTAATACTTTTTTATGTATTTATTAGTCATTTAAAAAGCTATTTTTCGACAAAAATAAATTTGTTAGTTTTCAACCCCAATTTTTTATCTGGGATTCCTCTAAACTATTAATATTACAGTTTTTTCAGGTAGAATTTTATATAAAACAACTAAATTTATGTTTTCATTTGGGTTCCAAGAATTTACAGTTTGGCTTAATTTTGCCGAAGGCGCAGATATCATGATGAAATCTTTCCCTAGCCAATAAAATGTTTCCGGACCTATGTTTTTTATGAATTTTTCATAAAATAAATAAATAGATCTCTGAAATATCTAATAGATCTGAAATAATATAAATATACATCTCTGAAATAAACCTCTTGAAAATTTGTTACATTCTTCGAGAATTATTCTGTATATTTCTCTGAAAACGGTTAGTAATCCTGCACTCTATGCTAATGTAAACTCTATGCTAATTTTAGTTTCTTTGTTTATGAAGTTTTTAAGTAGTACTTAAAGTTCAAAGTAATTTCAAAGTTTTTCTTGATAAAGTATAATTGCTTTTAGTTTATTGTATGAATTTAGTACGATTTACATCACAACGTGTAAGTTATATCATTATAATAGAGAATAATATTATTAGTTTTGCTTATGTAATAATACGTATTGAATTATATTATATAATATACGTATTATGTATTCATATATGTATATAATATATATATGTAATATATGTATATATATGTAATATATGTATATAATATATGTATTAATATATGTATTATGTATTAATATACGTATTATGTAAATTTTTATACGTATTAAGTGTTATTGTTTAACTTGATAAAATAATCTAGTTACGTTGTATTTCATTCGTAGAATCAGACTTACTGATATCAATAATTATAATATTTCTTCTGTCTAGTTCGAAGGTTCTCTACAGAGTAGGGAGTTTGGTATCGGTTTCATATATAAGTATAAAAATCTGTTTTTCTTATCTCTATATTTAGATTCGTTCCACTTCCATTTCTTTTTATCTATCTTTAACGTTGAATAACGTAAAACTGTTTACTATGAAAACATTTTTTTTTTTACTTGGGTTAAAATCTTAACCACATGGCTATATCTACAAAAAATTACCATTATTTTTTTTTTTAATTTATATACAATTTTTTTAAAAATTTCTTTGGTTTAAAGTAAATTTCCAATCCATTCTCTTCCAGTACTAAATTCGTTATATTTACACCAAAAAGTTTAAAGTTAAATAATTTGTTTTTTAAAGGCATCTATTAAAATTTCTTACTGTTTGATCCTTTTATTCATAATTGAAGATTAGTTTAAAAAGAAACCAAGAAAAATCATGAAGGTAAACTAAAAAACTTCGTTTCTTTTTTAGCAGTCTTCTTATTACTATGTTATTGTATATTAAATTATGCATTAAACTTTCAGGATTGGAAAATAAAGAAAAACGTTCGTATAAACATATGTTCGGAAACGCTTTGTTAGTAGGTGTCGTCTGGTGAAAGATTTCGCCCTGAATTCTGCGCCTACAGTAATATTAAGCCAGAGTGTAATACTTTAGGACCCAAATTAAGGGGTAAGATGGTATCCGTGGCGCGAGCGGTAGCGTCTCGGCCTTTCATCCAGAATCCCGGTCAGGCATGGCATTTTCATTCGCTAAAAATATTGTCATTCATCTCATCTTTTGAAGCGATTTCTAATGGTGGTTCCAGTAGGTAAAAAAAAAATTAAGGGGTAAACTTGGTGGTTTTAGATGTGAAAAATTGAAAACAAAAAATAAATAGGATACCACTGTATTTTTAGAACTTTTCGAGAAATTCGAGATAAAAATAGAAAAAGATATTATTTTATGTTTGACATAAAATAACTTTGATAAATGTGTAATAAACACATAAAAATTTAAATAAAACTAGTAGAGAATTTGATTCTGAGTAAAATGATATAAATTCCTCACAGAAACTAAATGTAAATTTTTACTAATTTTCTATTTTTCCGACGCCCAAAATACATCATATGTTTTTTTGTGATTTCTGGATGAGGCACTTCAACTAAATAATTACCAAAATTATAATCGGATATTATTTTAAAGATTAATTTATAAATAAAATATTAAAAATAAATAACCTAATGATAAATACAAGTAATCATCAGCTATGAAAAACAATGCAACTGGCTATGTTAAAAAACATATTATCTTACAACAGCGTGAACGTATGTTAAATGATAAAATTAATAAGTCATATTTTTCTTTTATTTTGATATTAAATAATAGCAATAATTGAAAATAAAATATATAGCTTTTTTTTTAAAATCTGATAAAACTTCTTATCGTCGGAAAGGGCAAAAAAAATTATACATCGGATCATAGAGTGATCAGGGTTAAAGATATCGTGGATTTAATAACATAAACTGTTTCATTCAGTAATTGTGTAATATTTAATTTTTATAATAATTTTCATTTACGTATAATATTTTAATTGTATAATAATTTTCGTTTTTATGACTACAAAGCGGATCTAAAAAAATATTTTTCTAAAATGAGTGACTCATTACTTACTGCGGATTTAATAAGTACTATATCGAACATTAAAAAATGTATCCTTTAGAAATTATAAAAAAAGTTTTACAGTTAAGGAGTATGTTTTGGGAAGACACTACGTCTTTAATTTTTATATATTGATAGATTTTTAATCTATCAGATTTGAAATTAATAGAAGAAATTATAAAAATGATAAAAGAAATTGTTTTGTGCGATTGGTACAGACCTGAACAGGATTATATTTATTTTTTAATTATTTTAGATCGCTTCGTATCTTAGGATTAAATTATTCCAGCCTGATCGGTCAGTTTGAACATCCTTTGATATACAGGTCACGATAGAAAGTATTAAGATAATACTAAATCCTTTGATCTAAGCGTCTAAAAGCCCTTAGTTTCATTATGTAAATAATGCGACATTAGATACCTTTGAAGATCTATAAATAAATTTCAAAAACAAAATCAGTTTTGAGATGAATAAATAGTCTGTAGATTGCTTTAAATTAATATTTAAACTTTGTACACAATGATTTTAATTTTTATTATTATAATTATTTCATATACAGATTTTCGCAAAATAATTAAATAGTATTACTGTTAAGGTAAATTGTATTGATCTTAACTCATGTACGAATTAACTTCGTTTCTTTCGATCTGTTTGGAAAATTTCATTTGAAATTTTTCTTTGCTATTACTACAGACCGGATTATATGCATTTGCATATTACGCCCATTCTCACCGGTTATTGAATATTTTCCTTAAAATCTAATGATGATGCATATTTTTGATATATTTTCAATATTTTTCGGTTGGGTACCTTGTTAATAAATGAAATCTTACGTTGTAGCCGGCCAAACCTATCAGCTGTACGGCTTTTTTTTTTCTTTCCGTAGCGGAAGAAAAAGCTCTGCCAGCCGCCGTCAGACCCGCACTGACGGCAGTGCGGGGCTCTCACCCGCTAAAAAACCTCTCCCCTTCTACCATGCAGGGGCCGGATCTAAGCCATATGGTATGTGCAGCCATGTACGGCTCTTAGAGCGCACTTAGCAGCCGCGGAACAGAACCTCTGATTGTTTATGTTTACAAAATGTTAAATAATTGTTAATTATCGAATGTATCGATATGTTATTCAACTACTTACTAATTGTATGCTGATTTTTAAATTAAACAAATAAAAAAACCTAAAAATGACTATTTTTTTATTACACTTTTCATACATATTTCAAGCTTTTTATGTCGCATATGATCCGGTCTCTAGCTATTACGATTGGATGAACATTTAACAAAAATTAATGAAATAAAATTAGCAAAAAACGAAATTTCAAATGTGTTTATTTTTCATATACAT
Source organism: Lycorma delicatula (assembly GCF_047948215.1). Lineage (NCBI taxonomy): Eukaryota > Metazoa > Arthropoda > Insecta > Hemiptera > Fulgoridae > Lycorma > Lycorma delicatula. Next base: position 28,557,591 of record NC_134465.1, on the reverse strand, counting down.
TGTAATAAATTTTCCAAATTAATTTAAAAAAATAATCTTCTATTACTAATAAAAAAAAATCTGATGTGGATACCACATAACTTCCTTGTACGCCTATTAAATTACAAATACACATTTTTTTAAAATGAAAAGTATATAAAATTTTCTTTCACTAATAACTTCCGATTTTTAATATTTTCATCATATTTTTTTATTGTTGTTATTAAATTATTATTTATTGTAAAACTTTTTTGACAATTAGAGGTTAATGCTTAATAAATCAATATATATATTTAAATGAAAAAAAAGGAAGTGAAGTCGGATTCGAACCGATGTGCTTTCCCCTTGTAAGATCCAAATATTTCATTAATTAAAATTTTATTTGGTTATAACTCAGGAACCAATGAAAATAAGTACCACATATCATTGAAAAGCTCTCAAATATTGCTTATTACTGCAGTTAAAAAACAGTCCAAAATCTAAATTTTCTGGGCTTATTTGGACACTCGTTCCAGTCGATTGCAATTAAAAGGGAAGGTGCACAACTAGATGTTACAACAGTTCTAAATCCAAAATTTCAACATCCTACGGCTAATTGCTTTTGAGTTATGCGAGATTCATACTTACGTATGTACGTACAGACGTCACACCGATCACTTTTCGTTGGTATTTCAATAATGTTTTGTATTTTGAGCTGTTTCCAAAGAACCAAATGATCGATTCAGATGTTTACTGTCATCTACTAATGAAACTGTAGGAAGCAGTCGGGAAAAAAAACAGAATTGGTAAATTGCAAAGGAATTTTGTTTCACCAAGATTATGGAAGGCCATACACATCTTTGGTATCTCGTAGAAAATTCCTGGAGCTTGGTTGGGAAGTGATCCCTCATCATACAGTCATGATCTTGCTCCATCAGATTACTACTTATTTCGAAATTTTCAAAATTATTAACTTCACTAATGATGATGACCTTAAATCGTACTTTGTTCATTTTTTTAGTGAGAAGGGCCAGAAGTTTTATTAGTGGAAAATCATGAAGTTGCTAGAAAGATTACAAAGATGTCCTATAAAATTGAAAATATTTATTCAGTTAAAATTCATTCCCTGTATCAAAAAGAATCCAGTTTTATTTTACACTCCCAAAAAATAAATTACTTTCTTGCTAATTATATTTATTATTTTAAAATTCATTAAAAAATTGATATCTTCCTTATAAATTTAGGAATAGATTGTTTAATTATAGTTTTACATATTTAAAATACAAGTGTTATTCATAAATCAGTAAGATAATACATGTAAAAGAAATTACATATATGCATCTAGTATGTGGTCGTTTCTGATTGGCTATTTTTTATTATGTGCGCGCGCGCGGCGTTTTAAAATTGTATGTGTATGCATTTAGGATAAGGTGATGTAATATTAGTAATATTAACTATATTTGCAATTTCTGTAATAAAATTGATGAATCATTGTTACAAACTAAAAAGCTTGTGTTGTACTTTAACATATTAGTATTATTATTAATATATATATATATATGTGTTTTTAAAGAAAAAGGCAAATCACTTTTTATACGTTAGCAATAACGTCAAGTTATCTTTCGTTGATGGTAAATTGCTTATCGTATCTTTGGTAGAAAGTTAGTTATTTTTATTTTTGTCATGATTTTTATTATAATGTAAAAATGCTTTTTACTCCTACTTCTCTTAAATAAGAAAAAGTATTCAAAGATTGCCTCATAAATCTTCTAAGAATAACGAATTATTTTTTTTACTTCCTTATACAAAGTACAAGAAAGTATTATCATCGCGAAAAATTTCGGATTACAACGGAGATATCCATTTTGATCATCCCTGAATCTATTTTCACTAGTTTCGGCGTGACGTCTGTACGTACGTACGTATGTATCTCACATAACTCAAAAACGATTTGTTGTAAAATATTGAAATTTAGGATTTAGGACTGTTGTAACATCTAGTTCGTCTCCCTTTTTGATTGCAATCCACTGGACCAAAAGTTTCCAAAAAAGCCCAAAATCCAAAAAAATTGGATTTTTTCTTAACTGCAGTAATAACTCCTCCGTGGCGTGAGCGGTAGCGTCTCGGCTTTTCATTCGGAGATCCCAGGTTCGAATCCCGGTCAGGCAAGACATTTTCACTTGGTACAAATCATCCATTTCATCCTCTGAAACAATACCTAACGGTGGTCTCGGAGGTTAAAAAAAAAAATTATTAACCCGCCGGGTTGGTCTAGTGGTGAACGCGTCTTCGCAAATCAGCTGATTTCGATGTCGAGAATTCCAACGTTCAAATCTTAGTAAAAGCAGTTTACGTTTTATACGGATTTGAATACTAGATCGTGGATACCGGTGTTCTTTGGTGGTTTTTCTAACCTCCTGGTACACCGTTTGGTATTGCTTCAGAAAATGAGATGAATGATTTGTACCGTGTTTGAAAATACCATGCCTGACCGGGATTCGAACCTGGAACCTCCGGATGATAGGCTGAAACGCTACCATTCGCGCCACGGAGGCCGGCGTTCTTTCGTGATTGGGTTTCAATTAACCACACGTCTCAGAAATGGTCGACCTGAGACTGTTCAAGATTCCACTTCACTTACACTCATACATATCATCCTTTGAAGTCATACGTGACGGTGACTCTCGGAGGCTAAACAGGAAAAAAACAGAAGATTTTATTTATAATTTATTTACTAATACCCACTGATCTGGAAGAAAAAATTGGTTGTCGTATTCCGAAAAAGATTCCCAACTTTAAATAAACGCATGTAAAGAAAAATATAAGCATTGTGGGGGATAAACAAAAAAGACCTCACAATTTTACCGTTTTTCTATATTTTTATTAGACATACTATATCGTAACCCAATGGGACTAAACAAAGAGAGTAATGTTTTTTAACGTCTAATCGTAGTGGATTGAGCGTTACCAACCAATACCGCGGTTTTATCTCGAACAGCGTTTGTACTAAACAATATTTTACTGTTACATAATACATAGTTTTTTTATCTGAGGATTATTCTGAACTTTGTTTTGCGTTTTATCACCTTTGTAAATGCATCCGTTTTATATTTATCTTTCTTTTAATGTTTCTATCTATTGTTTTTAAAGTAACAATTCTTTATAAAGATTTATTTTGTATTTCACTTAATATTTTCGATGGAAGACTATCGGTTATTAAATATAATCGGAGATACTATGATTGCATTCTATGTATTATTTATGTTAGTTTAATAAAAATAACGAATTATTTGTTGAAAGTTTCAAACATTTTCTTTTTTCAAATGTATCTTAATAACAGATACAATCAATTTGTAATGAAAAACATATATATATATATATATATATATATATATATATATATATATATATATATCGGTCAAAAGTTTATTACACAATGTTATTTTCTTATATAATCTAATTGTGTATTTTATTACGAAATCTACCGTCCAGGTACTATAGTTAAATGGACAAACTAAGATTAAAGAAGGCCATACAAGTCACGCCTTCCATTAACAATTCCTCACTTTACTAAACTCAATCGTTTACTTTTCATTTCGTCTTTTATTTTATCTTATTTTACTTACTCTTCCTTTTCTTTATTTATCTAAAATCTGTGTTTTAATGTACGTATATAATTCGTCTAGTAAACTGTTATTTATTTTTTATTTATAACTCCTACATTATTTGTTTATTTTTATTTATTTAAAAATAAATCGTGAATTAATTGTTTGTTTTGAGTTTTAAATTTAACATCTGTTATTTAATATAATGTAATTTTAATTAAAATTTATGAAAACTATAAATCTGATAAAATATTAGTTAATAATTATGATGAAAGAATTTTTTTTTATTTTTATGATATGTCCCTGTCTGAATTTTTTTATATCTTTGTTATTTTATTTAAAAGTTTACGTTATTTTAACTCAAAAGATAAGAAAAAAAATTTCATTTTTTAAAAAATGTATATTAAAAGTAGATATTCTGTATTTCTAACAGAATATATATATTCAAACACTTTTTTAATTTACATTTTTTTTTTTTTTCAAAATAATTGTATTAACCCACCGGGTTGGTCTAGCTGGAAACGTTGTCATCGTAATTCAGCTGATTTCAAGAGTTGTCTGTTCAAGATTACGCGTTTATAGTTAACATTTAACATTTACAATTAACATTCCAGTTGCTAATGACTACAATTTATGATCTAAAGACAAGTAGATACCGCCGGGTCCACCGACCACCATGGTTGTAGTTAAAGCAGATGGGAAGACCGATGCGGACCTCCTCCGCTCCGTAAAGGGTGCGGTGTCGCTAGGGGAGACGGGAGTTCTAACCTCAAAGCAGGGTCAGGGAAAAAACTTGCATCTTCGGGTGCGTGCTAACGGTGGTGTTGCAGAACAACTCAACAGAGACATTGTGGAGAAGGTCGAGGGCATCACTACGAAATTAACGGGGAAGGGTGGCAGGAGGACTCGTGTTGTTATCAAGGACTTAGCCTTACATCGAGGGATGAGTTGGTGAAGGAGCTTCGTAAGGTCATTTGGGAGTCAGTGTCCGTGGAAATTCTGTCTATGCGGCCGGCCTACGGGTCAACGCAGGTGGTCACTTTGGCCGTGCCACCTCTTCTTGCGGAGAAATTACTATCCGACGGGCGCATCCGCAGGCTGTGTGGCCTGCCGGATGTCTCGACGTGCCTCAGATGACCTTTGGTTTCCGGTGTTGGGAGTGAGACATATGGTCAAGTTTGTCGTGATCCAGATCGAAGTGGTCATTGTTTTTCCTGCGGTATGGACGCCCACGTGAGAAGGCACTGCACACGGGAACCTCGTTGCCTGTCATGTAAATCGCACGGACATGGACCCGGAGGTCAAGGATGTAAGGTGGCCCCACTTTCGCCAGCACCATGAATATGTACACAGCTGCGTTGTGGTATCTGCAAGGGACAGCCTCATCCGAGAGGAGTGGGAGGCTCCAGCGTCTCACCTTCAATGATCGGGGAGGACTTTCTTGCAGTGCCGTTGGGAGGAAAGACCGTAGTCCAGGCGGGGGATCCCTTTGGAGTTCCTCGTTAGAGGTATGGCGGGGAGTTAAGACCGGAGTCTCGGTGAGGGGAACCCTTTGGAATCCCCTCATTTGAGGCATGGCAAGCAAGGAAGACCGTGTCCCGGATGCCTGGGCGGGGCATTGTGCCCTTCCGAGGTAGGTTGAGGCGATGTCACCCCTTGGAACTGAGCTTATGTTTACTCGCCGCGAATCCGGCTCCAAGGGACGGAGAAATAGATGAGAAAAAAATGACTAATTTTGATTTCCCGGATTCGAATCCCGGTCAGGCATGTCATTTTCACACACGCTACAAATCGGTCGTCTCATTCACTAAAGCAATACCTACTGCTAGACCCGAAGGTTAAAAAAAAAAAAAAAAAACTAACTGTCGCGACTACAAATACAAATATTTAAAATAAATTATATTACGTTTTCGAAAAAATAAAATTTAAGTAAATAAACAAAATGTGTAAGATTACAAAAATATAAATACATTTTCAACCTTATTAAAATATAAACGGTTTGTATGAACATGTAAATTGGATACTGATAAGTGAAGATCTAAAGAAATAAATTTTCAATTATTATTACATTTGATTATAAACATTTATTAAAACATGTTTACCGTAGGTGTTTATGCCGTAATAAAACAATAAACATTGATAATGACTATAAATTGAAATATAAGCTTTTTATTATTAATTACATCCTTGTACGAAGTATTGGAAATACTGTAATCGCGAAAAATTTCGTTTTCAGATTTCAACGGAAATATCCATTTTGACCGTCCCTGAATCCATTTTGACTAGTTTCGGCGTGACATATGTACGTATATATCTCGCATAATTTAAAAACAATTAGCCGTAGGATGTTGAAATTTTGGATTTAGGGCTGTTGTAACATCTAGATGTGCACCTTCTCGTTTGATTGAAATTGACTGTACCAAAAATGTCCACCAAAGCCCACAATTCGAATTTTTTGGACTTTTTCTTAACTGCAGTTGTAAGCCCTCATTGGGAGGAGCTATTCAACGATGTATCATAAATGGTATATATTTTCATCGGTTCCCGAGTTATAGCCTAATAAAATTTTAATTAATGAAATATTTGCATTTTACAAGGAGAAGGCACATCGGTTCGAATCAGACTTCATCTCCTTTTTTCTTTTAACTTTTGTTCTTTAATTTAAATATATTTATTTATTAATAATTATTAACCTCTGATTGCAAAAAGATTTTTACGATGAATCATTAAACAATAAAAAAAAAAAAATATATATATATATATATATATATATATATATATATATATATATATATGTATATATATATGAAAAAATATCAAAAGTTATTAATGAAATAAAATTTTATGTGCTTTTCATGTGTGTATTTGTAATTTAAGAGGCGTAAAAGGAAGTCATGTGACTTCCTTTCTGATGTGATGACTCGAATCAGATTTTTTAATTTAGTGAAACAAAGAAAATAAATACGGATTTTAAAATTATGAAAAGATAATTTTAATAATTTGTATAAATGTCCGGTTGGTTAGGAAAGAGTTCTCGACCAAATGACTATGATATTTGTCAAGTATGATTCTTTAGATTTCGTATAGTTCTTTTTTGTGGTGAGCGAGTGAAGCAAATAACTTTTGACGTTTTCTAAAAAAATGGATAAAATGGAGGTAAAATAAAAACCCTTTTTTCCTTTTTTTCGAAGGTAAAAGAGTGGACTGTTGAATTTGAACGTTGTTATACATCCATCCAAGATGATGAACCCTTGGGAAGCTCAAAAACCGCTAAGACTGACAAAATTGACAGAAAATCTGCAATATCTAATTATAAATAATCGCCGATTGAAGGTGCGCGAGTTTGTTCACATCGCATACACCTCGATAGACCGTGTCCACTAAATTTACACGATATTTTAGGTACAAAAAAGCTATCCGCTCAAGGTGTTTCGTAGGTTTCGTTTCGTTTCTTAACAGTCGACCATAAACGCATTCACAGAACATTCATCAAGGGTGTTAGACTTATTTAAACGCGAATCCGTCGATTTTCTTCGACGTTTTATAACACTACATTAAACACGATTTCACAATTAACCAAGCAAAATCCAAACAGTGAGAGCGATAAGGTGGAAGAGGGCCTAAAAATCCCATCTTTAGGGAAAAGTTACGGCTACCGGTTTTTTGGGCTTTTCATAGACTACCTGGAAAAAATGTCACTGGAGAGAATTGTGCTTAGTATTACTGGAACGAGTGAAGTTTGTATTTCCGACGAAACTTCTACAACTGACCAAAAAGAACCTGTTCTTTCACAACAATAATTTTCTTGTTTACAAGTATCAGTTTGTTGTTTCAAATATAGATGACCCAAGTTTTCATATGTACCGAATATATGCTGCCACATTAAAGGCAGTTTATTTGTTAACATTTAACAGTTCTGTTATAAGATAAGATTGATAAATTTCTGGAAAAAGGTAATCGTTTAAGGAAATATTACAGACCAAGATGACGTAACATGAAATATCAGTTAACTAATATATGGTGATCAAAATTAAGTGTAATTGTTTCGTTTTTTTTTTATCTTGTTTGTTATTCATACTGGTAAAATGTTGGAAATTTCCTTATTTCATATATATATATATATATATATATATATATATATATATATAGTAGGGAAATTTCTACAATGTGATCCATCTTGACCGTAGAGGAAGCTCCCGTCGTGTGACGATTCCAGTTGCTTCACCGCCCCTTCCATTCCTACTCCTGATAGGATTTGTAGGTAGAATCGCTTAAACTAACATTCGCGATGTATTTTACAGTGGAAATAAACAAGAAAGTTCATACGAACATTGGTTGGGAAACACTTTGTTAGTGAGTGTAAGCTGGCGAAAGATTTCGCCCTGATTTTTGCACCTTCAGTAAAATTAAACCAGATTATAATTCTTGGGATACAATTAAGCGATACATTTTTATATGAAATTTAAAATTAAAAATTAAAAAAAAAAAAATCCCTTTCGACACGCCGAAAGGCTGAGGTAGATTTCACCTATGCTAAGTAGGGGGATATCAAAAATTTCCACCTTAAAGTTAAGAAAAAAATCAAATTCACTCAATACGACAACGGTTGCATGTGAAAAAAATTTCACATGTTTAGCATACGAGAAGCCCCATGTTAAAATTCCAGCAACATTTTGGTCATCCCTTGCCGTAAGGGTTGGTCATATCAAAAACTGTTTCAGACAAAAGTTTTAGGTAATGTTTATAGGACTAACGACCACTTTAAACCGATCCGATACTGTCCCTATTAAGGGAGCTATGATTTTTAGTCCTTTAAACCTCATTTTTTCAACCCCTTGACCCTTATCCAAAGAATTGTAGGAACTTTAAACGAATTCGATATTTTACGTAATAAGAACGTTATACCGATATTTTGTTAATACTTTTCATTCGTTGCCGTAAGGGTTTGGTCATATTAAAAATTGTTGCAGACAAACGTTTTAGGTAATGTTTAGAGGACTAACCACCACTTTAAACTAATTCGATACTGTGCCTATTAAAGGAGGTATGATTTTTTTGTCTTCCAAACCCCGCTTTTTCCACCTCCTGAGCCAATGGTTGGTGGTATCAAAAAAATTTACTTAATTAAACTTTAGGACCTTATCCAAAGAATAGTAGGAACTTTAAACGAATTCAATATTTTACTCAAAATGTAAGTTATAGCGATATTTTGTTCTTTTCGAAAAAGCCACCCATTTGCACCCCCGTGGCCCGATTTTACCGATTAACGAACACTACCGAGAGTTTGAGTCCGAGTTATTTTTAAGTAACAATTTGATAGTGATTGGCGCAAAATTATGGCAGTTATCGTCTCCACAAGAAAGTGAAATATATACATAAACTTTAGAGCTGATGGTGATTTTGAGGTCTGGGGATATGAGAGGCAAAGATATATCGAAATTTTACGTAAGTCGTATCATGGTATCCATTACATAGGTAGCTTTTTTTTGAAACCTACCGAATTAAGTCTTAGAACTGTATTTATTAGTAATTTTCGAGAAATTTGGGGTAAGTGACAAAAATTGGGTCGAAAAACATACTGTTTTATGTTTAGTGTAAAATAACTTTGTTAAGTGGGTAATACACTAACATAACAGTTTTAAACAGAAGTTGTAAAGATTTTGATTCTTAGTGAAATGATACGAATAATAAAGTTCACAGAAACTAAATATCGTAAGAATTTCAAAATATTAAAAAAAAAATGGTCAAAATGTGGCAGATTTTATCTAGGTATTAAAGAAACAAACAAACAATGTGCTGGTTTTTTAGTTGTGTGTGGATCTGTTTTTGTGTGTGTCTGTATGTGCTTTGCTATTTGCTTTGTTGCCTGAATGTGTGTGTGGTCGCGTACCCCCTCCTTTCTGTTGTAGTGATTTACCAGCCATTCCGAGGAGTTGTGGGTCGCAAGAGGTGGAGGTTAGTCGGTAGTGCGCAGGAATATATACACCTTTTTTACTATCTTGCGGAACCTGTTACCTAGTCCGACACTACTTCGGCGCCCGAAAATGGGGTTCCTCTACCTCTTAAAAGAACAAAAGGTATTAAAACAAAATTTACAATATTAATGTAAATGTATACACATTTTGTAAATATGTATATATTTCAAATAGAGTAAATTTACAACTTAGTGTTTGATTTTATTTCTTTCTTTTTTGTTTTACGAGTGGTTTGAATTTTACTAAATATTTTCACTGCTATTTCGAATTCGATTACCATCCGTGTATTGATGCAAAAATAATTTATGTCGTAGAACAATTAATTAATTAAAATGTAAATAATTAACAATATATTTTAGGGAAGAATTGAGTTTTAATTTTATAAAATACTGGAAATGTGTTTAACTTAATTTAAAAATTAACATATTTTAATTAAATAATGTAAAAGTCATGTCACTTTATTAATTTTTTTTTTTTAATTTTTCGTTAAAGAAGTAGTAATTAATTTTATGGGATGTTAATTTAATGTGTCTTTTTAAAATGATTTTATTAATTAGTTGGTATATTCATATAATTAAATGCAGTCGGAGCACACGTCTATTATTATTATTATTATTATTATTATTTTTTATTACATTGACCTTGGTATTCTTTAATAGTTTTACTTATTCCGTGTTATTTTTAGACTAATTGCATTCCTTAAGATATTAGCTAGGCTATTATTTCATTCAACATCTGTATATAAATTTTATTACAAAATTCAAATAAAATTTTTTAATTTATTTTAAAATATAATATATATATACTTTTTTTATTTGAATACTGATGTTCTTTTATGAATATTATAATTTAATTTTTATTATTAAAAATAATAATCATATATATTATTTGGAGTCTCATGATGAGTATAATTTTTGAAGTTAATTTTCAAACGTTACCATATGTGTATATTTTTTTAATGTGTTTTTAATAATAAATAGTTATCTTAAGGATAGGTTATAATGATTGAACGTTATCACTAAATTTCTCCGGATTTGTACTGATTTATAAAATTTAATTTCCTCTTCTAAAGATGAAATTAAATATATTTTCCTTTTTACTTCCTTGTACGAAAGTATTGTAATTGCAAAAAATTTCGGTTCTGTTATTTCAACGGAGATATCCATTTTGACCATCCCTGAATTCATTTTGACTAAGTTTCGGCGTGACATATGTACGTACGTATCTCGTATACTGAAAAACGATTAGCCGTAGAATGTTGAAATTCTGGATTTAGGACTGTTGTAACATTTAGTTGTGCACCACCCTCTTTTGATTGCAGTTGACTGAACCAAAAATGTCCATAAAAGCCCAAAATTAAAAAAAAAAAAATGGAGTTTGGACTTTTTCTTAACTGCAATAATAAGCCCTCATCGAGAGCTTTTTAACGGTATATCATAAGTAATACTTATTTTCATTGGTTCCATAGTTATAGCCAAATAAAATTTTAATTAATGTAATATTTGGTTCTTAGGGGAAGGCACATCGATTCGAATCAGACTTCATCTCCCTTTTTTAAATTTAAATATATTTATTTATTTATTATTATTAATCTGTCATTGTAAAATAATTTTACGATACCAAAAATTAAAAAAAATATACGATACGAAAAAAATTTCAGAAGTTATTAATAAAACTAAAAATTTTAATTTTTTAAATGACTTCATTTTAAAAAAAATGTGTATAAGTAATTTAATAGGCGTACAAGAAAGTCATGTGGTGTCAACATCAAATTTTTTATTTTACTCTATTTATTAATTTTATTGTTAAAATATATATATTTAATTTTAAAAAAAAACATTTGACTATATCCTTGTTTTACTTCTTTCTATGTTGGATTCTAGATAATTTTAGTTTTTAATCTGCAGGTCGAGATTGGTCTAATTACTGAAATTATCTTTTTAATTGTTCAGCTCTTTTATAGCTTTAACTTTCTTCAACTAGTTCTCCTTTCAAGTTTTATTTTAGTATACGAAAGTAAAGAAACTCAATCCGGAATTGAATGCAGTAAGAGAACCTCTACTTGTTTAAAGTTTTTTTTTTTACTAGCAGCACACCAGTAGCCTCTGTATTTGGAAAGAATTAAAATTAATGGAATGTAGCTTATCAAACAGTATTTTGGTGGGGGAACAGCGATTCTCCACCAATACTAAACGTAATCCCCCCGTCAATATCGTTTGGCTCCGCCAACCAACGATTGCATTATTATTAACTTGTCGAACGTAGGGAGGGAGTTATTGTTTTATATCCAATACCGTACTCTTAGTACAGTCAATTTGTATTTTTATTTGAAAATCCTTACCTACCGATTGATGTTTTTTCCATATGTTAGGGAATGAGGGAAGCTTAACTCTAGATTTTTAACATCCCCCTCCCATAGATTTTTGAAAAACTCCAAAAAGTTTTTGAAATGCGTTTTTCTCTGAATCTATGCATTTTAGAGAAATGTTTTTCAAACAAAAAATGTAGAGGACATCCTTCTCTACAATTAATGTCTTTGAAGTTTTGTCGTATAATTAGAAATTGAAATACTAGGTGGCGCTGAAGTTGTAAAAAACGTGTTTTTTCGGTTTTTTTCACCGGAAAAAATTGTTTTTCGTCTGAATTGTATCAGGAAAAGTTGTTAATCTCAAAAAACAGACAACTTTTATTTAAACAATTTTCTCGTACGACTTACCGTTTTGGAGCTAGCTTGTGAAAGCGTGAAAATGTTGTGAATTGGACACGTGTTCGAAACCGGTCTACTCGTTTACAACTTCAGCGCCACCTAGTATTTAAATTTCAAATTATACGGCAGAACTTCAATGAAATTAATTGTAGAGGAGAATGTCCTCTACATTTTTTGTTTGAAAAACCTTTCTCTAAAATGCATAGATTCAGAGAAAAACGCATTTCAAAAACTTTTTGAGTTTTTTAAAAATCTATGGTAGGGGGATGTTAAAAATCTGTAGTTAAGCTTCCCTCATCCTCATCCTAACGCATTGACAAAAGATCAATCGGTAGGTAAGGATTTTCAAATACAGCCTATTTTGATGACAAATTGCCTGTACTATCTTCTTACTTGTACGTTAGTACATTTTAAACCAATGAAATCTCTAATAAACCAGTATTTTTTTATACCTACCGATTTCTAATTTTTTTATGGTTACAATTATTATTTTATTTTAATTGAAATCACATAGCATTATTTAGTTTTATACACATTTTAACAATTTCGAGTTTTGTAAAATTCTTGCTTCTTTGAAATCATCACTTTTTTTATTCTTTTTCTTGAAACATACTAATATGTAATCTTTTCTTTACTCTCCAATAGTGATTGTATATTTAAAAATTAAATTTGGAAATTATTGTTTTTTTTTACTCTGAAAATTTTAAACAGAAAATTAAAAATCATTAAAATGTTAAATAAATAATTTAATTATAATGTAATAAATAAAAGCGGAAAAATGGATATCAACGATAACAAATTATATTATATAACGCTATAATCTAGGAGAATCTTTTAAAAAAAGGAGGTGAAAAACAAAATGTCGCAGTGATATAAAAATGTTTATTATAAAACATCATAAAATAATTTAAAAATTATTGTAAACTATTTGAGATGAACCATAAAATATGTCAGCGGAAGTCTCGTGTTATGAACTGAAAATTACCTAGTTAATTGATGATGCCACCTTCCTTCTATGTATTATAAATTATATAGTCCAGTCAGAAAGAAACAGCACTTGGACAATGATTGCACACTATGAAAGTTGGAAGGTTACGTAGTTCAGTTAGTTGTCAAGCGTATAATTATATAAATTATTATACATAAGTGTGCCAATCATACAATTAGAATATTTTCTTTCATGCTTGATTTTTATGCACGTTTCAGGAACAATTCTGTTCCTACCAGATATTATGTTATACGGTTGACCAAATTAATATTTTGCATTGGATTGTTTTTTTTTTCTTGATGACATCGGCACATAAACTTAAAGCTTGTGCGTGGGATATGGAAATGGAATTTTTAGCTTATGAAAAACGCCATGCTTAACCGGGATTCAAACTCGGGACCTCTGGATGAAAGGCATTTGAATGCATTTTAATAATACTATGGAGTGTATGACCATGATGTTACTAAAATTTAAGGATATTTTAGTGAAGCCAGGTAGGACGGTGGAATATGCATCTTATTCTGGACGTGAGTGCTTGGGTCGGACGTAAGCATGGTGAAGTTGGATACTGCCTCACTCAACTACTTTCGGGCAATGGAAACTTTGATAGCTATCTGCATCGCTTCAAGAGGAGGAGAACGGCGGGTTGCAGGTACTGTGCGACAGCTGACACAGCCGAACACACCTGGTTCGACTGTGTCAGGTGGGAGAACGAGAGACGTCAGATTTCGGTGGCCGTAACACCAGATAACGTCATCAGACGCATGCTCCAGAGTGAGAATGGATGGAGGGAGGTAGAGAGAGTGGCTCGTCTCGTACTAACAGCGAAGAGAGAGGAGGAACCCCCTTGACGTGCACACGGCCCTCGATGTCATCATAGGGGTCGAAATGTGTTTTATTTTTGTAGTTGTTAATTTGCTTTGCTAGGTTAGGAATTTATGATTGTATTATGTGTCTTTGCTCATGTTGTTGTTGTTAGAATATGCTGACGGATATTCCGATGGACATGGAGTGGGGAGATATTGTGTGCGGTGCTTTACCGCTGACGCCGAGGAAGACATGGCGCAACAAGTAATGAGGGATCATGGGAATGCGTGGGGGATCGAGGACAGGTACAAGTCCATCCTGATGCGTGTAGGGGCCAGGGAGGCAGACTCTATGCTTAGGGTGTTCGGGCCTACTCACGCGCAAGAGTGGGTGGGCCGGAGCTCCCCGATGATGGCATGGGGGACCCTCGAGGTGTGCGTGTGGGGACGCGTAACTGTGAAGGGCAAACGAAATGTGTGTCTTGATCAGGTATAATAGTGACTGGAAGGGTGCTCTCCTGCGGAGAAAAGTTCTGATCACCGGAAGAGGTGATTAGTTTGTTTTCGAGGAGGCACGAGAAAACCCAATGGGATGTCCGAGTTCGGACGAGCTAGGGAGGGCAGACTGCGCTGCCATGAAACCCTGAGGCGACTGTGTTAAGCTTTTTAGCGTGGGCTGGTCGTCTTGGAGGAGTTAGAATATTTTAGTGTACTAATAATAACTTGTAATAATATATCAGGTAAGATGTATAGCTTTTTTCTGTTATAGAATAAAATGGGTACCATAATTCGACAGCCGGAAAATTTCGACATATCTTCACGTTTCACATCCCCAGACCCCAAAACCACCGCCAATTCAAAAGTTTATATATACATTTATCTCTCTCTCTCTCTCTCTCTCTATATATATATATATATATTTCACTTTCTTTTGGACACGAATAACTGCCGTAATTTTGCACCATTTTTTTTTGTCTTCAGTCACTTGACTGGTTTGATGCAGCTCTCCAAGATTCCCTATCTAGTGCTAGTCGTTTCATTTCAGTATACCCTCTACATCCTACATCCCTAACAATTTGTTTTACATATTCCAAACGTGGCCTGCCTACACAATTTTTCCCTTCTACCTGTCCTTCCAAAATTAAAGCGACTATTCCAGGATGCCTTAGTATGTGGCCTATAAGTCTGTCTCTTCTTTTAACTATATTTTTCCAAATGCTTCTTTCTTCATCTATTTGCCGCAATACCTCCTCATTTGTCACTTTATCCACCCATCTGATTTTTAACATTCTCCTATAGCACCACATTTCAAAAGCTTCTAACCTTTTCTTCTCAGATACTCCGATTGTCCAAGTTTCACTTCCATATAAAGCGACACTCCAAACATACACTTTGCAGAGCCACCAATTACTTTATATATTTTGCACCAATCACTTTCAAATTGTTGCATGAAATATAACGACCCAAAATATCGATCGAGTTCATTAATGGGCAAAATTGGACCAGGGGCTTTTTCGAAAAAAAATATATTTCTATAACTTTCTTATTAAATAAAATATCGAGTTCGTTTAAAGTTCCTACTATTTTTTTTGGATAAGGTCCTAAAACTTCTTTAGTTAAAGTTTTTTAATATCAGCAACCGTAGGTGCACGGAGTTAAAAAGATGGGGTTTCGAAAACAAACAATAAATCATATCTCCCGTAATAGCACAGTTTCGAATCGGTTTAAAGTGCTCGTTAGTCCTCTAAACATTACCTGAAACTTTTGAATGAAACCGTTTTTGATATGACCAACCCTTACGGCAAGGGATGACCAAAATGTACTGAAATTGTAAGAAGGTGAGTCTTATCTTATGCTAAACATGTGAAACTTTTTTCACATGCAAACATAATCGTATTGAATTAATTTGAAGTTTTTCTTAACTTTAAGGTGGAAATCTATTTTATCCCCTATTTAGCACCGGTGAAATCTACCTCCGCCCTCCGGGGTGTAGAATGGGATTTTTTTGTTTAGATCGTGTATGTGAATGATTAAGACGGAGGTTAGTTGTACAGAAAATTCTTTTCAAGTCATTATTTTTATTATATTTAAAAAAAATTTAAATTGTCATCTAAATTTCGTTATTTATTAATTTTCTTTTTTTAACGTATTTTCTTTTTAGATAGTAATATATGTTTCTGTTATTTAAAAAGGCTGACAACAAACAATTGTTTCTGATGCACACATACAACTTAATTAAAAATATTTATTTATCATTTTATTTTAACGTAATATTTTTTCGTTTATTGTATTATGTTTCTAACTAAAGCGCACGCGCATACCGTATTTAATTAACGCGGTGTGGCGGTACAAGTGGCGACGGTCGGCACTAACTAAATTAATGTAATTTCACAACTTACAGAACAAGTTTTGCTCTTTTACGATCGGCAAACTGGTTCAGCCGCGAGGCTTAACGCAAAAGCTACCGTGTCAACTGGGCAATCGAGTTCGAGACCCGGCCAGACCGAGTTACTTCTTTACAGTTTAAATATTCATTTATTAAATTCTATCGCTCACCTGTGACATCACAACATTAAGATGACCATAACAGCATTTTCTGGGTTGGAGTGCGATTTTTCAAAAATATTTTTTGCAAATATTTATATTTTTTAATTTTTAACAAATGTGACTAAGAAAATATGACCTTAATTAAGCGAAATCTCAAGATACTGAGGGTAACCTTTTTCTACAGCCTCATTACCCTTGACGTTTTAAGTTGAAAATTTATTGAATATATAGAAAAGTAATCTGACCAAATTTGGTCAAAATCGGTTTAGTAGTTCTGGAGATATGATTTGGAGGACAGCACTGAACATACATAGGAACATTAATATCTGGAAAATTTCCATCCGGTTTTTTGGGTTCCTTTGGTGTCAAAACGTCAAGATCCGGTGAAAACCGGATCCGGAAAACCGGATTACAGTACGTTTCTTTCTAGAGCTATAGCGCTATCTACACTGGAAAAATGTGAAAAATTTTATACATCATTTCTTTATAAACCTAAAAATAATTTTTACAAAAAATATTACTCCCAAATTTAAATTGTTAAAGTTTATAAGATAAAATATAATGTTGAGACCGCCAGTAAATAGCGTGACGCTATTGTTTATAAGTTTTTAAACCCCACCCCCACTCTGCTACTTGTTTCATAAATTTCCACCTTTTATGAAGTATAAACAAAATATTCATTCAAATAATATTACGTTTTGCGTACAATATTAATTAAAAATAATTTACTGTTCAATTAGTTTTTAATCTAATTCTGTTTCTAAATTTTTTATTTTTTCAAATTTATCTATTTTCGTAAAGGTAAAATATATTTTTTACGGTTTTTTTTTGCAGGAGAGTTGTATTTCTTACTTACGAGTATACCATAAATTTTTGTTTTCTCCGTCGCTGAATAAATCATTACTTTTGGAGTAGACCTCTCCTTTCACGTAAAGAAACTTTTCTTAGAATCATGAAAATGAAAATGAAAATGTATTTAAAACAAATTCTACTTTTAATTTAAAATTACATGTTTATTTCGGTTATTAAAAATCATTATATTTTATGTTAACATAAAAAAAAAAAATTATTTATGTAAACATTATATTTACATAAAAAGAAAAATAGCTTTTGTACTCAAAAGCGGTTTTTTTTCTTTTTAATGCTGTTTTATATTTTTTTTAATGTTTATTAATAGTGTTAATTTTTTATTTAATTTTTTTATTATATTTATTTTTCTTATATACCATCCTCTCTCCATCTACTGATAACAGTTTAACAATAAAATTTGATATTTAGTTTTAAAATTAGTTGTATACCTTTTAATTTTTTTTTTGAAACTGTTTTCTTGTTTTCCAGGTTACATTAATAACCATTTAGCACTTGGTTTGCTTGCCATTTCTCCCTCCACCACCCCATTTGGTCGCCCTAAAACATAACACCTAATGTGTGTACCATAAACAGCTACTGAGCTTTAAAACAGTGTAGCGACCAGTGTCCTAACTAACTCCTAGAACTAACCTAAAAGCGTGAGCGGACTAAGCGCGGTGCCATACACCACCGGCTTACGAGTCCCAACCAGAATCATTTAGCATAGCTAATTTGTGTATAAAATATAATATAATTTAAATTACTGTGTATGAATTGTTTTTCAGGATTCTTATTTTATATATAACTAGCAGACCCGGCATTACTTCGCTATTAGTAGATTTGAGTATTTATATAGATTAAATGAACACAATTGAAAGTTTGATAAAATATCAAAATGAACATTACGAAACTTGTCAAAATTTAACCATTTACTCTTTCTCCCTTTTCACTCCTACCTTTTTTCCCCTGTTCCCCATTTTCTTTTTCTCGTTTTCCATTTTCCCTTTTCCCATTTCTATTTTTACCATATTCCATTCCTTCCCCCATTTCCAATTTCCTTCCCCCACTTCTATTTCCCTTTCCCCTTTTGTTTTTATTCTTTCCCATTTCCTTTTCCCCGTTTTTCTTTTTTCAATTTTCCCCTTCTTCTCTTTTACCTTTCTCAATTTTTCTCTTTTTCCCTGCACTTAAATGGGTCCAGTAGTTTTTTAGTCCATAGTGGTCACATATCGGAAACATTGAAATGGAATCGTAAAATAATTAGTATAGCGTGTGTTGCTTTTACGTCAACAGTAGCGCTCTTTTTCAAAAAAAGAATGTTTTTACATAAATAGTAAGGTATATAAATACCTAGGTATAAATAGGTATATAAATAGTAACCCACCGGGTTGGTCTAGTGGTGAACGCGTCTTCCCAAATCAACTGATTAGGAAGTCGAGAGTTCCAGCGTTCAAGTCCTAGTAAAGCCAGTTATTTTTACATGGATTTGAATGCTGGATCGTGGATACCGGTGTTCTTTGGTGGTTGGGTTTCAATTAACAACCAAACATCTCAGAATTGGTCGAACTGTGAATGTACAAGACCACACTTCATTTACACTCATACATATCATCCTCATTCATCCTCTGAAGTATTATCTAAAAACGGTAGTTACCGGAGGCTAAACAGGAAAAAGAAAGGTATATAAATAGTAGGTATATAAAAACACGCGCGTATTCAAATGCAGTGTTGTGTCAAAATATTAAAGCACTCTGTGAAGAACTTTCGAAGATTTAAGATTTTAAATAAACGAACATTTATATTTTTATTTATATAGATTTACTTTACATCAATCAACAGTAAAGTTTTTTTTTTCACTGAAGTGTTCAACAGTTCTGACAAATTGATTATATTACTATTAATTTTATGATGTAGAATAGCGTTTCTCAATCTCGGAGTCGTGGTGACAAAGGGAGTCGTGAAGTTAGTCTACAACATTACATGCAAACCATTCGTTTTCAAAATGGGCGTTAACGCCTCATTGTGGGCGCTGGAGGCCCACAGAAATTTGGGGGCGTTCAGGCGGTCTAGGAAAGCGAAGGCTGATAAAAAAAAAAAAGGCAAAAATTATGTTTTCCTAATATTTCAAACTAAAATTAAATATCTACTTCACCAATACAAAAAGTTAAAAGAAAATTTATATTTTTTGATAAAAAATTATTGTATTCAAACTACTTTAACTTTGCAACCAAGAGGCTTAAAGAGACGAATAAAAAAAAATTCAAGCTTGAATTCTCTACTTTTTGACAGTATGCTTCTTCAGATTTAAAAAATAATCAAATTTAAAAAAAAATATCAATGAGAAGAAAAGTTTTAAAAATTTGAAGGTTTTTTCGTGTTTGATCGAGCGCGTGGGGGAAACGAATTTTTTTCAGTAAACTGCATTAAAATTGTAGGTCGGATCTCACTTTGCGCCCGCCACAAACTCCCACAGTAGGATCCACCAGGCCCGGCTATGCCATCCCTTGGTCACCACTCCCGGAGTCGGGACTCGGACTTTATTGCAGTATCTCTAACGTGGACAACTCGAATGGGACATCCCCGTCGGGTCTCGGTCTTTTTCGCTCAGGGGTGCGAGAGTCCCCGTGCCTCATCGCTACCGGACGGTAGCGATGAGGCACGCACGTACTTGCACAAGTGGGCACTTGTGCAAGTATGTGCGAATGGCAGCTCCGCAGAGTACCCGCAGAGCTGTTCTTCATCCCCGAGCCTCTGTAGACATATTAGTTTTGTCTTCGTTTGGATAACATCTGGTTTTTTTTGTTTTGCCGAAAAAAGATAAGTGTTTTATTAGAGCGATGAATTGTCGTGAAATTTTATATGAGACTTGGAAAAACCGCTGCTGAAACTTATCTTTTATTAAAAAAAAGTTCATGGCAATGAATGTTTATCCGGTACGAGTTTCCAAGCTGGCGTTTAAGCGTTTCCAATATGGCCGAGAAGACGCAGAAGATGATGTTCGCCCGGGTCGCCCTTTCCCGTCAAAAACGGATAACTCGTATAACCCTGTTTTTGGAATTGTGAGATGAATTAATAACCATTTTCCAGGATAAACATACGCCATTCTTTTTTTTTTACAGAATAATGAGTATATATTGCTATTGGTTTACTTAGCTGATGTTTTTTCGCATTTGAACGACTTTAATATGAATTTACAAGGACGTGATAAAAACATTTTATTAACGACAAAAAAGTTGATACTTTCATTAAAAAGCTTAATATCTGGTTTATTTGCCTTCAAACAAAATATTTTTTTATGTTTCCATTAACTTTCGATTATATTAGAAACAATTTGAATGAAGAAGACTACTATTTACACCAGTTTGGATAGCGTGAAAATGGATTTGCATGGGCTAAAAATTCAGTTGGCGGAGTATTTCCTGGAAGATAAAAATTTCTGGATTTCTGGAAGAGATGGAATCAATTTAGTGAAAACACTGTTTAGCCTCCGGGAATTACCGTTCAGATATTAGTTCAGAGGATGAATGAGGATGTTATGTACGAGAGTATAAATGAAGTCTTGTACTCTTAGTTCGACCATTCCTGAGATGTGTGGTTAATTGAAACCCAACCACCAAAGGACACCGGTATCCACGATCTAGTATTCAAATCTGTATAAAAGTAACTGTTTTTACTAGGATTTGAACGCTGGGACTCTCGACTTCCAAATCAGCTGATTTGGGAAGTCGCGTTCACCATTAGACCAACCCGGTGGGTTTATGTAAGCATCTGGTAATCTAACTGTAGACGTAGGTTTGTCATATGTTTGGAAACATACTTTTCCAATAAATATATTTTTTCTACGAATTGAAACTTATGGGACACTGTATATATATTTAATTTTTTGAATAAACGGAATACGCAAATTATCAAGCCTGACTATGGAAATAGCGAAGTTTTTAACTTACTTAGCGTCAAACATCAAATTCGGATAAAAAAATTGGCAAAGTTTTTCATAATTATGAATATTTCAGATCTCTCAGTATTGTTTCTCCCATTTCACCCTCTTCAACTTCCTCTTCTTCCTCTATATATATTTAAATAAATTAAAAAATTAGAAAAAAATATATACTATGTACAATATTGTCATTCGTACGCTCCTTACTTATCCTATATTATAACGCAATACTTTTTCTGGCGGTCGACCGCATTAATGTTTATCTCTTGTTCTCTGAGTTATTTTCACCATCAAACATTTTTCAAAAATTTTTATTTCAGAATAGAAGGAAAATCAGTTTACTACCCAATCACTTTTCTTTAATTGTACATTTCATTGCTAAAATTTTCTTTACAATTTAAGTAGTTTTAAGAAAAACTAAAAAAAAAAATTATTTTTTATAAAAATCAAAATTAGTACGTTTAACAAACTAACTTGACTTTATTACCTTGTGAATTATATGATCGACCGTAGGGGGAAAAAATAGCAAAATTTTCAATTGTTCTTACAAAATGGTTTTTTAATCAATTATTTTTTTCAAAATAGTATGTTCATTTTGATGTTTAAGAAAATGTAAATGTTAATGATAAACAAATATAATTTAGAGGTATTTGTAAATTAAAAATGTGAGTAAATATATAGATTGTATATATACGCCGGACGAACTCACTATATTTATTACTTTATTACATACGATGGTTATCGTAATAATATTACGATAAGCCATTGTATTGTTTTTAAAAGTAGCTGTTCAATTGTAATTCATTTAATTTGCGTTATTATATAAATTTACAGCATGTTTTATCTTTTTACAGCGACAGTTATTTTAAAAAGAATTTGTCCTCTAAAATATAATAACTTCAACCTCTTCGTAATTATGATTAATTTTTATTACTGTTCACTTTTTTTTATTCAGCTCATCAAAATGAAATTACCTATTTTACTTTAGTTTTATTTTAAAAAAATAATCATTCTTTACTGAAATATTCATTATCTGGAAAACGAAAGATACTTTTCATTCAAAAACACTGCCAAAATGTGTGGAAGACAATGGAAAATATTGTCCATCGGTTGAACAGCGCGTTTATATACATTTTTTACATGTTTTAATCTAAAGTAAAAACTTTTAACATTAAAAAGTAAATTAAAAAAACCGGTTGGGGCTCTGTCGGTTGATGTAACGTGATACGTTGCAGACTTTGGATGAAGTTCCTCCAAGCTACAGAACGACCAACTTATCTATAGAGTTAAATAGGAGAACCATCATCGTATTTTTTTTTTATCAAAACTTAAAGACTCCAATGGAAAATTTTACTTCCTTCATTTGACCAACTCTACCGATAAATTGGTGGGTCTGTAGTCAGCGAATCAATTTTAGATATTGGATGGAAATAAAAACGAGACATTGCTTACTAAATTTAATTTTAACATAAAACAGACACCAAATGGTACGTGATATTTATTTCGACTAATATTCAACGACAGTTTTGTTGAATATTGGTCTGTGATGTCAGATGTAACAGACTTAAGTCATAATAAGCAGCGGTAGAGGTTCTCGCGCGGTCGGCATCGTTCAACGAGCGGGCCGTGCTAGCTTTACCACGCTCCCGAAACAGTCTCGCACGCTCAGCACCAACATTGGGGTACCTGAGCGTGGCCCGTAACCTCTCCTTTCCAATAATATGCGTAATTTATATTTCCGGCTGGCTTTTGCGCGGGCTGAGGGTGACATATTGAATTCTTACACTGTTTTACACGTTTACTTTAATTTTTTACACATAAATATTGTTCAAAATACACTTATTATTACTTAAATCGATCTATCTCGGTAAACTTTAAGCACAAACACACAAATCATTGCGCTATCACTTCTAAGTCGTGAGCTACACTGAATGGAAATGAGCGAGAGCGCCAATTTTGGCCGATCTACGGTGTGCTTCCTCCCCGCCAACCCGATCCCCAGTGACGCAAACTCAAAGTCGTTTCGGCGAGCTGACTATGCAAGTTATAACACCGAATTTACGTCTCTGAGACTAATAGTTAGGGATTTATTAAGGGAGGACGATATAGACCTTTTCGTTACGCTACAAATTTCTGTTCTGTAACCGTACGTTTCGGTCAAAATAGTACTTTTCTTACTTTTTCAAATTTTTGAACATAGTAAAAATTTAATAATGATATAAAATAGAATTTAATAGTAAATTGAGGGATGAAATAAGAAAACATTTAATTTTTTACCGTTTATTATGATACAAGTATTTAAGCGTGGTAATCATTGGCAGTGATATACTGCTCAGCATAACCGTTACAAATTTAAGATTTTACAGAATTTAATAAGAAATGCTTAATTTAATATTCTGTTTTAATTTTAATAGTGCATATATATACGTTCGTTTAAACATTAATTATTAGTTGCAACAATTATTTTATTGGTTTTATTACTATAAAGTGAAAGGTTTTTACTATTCTTTGTAACGTTCTAGTTAATTTTTTCTTCTGTAACGTTGGTAATAATGTTTTTAATTGTGTCCCTGACATTAACAAATAATATACTTTTGTAGTATAATGTTGGTACGGTTTAGAATTGTGTATGCACCTAAGATATTGTTCGCTTGAAAGTTATAATTATTAACGTTTTGTATACTTTGTGTTAAATTATACTTTTATTTTGTATTTGAAACAATCAATGTCGTTCTATTTTTTTAACTTAAATTTGTTATTACATTTCTATTTAAATAGAAAGTTCGTCAGAAATTTCTGATGTTTATTGATATACTTCCCTACATATTAAATTAATGTTGTTTTGTTTGTAATTTATTTCAACTTTGCATGTTCATATAAATCTACAGAACCGGCTAAAAGTTGGTTTTCACTATTATTAAAAAAAAAAAATTATATTTGTAGCATAGGTCACAATATTCCTATCGAATTACTGCTAAAAGTAATCATCTCATGATATGGAGAGATGAACTTCGATTTTTGTTAAAAACACTTCAGAATAATCCCAACCCCCGTAGGTGAAGACACCCATCTTCGACCGGAATCGTCACACCATTCCTTCCGGTTCGTAGCTCTGATGGGCTTTACCGTAGGTCGTCTTGTAGACTCTCTTCTCTGATTATTAATCATCAGTTAAGCCTCAGTTGGGATGACACCGATGTAAGTGCCTCGGTAGACATTTACATTAGTGATTTGTTTCTTAGCTTTTGCCTTCGCTGCAGGCTTCTCTCTGACATCTTCTCTCCTTTGCCCTACATCGTCGCCCTCACAACTAGCTAACCGAGCTTTCGGAAGCGCGAACTCCGCGCCTAGTCCTTCCTTTTTCCTGTTTAGCCTCCGGTAACTACCGTTCAGATAATACTTCAGAGGATGAATGAGGATGATATGTGTGAGGGTAAATGAAGTGTAGTCTTGTACATTCTCAGTTCGACCATTCCTGAGATGTGTGGTTAATTGAAACCCAACCACCAAAGAACACCGGTATCCACGATCTAGTATTCAAATCCGTGTAAAAATAACTGACTTTACTACGTCTTGAACTTTGGAACTCTCGACTTCCAAATCAGCTGATTTGGGAAGACGCGTTCACCACTAGACCAACCCGGTGGGGAAAAAAAAAACCACGCCTAGTCCAAATTCGTCTAAATCAACGCAAATCTCATACCATACAAATTTGTTGATACGAAACAACGGCAATTTAGACCTAATTCTGTCCTTAAGTTAGATAAATTACTGCAATGAACATAAAAATTTAAAATCAACCTTTAAACTGGACATCTGGTTTGGTTCGCCGACAGGAGCGAGGTTAATCCTTCCACATCCTTTCACATCGCAGCTCGATCGCAGGCTTCCGCAAGATATTTACTAGATCCTTCGTTTGGTCTGCTAACGGAAGTGAGATCAGGGCTTCCACCCTCCCAATTCACAGCTCCATCACAGGATTCTCTACATACAGTGTACTAAACAATACGGTCCGCTCTCGGGAACGTGGTCATACCACCCTTCCGATCACGACACCGCCACACATTCACTTTAAACAAAATAAATTTATCTAACATGCCATAAACGATTTAACCATGCCAAAAACGCTTGCCTTCGGCCAATAAAGCGCCCAGTCGGGTTCCTAGCCACCCGGGTTACTACTCTAACAAAGTGAAACTCCTTCAACTGATTTTCGTAGGGCAAGAAACCTAACGAAGCCAGCCACTAAAAACCATCTAGAACAGAATCTATTCAAGCTCCCTAACAACTCTGGTACGTTCACGGGCAAACATTCAGGACATGGTTCACAATATCATCGTCCCATTTTAGGAGTTCAGGGGGAGAAAAGTGAACGCTGTAAAATTTATTAATAAAAAAAAACCGTTAAAAATTGAAAAAAGGACCATTTTTTCGAGATATCTAGAAATCTATAGCATTTACAAAGAAATTTCAATGAAATAAAGTTATTTACAGTTAAATTTTCTTTAAGATAGGCTTACATCGAAGTTCAAATTTTTTTATTATATGGCCGCTACAGACGAAAATCTAATTACAAAAAGCTGAAAAAAAAAGATTTAATCCATGTTATTTCGAGCATAACCTTTCTTGGAATCATCATGTAAATTGTATATATTTTTTAAGAATAAGACCTAATAAGACCTAAAAAGAGCCGTTTTTTGCGTTACATCTGAGAAGAGCTGTTGGTCCGGTAGCTGGTCTCTGGTGAAATCTGGGAGCTTAGTGCGGCTCGTCCATTGAGGTCAGACCGGGCTTTCCCTCAGCGGTAGTTGGAACCCCACTACAGCGTGGCAGTGGAGCTCCCAGAGCCCCGCAGTGTCGGGTCGGCGTCGGTCTTCCTTCGCCGAGGCGGTTCTCCCCGAGCGATCTCACGCTGGGCCGGCTACTGCTGCTGACTCCGCCGGCTAGGGCGATTGAAGCCCGGCGACCTGGAGCGGGAAGGTAGCGTCCGCGTCCGGCAAAGATTTTGGCACCCGCCGGGAGGTCCCACGTTGAGGCGGTCAGAGAACTTCTTCCGTCTTCTTCTTCAGGTGTTGGTCGACGATGAATTGAAAATTTACTCTCGTGCACGCTATTTTATTGGAGCCTGAGAGTGGTGGGCCGCAGCGCCGCTATAGTGGGAGAACTGCGCGGCGGTAATGATGGTTGTATCAGCGCGTACATATACTGTGCGCCAACTCACACATGAGTTGCTACCGTGTTCGTCCGCCGATATAAAATTAGGCTTATATGTGATAACAATACACACATACACACACACACACACACACACACACACACACACACTTGGTGATTTAGAAGGAAAGGAGATAATTTTGGAACTAATTCTAGAGCTTAAAATTACAAAAAAGTTTATACAAACATAATATATGTCCGAAAACGCTTTATTTTTGAGTTACGAGCTAGCGAAAAATTTCGCTCGGACTTAAGTTCTCCCAGTGAAATGAGGTCATACTGAAATTGTAGGACTAAGCTGTACCACCCAAAACTTTTTCCCTTTCATCGCCATACCTGTTCAGATAAACATATGCGCTGGGAAGCGTACCATTCTCAGGGAGATTATTAAATATCTACAATGCACTTTACAGTTTGGAACTACTCGTCCACGATACGTACACGTTGGTATTCTTCCATCGTAAAAGTTGTAAACAAAAATCATATTAGCATATCTTACACGAGTGAAAAGACGTGGCAATTTTCAAAACGGAATTTCACTTTTTTAAATAGAGATTCAATTGGAAAATGTTGATACAGTTAGTTCGTACAGTTAGCACAAAGATATTACATAACTTGATTCAAGAATAATTAGCACAATCAAAATTATGTCACAAATAACTAAACCGCTTAACATTGTTATTTAATACGTACCTATAGTTTTACTTCTTTGTTCTTTTACTTCTTTTATTGATTTTTACTTATTTGCATGCAGTAAAGGAAGTATTATGATTGCGAAGCATTTCGGTTTTCATATTTCAACGGGAGTATCCATTTTGATCAACCCTGAATTCATTTCGACTAGTTTCGGCGTGACGTCTCTACGTACGTATGCATCTCGCATAACTCAAAAACGATTTGCCGTAGGATGTTGAAGTGTTGGATTTAGGATTGTTGTAACATCTAGTTGTGCACCTCACCTTTTTGATGGCAATGGACTGAACCAAATGTGTCAAAAAACCCAAAATCCAAAAAGATTTTGAATTAGGACTTTTTCATAACTGCAATAATAAGTCCTCATTGAGAGCTTTTCAACGATATATAAGTGATATTTATTTTCATTGGTTCTAGAGTTATAGCCTAATTAAATATTTGGATCTTACAAGGAGAAGGAACATCGGTTCGAATCAGACTTCATCTCTTTTTTTTAAAGTTTTTTTAAAAATTTAAATATGTTAATTTATTAATAATTATCAACCTCTGATTATAAAAAAAACATTACGATAAATAATAATAAAAAAGACAAAATATCAAAAGTTATTAATGAAATATAATTTAATGTACTTTTCATTTAAAAAAAATGTGTGTAAGTAATTTAGTAGGCGTATAAGGAAGTCGTGTGGTGACCACATCAGATCTCAATTTATTAAAAAAGCTGACAGCAAAGTTGTAATAGTTTCCTGGAATTTTTATTTACCATGAGAACCATTGAACTAACCATGAAATATGCAGTAAATTAGAAGATAGCTTTTTCAATTTTTATGGAAGGGGGAATTTTGGGGTTAAATTCCTCAGTGGGATTATGTTATGCGAGATTTTAAGAAAATCGATTCCAAAAAACTATCTACTCCACTCGTGGAGATATTGATTCAAAATCTTTAACAAAAAGTTAGCCCATATATCCGTATCTCTGTTTAAGATTTCATAAAAATCAGTTTATCCAGTCAAAAGTTATTAAGCTTTAAAATATGCCAACACATTTACATATGTAAGTACAAAAATTACACCCCCTTTACGAAAAATAAAATAAATTCGTCAGTTTTTTTATGGTTTCCGAAGAAATGAACCTAAAAAAACATCCGATAGTTAATTTTAACGAATTTTTACAACGGTCACCGTGTTTACGATTCTTAATATCCATTTTAGTCATGAAATTTGATGATTTTTGTCATGAACTTTTTTTCCTGTTTAGCCTCCGGAAACTACCG